>NW_026521717.1:3600000-3955000 GCF_021234435.1 Artibeus jamaicensis
ATTGATCAACATTTAAAATCATAAAGAGGAATATATTGGTGGCGTCACAGGATCCCAAAGGGCACATTTGTGTTTTTCTCTCAACTCTCACTTTTACACGTATATCAGGAGGAGAAGATTTCAAGTAAACATTCTCTGGGGATATATTTATGCCAATATTAATCTACTATGAGCGTAAGCAAAAACTAAATTTGATTATTTTCAAAAGGTTAAATAGACACAGTTACCCTGTGAATTTGAGACTGAGCAGGAGCTGTGCTTTTTAACTTTGGTCCACAATACAGCATTTCACTCAGTTACTTATTGTACTGTTTAGTACTTACACATTCTAATAGCTTTCAAACACATCTGAAATCAGACATAATGTAGAATAGTAAGATTTCTCTAAAATAGGACTTTTTTCAATATTTTTTCTTCCTCAATAAAGCAATTAACTTCAGAAATCTTTCAGTCCGGGTCAATTAAATTGACTCCCTCTCCTCCCAATGGCAGGTATAAATTTTGTTCTCTTTGTGAAAATTTGGGCCTGAAATTCTGGGTAATTGCCTCCTTTCACCAGATCTCTTTGCCTGTGTAGACTCAGACAGCTCTCTTTCAGAGTCCGTCACAAATGAAACCCAAATCCAAATAATTGCATTCTGCTTCTTTTCGGAAAGAGGGAAAGGAGACAGGAGAAGACCAAAGTGTAGTACATATTAAGGCAGGTCATTAGGGAAAAGAAATAGGATATAAAAACCTGACGCGTCTGTGGGAGCTCCTGGCCACCTAACTTATTAACGTTGCATCCATTGTGAGATGTCGCTGTCCCGAGCAGTCAGAAGATGGCTCCAGCGCGTTAATTTTGCTCCTGTGCTTAGCTTGAGATTCAAGGGGCAAGATTGTTCTCAGTGCTATTATTTCTTTCCGATTTTGCTGTCGTCTCATTTGGTTGAAAACATCAAACTGAAGCATATATGGAGTTTTAAAGAGTCCGTTAATATAGATGGTAAGATTTTTAAAAAAATTTTACCTGTTCCCGCTTTTGAACAGGGCATTCTCAAATATGTTGCATGCTTTTGCGCAAAGTGAACATTTGTACATCATTGCTGAAAATACTATCTATCGAAGGTAAAACTTCCCAGGGACACTGTATCACTGTCAAATCAGTGTTCGCTGAAACTATACTCTCCTCTTAGAAATATTGTTTTCCTAAGAAACTGGGGTTTGTTAAAATAATAGTGTACAAAGTAATTACATAATGTTGTTCAGAAGGATAACAAAGTCCAAAATTATTTAACCTTCCTAAATTTCACTGCCTTTCAGAGATGTATAAGTAATTATATTTCTCTCCTCTCATACCTATCAAACTCCAAATTCACTTTCTAAACAAATATTGATAATAACATCGAGAATGGGAATTTAATCCAATTAAGTCACAGTTTTAAATATTTTACTATAAAAAGGATGATGCATAAAATTTACTGCCTAACTAGTGACTTTAGAGGCCATTCCTATACTATATAAGTACATAAAAATTATAAGAAATTCTGTGATTAGCACTGAAATAAGTATGATATAATATGAGTTTTATAAGGTTTAACATTTAAATGCATTTAATGATAATAGTTGAACTTACTTTGCCCAAAATGTATGATCTCACAAAAGAATATTTAAAATACATATTTGTTTAATAGCATAGCTATTATTTTATCTAAAGTGTTTTGTATCTTTTCATAAATTAAGCTAATTTTTTTTCTTGGAATTTTAAAATATTTTGCAAGCCAAGTATTTTTATTATCTTAGAAAATACAGCATTGATCATTATCTTCAGCATAGTTCTTATGATAGATATATTTTAAACAACAAATTACCTTTATAAGTTATATTTAGAAATGTGTCTCTCCCTAATTTATAATCTTTTACTTATCTGTATTCATTAAAAAAATAAAAAAATTTTAATCCATTGTCAGTATGTTTTTTGCTTTGATTTTTTGGGGAGAAAGAAAATAACACCAGTTAATGAGTGAAAATATATTTGTGATTTTCTTCAACGTATTCAAATAAGTCACTTAAATGTACTAACATACTTAACCTGATTTATACACACACACACACACACACACACTCACACACACACACGGTGCTTTCTTTTTCTCTGTACAGGGTTTGGATTAAATTCTTTGAAAAATGTCAATAATGAAGCCAGAGCTTCAGTGAAGCCTGAATATGAACTTGTTGCTTTTGGAAAGAAGGAAAATTAGCACCATTTTGTACAGAGGAGTTAAATGAAGGAGGGTGATTCTTTCATTTTTGCTCTATAGAATGATGTACGCTAATCAGCAGGCAATGCCCTGTCAGTGAGCTAATTCAACTCTCTGCTAAAAGAAGTGTAGATTAATGGATAAAGAAGGTCTGTGGTAGGGTCACACTGATATGGATTCAACGTGTACAGCAGCTTGTCAGATGCCTGCTTGGATTAAATCTAACCTTTATTGTTGAAGGTTGCCATTTACCCTATTCTTTAGTGCCTCAATTTATTTTCCTCTCGGAATTTCCACATAAAAAAAATTATCATCTATTTGCACTTGAGAACAAATTTAGAGAGCTGGTTTCATTATGTGTAAGAAACCTGGAGTCACTAAATACTGAAAGACACAGTGAATATTTAAGGGATATATTAACTGATTTATTGCAATTCTCAATGAGAATGAGGCTTAATTTTATAAAAAAGGCCAAAATAATTATGTAAAATTGTTTCAATTTAAAGAAATTTTGAATAAAGGGTCTGCTTCTTTTAGCACAAGGAACCAGTATTTTAAGGACTTAAAAAAATTAATAATGTAGAACATGAAATTCTGAAAATTTGACTTATATCCAGTAAAATTACTTCCTGCTGTCATTTAAATTATGGCTGCCCTCTATAAAGGTGTCTTTAGGTGTATTAATTGAATTCCACACTATTTTCCAATAATAATCTGTAAAGTTCATCTGTCCATTCCTCACAGGATACCCACTGTGTATGAGAGAAGAACGTATCTATTTCAGTACCTTAATTTATTTTCATGATTCACTGATAATGACTGTCATGCAGGTTGTACATCAGAATTAACCTTCATTTCACTGAGGTATATTACGATGACAGTCCACGACACATTTCACCTACACAAAGGGCATTTTCTTCCCTTTTCATAATCATCCTCAGTGGCTGAAGATTGTTTGATAGCCGATTAATTTTCATAGGAAATCAAGTGCAAGCTCCCAAAGCAGAGCTGGTATACCTTCTTTTGCTAAGTGCCTTCATTGGTAATCATGTATTTTTTTAAATTGCATCCAGCAAACTTAGTATCTTCTAGCTCTGACTGTGATTTCATTCCTATGCTTGTATTATAAAAATACAGAAACCTAATCAGAAATAGCAAGTTTGTCATATTCTAATTTCTCAAGATACTAAATGACAGATATAAATCCACCTATTTGCTATGGTTTCAGTCAGATGATTTCATGAGATACAGGCATCATTTTGAGTTCAAGATAATTCTTGTCCCATTTTTTCTGGTTTCCAATGCAATCTACACACTAGCATATTCTTTCAGTTACATCACCTTTCAACTGAAAGGAACCAAACAAAATGTATCTGGTAACAAGCAAATTTAATTCTTTGTGTTACAAATTGCTGTTTGTAGATATTGTACTTTTGTAGAAAAATACATAGTTTGAGATTAGTAACATGCAGAGTAAACTGTAGATTTTAATAGAGGGCAGTAGTGAATAGAGAAATTATCTGAATAAATCCTTCTTTATAAAATAGCTCGAGTAAAAGTCCTATGTAGTGTCATATTAATAGGATTAATATGGAATTAAAATAGTTTTCCTATAGCAAGATGGAAACAAACAGAGAGTATATTCACCTTTTGCTTTCCTGATTCTCATACTAAAACTTTATTCGACCTTTTTCCTTTAACAAAATAATTTACAAAACTATTAATGTACATGTAATCTACTTGACCAATTGAATATAAATAATGTGTCCTCTATTAGAAAGTACTTTTCTTGGAAATGGTACAAGTTGCCAAGCAATATTCTATCATATTTGGTGTGTTTTTTCTTGCCTTACATACTTAGGCAGACTTTTTAAAAGTCTTTTTGGTAGCTCAAAGGTAGCATACGTGACATTTGATGCAGTCACTATGGTACATGTTCATTTATATATTGGGATGTAAATAGTCACATAAAAATTATAAAAATGATTAGAGATTCACAGAAGGCTTAGAGTTTCACAGAAAGCATGATGACATTTCAACCTTCTTTTTATACTATTGTTTTCTTTTATCAACAAGCTACTTCAAATATCACAGTCAGACTCTAATTGCTCCTTCTTCTGAGTAGCTGAAGACAGCCAAAAGTTCCACCATTATCTAATCAATCTGCAATATTTTTTCTCTGATTTGTACCCCAATTTTTAATTTATAATTACTTGAAAGTAACAATATTTACTCCTTAGAAATCAAGATGAGTTTTGGCCTTCATCAGTTTAAGTATTTATTTTCTTTTTAATTATTTAATAAAATTTAGAATCTGTGACTCATTTAGATGCTTTGGGAAAGACTTCAACCACTAAGAGTTGGAAAGATAAATTGCATTAGATATCATCAAATATATATACATATCTATTTTAAATTTCATGGCCAGAAGGAGGTGCCTAATATAAAAGGATAAAAGAGTGAAAATAAGTTCTAAAAATTATTCTTAGTTATCTCAAAATTGATATTCATGCTGTGTTTAAACTTTATATAGTTCCTTTGATGCATCAAAAGTATGTTCTCATATAAACATTTTGGCTGAATTATTATTTCCAGTTATAAATATGAGAA
Source organism: Artibeus jamaicensis (assembly GCF_021234435.1). NCBI lineage: Eukaryota > Metazoa > Chordata > Mammalia > Chiroptera > Phyllostomidae > Artibeus > Artibeus jamaicensis. The sequence continues at coordinate 3,604,851 of NW_026521717.1, forward strand.
GAAAAACATATCTCATGACATTTTAGTTTATTCCTGTCAGTTTCATCATCATGGTCACAGTGAAAAAAATCTATATTGTACCAGAAAATTTCAGAACCTTAGAAAAGATTATTGTCCAATTCAATGGTATCTTGATTATTGTTTTTATAAAAGAAATTTAACAATAATAAAGAGAAAAATTACTTAGGGAAATATACAAATATGTTAGGATAAAACTTAAATTACTTTTCCAAATTTTCTTTTACATGTAACAAAGAAGTGATGGATAATCCCCACTGAGAGCAAAACTCAAATGTAAGACTCTCTAATAACCCTCTACTATGTATGGTAGAACTTCTTTTTGACAAAAATTATTTGATGACATTTTCAGAAGTTTCTATATTAAAAAACATTGCACATGAATATTGATTTACTGACTTGTAAATGACCTTTAAAAGATAGAAAAAGGACAGGAATAAATGACAAAGGTGACAGTATGAGAAGAGTAAGGGTAAGTTGCTAAACCTAAGAGATGTTAATACCACAGACCAAACAATGGTGAAATTTAGCCAGTGCTACCAGTGTATTCCACTTGGATTTGGGCCATGAACTGTGATAGAACACATAGCTGGGGTCCAGTAATTTGCTGCTGCCAAGATTGTACTCTGTTGCAAGGGAGTGACCTGGAGTTTGGACTGACAAAGAAAAGAAGGAAAGGAAGGAGAGAGGGAGGAAGAGAAAGAAAGAACAAGAGAGAGAGGGAGGAAAACATTATGACAGAAGTTTTCAGAAGTAGATAAGGAGCGAAATGGGGAGAAAAAAGGGAAACCAGGGGAAGGTGAGCCTTTTGGATGCAAGCCTCTATTCTGATCTTGGATTCCAGCTTGAAGCTAAATGAGAGCAGACTAGTGGCTGAGGCCAAAGCACAGCCTACCTAATTTATTTTCTTAGTTGTTATATGCATTTTATTTTATATTTTATTTATTTTATTGTGGACACTAACACAGATGTCCTCATCACTCTCCCATTTGCTTGCCTCTACCCAGCCCTTGCCCCTCTTCCCTATGGCCCTCATCCCACTGTTGTCTGTGTCCATGGGTCACATATATATTCTTGGGCTAATTTCTTCACCTTCTCTCTTCATCCAACACCCCCCTTCCCTCTGACAGCTGTAAGTCCATTGTATGTGTACATTACTATAGTTCTATTTTGTTTGTCAGCTTATTTTGTTCATTAAATTCCACAAATGAGTGAAATCATATGGTATTTGTCTTTCTGACAGAAAATCTTATTTCACTCAGTGTAACAGTCTCCAGGTCCATCCATGCTATGGCAAAGGATAAAGAGTTCCTTCTTTTTTACTGCCATGAAGAATTTCATTGAAGCCATAGCCCAATTTTAGCTCATTCAATATCCCAGGAATGATATTTCCCTTGAATTGAAGTATCATCCTTGTTTACAAGGGAAAGCTTATTTACCAAATATTAAAACAAAATAAAACAAAGTAAAAACAAACATAAACTTCTCCTTGCTCCTCTATTATCTTCTATTCCTTTTTTTCTGGCTATCTCTACCCTAATTTATCTTCTCTTTCATGGAATCTTGATGGCAGCTTATCTTGTGCAGATGACTGACCTAGTTGAATTAAATTTCTGTACATAACTTGGTCTCTATGAGGAGTAAGTGAAGTAGTTATTAGATTTCCATAACATAATAATTAAAGTCTTGAATATTATAAAGATACAGTTGCATGTTGATTGATGACTAAGAAATGTCCAGTTGAAAAAGGTGTGAAATATGAGATCCTCCCAGCATCATTTTAGAGAAAATTCTATTTAAAAATTTATTGTGCAAATTATAACCACAGACATTTTTTACAAAAAGTTAAATATGTTAAAAACACAAGCACCTTTCAAGTTGTTTTATCATATTTTATATCTCTGACTTAAGTAGTATCAATTCACTCCTGAATTTAACAGAGATTTTAAAGCTGTACAAATGACCCCTTCCTGTTTCCTCTTCTCCCTTTGTGTGTGTAACTACTGATCAATCAGTCATACAGCCAACCAGCCACCATTCATGTATTTATTCATTCATACAGCTGTCATACCCAGTTACTTCAGCTAGAATTTAGCAGTGGTTCTTAAAACTAGGACTATCCACTGAAGTATTTTTTCCCTTAAGCGTATTACTTATATAATTCACTATTGATGAAAAAGTCCAGGCCCTGGCTGACATAGCTCAGTGGATTGAGTGCAGGCCTGCGAACCAAGGGATCTGGGTTCAATTCCCAGTCAGGGCACACACCTGAGCTGCAGACCAGTTCCCAGTAGGGGACTCATGAGAGGCAACCACACATTGGAGTTTCTCTCCCTCTCTTTTTCCCTCCCTTCCATTCTCTCTAAAAATAAATAAATAAAATGTTTTTTAAAAAGTGCAGGCTGTTATAACTTGCTATGTCTTATTTCTAATAAAAGTGTAAATAAAGTTACACTGTTCCCAGTATAAATTATGAATGATTATTTGAAAAAATTTAGCAACCAGGTATAAATTTAGATTTGATTCAGAATTATGTTAATAAATACTCATGAGTTTGTCTACCTTTAAACTCATGAAGTACCATATTTTGTTGTGTATAATGCACACATTTTTGCCCAAATTTTTGAGGGAAAAATAAGGATGCACATTATACATGGGTAGTACTAATTCCACAACTATATAAGTGTTTTTAATTATTTTATTTATGCTTATGTGTTAAAAGGGAAGTCCTAGAAAGCAATAACAATATCTGTATGCAAAATAATGGCTTGGAATATGATAATCAATTTAGTTTCTTAATATAAATAAATAAATAAATAATCGAATTAAAAATTTAAAACAAAAGATTTTCATCCTGATAACTTGGGCCCAAAAATGTGAGTGTCCAGTATATATGGGAGCATATTGTACATGGCAAAATATAGTATTTTCCTAACTTTCCTGTATGATATATAGAAAATTTTGTACAGTTAGTAAAAGCAAAATTGAAGAAAAACCTCCAAAGGAAGTATATTGCCATGATATTGTCAAGATATAAAGTTTATTTCTGAATTCCAGTACCTAGAAGAAATGTTTATTGGAAAATGTTTTCATGAGTTTGAGAACATCCAAATTTCACTTCCAATAGAAACAATTCAGTTTAAAAAATACAGGAGTCATTAAAAAAGCAAAACATGTTTAGTGTCAAGAAAGTGATTGTAAAGGTTTTTAATACAGTTAATTATCTAATCCTTTGGCAGTGATTTTAAGAATGACATCTCCATTTGGAAATCCAAGGATGCATGACAAATTCTGTCATCAACAAAACCAAGAAAATCATAGTCCCTTCTCTTTTTTTAGATTTTATTTCTTTCTCTTTAGAGGGGAAGGGAAGAAGAGAGGGAGAGAAATATCAATGTATGGTTGCCGCTTGTGTGTCCCCTGCTGGGAGTTGGCCCGCAACCCAGGCATGTGCCCTGACTGGGAATCGAACCGTGATATTCAGGTTCGCAGGCCTGTGCTCAGTCCACTGAACTACACCAGCCAGGGCTGTCATAGTCCCTTCTTTATAAACTTAATATTATTTCTGACACAAGTACATGTTATTTATAATATATAAAATATTAAAAAGTTATATTTTATGGCAAAGAATGATTATACCACCTCTGCAAAGTAATGATGCCATAAAATGTTAGCAATAATTAAAAAGTAGATTCAATGGGATAATTTTTACACTAATTTTAAAGATTTGTCTAACACCTGCCTTTTAAAAATTTTTATTGAATTTATTGGAGTGATGTTGTGGAGAAAAGGGAACTCTTAGGGGCTCCAGAATGCAGACTGGTGGGAATGCAGACTGGTGTATCCACTGTGGAAAACAGTATGAATTTCCTCAGAAAACTAAAAAGGGAACTTGCCTTTTGACCCAGCAATTCTACTGCTGGGATTATACCCTAAGAATCCTGAAACACCAACACAAAAGAACCTATGCATCCCAATGTTCATAGCAGCACAATTTACAATAAACAAGTGCTGGAAGCAACCTAAGTGTTCAATCAGTAAATGAGTGGATCAAAAAAACTATGGTACTTTTAAATAATGGGATACTACTCAGCAGGAATAAAGAAGGGGATCCTACACTTCAGGGCAGCATGGATGTATCTGGAGTGTTTTATGCTAAGTGAAGTCAGGCGGGTGGTAAAAGGCAAATACCATATGATCTCACCTATAAATGGAGCTAGCCTAATCAACAAAACAAGCAAGAAAAATTTAACCAGAGACATTGAAATAAAAATCAAACTGACAGTAATCAGAGAGGAGGTAGAAGGGGATAAAAGGGGGAAATGAGAAGGGTTGTCAAAGAACATGTATAAAGGACACATGGACAAAGCCAAAAGGGGGTAGGTTTGAGGGTAGGAGGTAGTGATGACTAGGGTGTGGGGGAGTGGGTGGGTAAAAATGGATACAACTGTACTTGAACAACAATAAAAAGAGAGAGAAAGAAAATCATTTCAAAGTACTAAATCAGTGAATCAAGTTTTTGGCATTTTTATAAACAATATAATTTTGTAAAGTCTTATAAAAATATATATAGCTCACAAGTATACAATTCTATAATGCATCATCTGCATATTATAATGTGTGTTCATCATCTAAAGTCAAGTCTCTTTTCATCACCATTTATAGCCCTTTACCTCTTCTATTTACCCCCACCCCTTTTCCCTCTGGTAATCACCATACTGTTGTCTGGGGTCTGAAGATTGTTTTTTGTTTTGTTTTGTTTTTGCTTAGTCCTTCTTTTTCACCCAGTTTCTAACTCCCACCCCACTGACATTCATTAGTCTGTTCTCTGTATTTACTAGTCTATGTTTCTATTTTTCTGTTTATTTTGTTCATTGGATTCCACATATAAGTAAAATCATATGGCATTTGTCTTTCTCTGACTGGCTTAATTAGCTTAGATAATACTCTCCAGGTCCATCCATGCTGTCACAAAAGGTAAGACTTCCTTATTTTTACTGCCAAAAAGCATTCTATTGTGTAAATGTACCACAGCTTTTTTTATTCATTCATTTACTGATGGGCACTTGGGCTGGTTGTAAATCTTGGCTATTGTAAATAATGCTGCAATGAATATGGGAGTGAATATATTCTTTCTGATAAGTGTTTTGAGTTTCTTAGGATATATACTCTGAGTCATAAGGCAGTTCCATTTTTAATTTTTTGAAGAAACTCCATAATGTTGTCCACACTAGCTGCATTAGTCTGCATTCTGCACAAGGGTTCCCTTTTCTCCACACCCATGCCAATACATTGTTTGTTGATACTTCAGTGATAGCTGACAGTTAACTCCTGCCTTATAGTTAGTGCTACAATAAATCTTGCTACATAAATTTTATGTTTTAAGAATATGATCCAGAGATACCACTTTACACCAGTCAGGATGGCTATCATAAACAAAGCAACAAACAACAAATGTTGGAGGGGTTGTGGGGAAAAGGGGTCCTTAGTTCACTGTTGGTGGGAGTGCAGACTGGTACAACCATTATGGAAAACAGTATGGAATTTTCTCAGAAAAATAAAAATCGACCTGCCTTTTGACCCAGCAATTCCACTGCTGGGATTATATCCTAAGAATCCTAAAACATCAATATCAAAGAACCTATGCACCACAATGTTCATAGCAGCACAATTTACAATAGCCAAGAGTTGGAAGCAACCTAGGTGCCCATCAGTAAATGAATGGATCCAAAAATTGTGGTACATATACACAATGGAATTCTATGCTGCAGAGAGAAAGAAGGAGCTACTACCCTTTGCAACAACATGAATGGAACTGGAAAGCATTATGCTGAGTGAAATAGGCCAGGTGCTGAAAGACAAATACCATATGATCTCACCTTTAACAGGAAGCTAAACAACAAAACAAACAAACAAGCAGAAAAAAAAACAAATAAAAAACAAAGACACTGAAATAGAGAACAAGGGGATAGTGACCAGAGGGGAGAAGGAAGGGAAGTTAAGGGGAAAATGGGGGAGGGATTTGGAGGAACAAATAGGAAGGACACAGGGAGGAGAACTAAGGGGGTGGAAATGGGAGGGAGGTGGGGAGCAAGGGGCGGGGGAGGCTGGGATGGGAAAAATAGACAAAAAACTGTACTTGAAAAATAACTAAATAAAATTAAAAAAAAGAATATGATTCAATTAGTGTCATACTTAACCATATATAATAATACTGAATGATTACAAGCATGCTACAAATTCATAAACATGCATGTCCATACCTGCACTTATGCATGGGTGAGAAAGAGTGAGGGAGATAGAGAGAGGCCTTGACAGCTGTCCAGTGTGGTGTGTTTGTATGTACACATATGTACATAAATAGATAAAGATATAGAAACATAAGTATAGCTATATCACTTAATGTTTAGTCATAGATTTTCATCTATATAGCTCAATTAAAATATATTTTGTGGTTTTATAGTATATTTTTAACTTTATTACTACTAACCTTCCAAATTTTAACCAATATTTACTTGAATTATTTGTTTCCCTTTGTTATCATACCTCTATTAATCAGATAATCATTTGGTTACTATGTTGTAATTTAAAAGAAATCTTTCAGAAAATTATCGACATAGATCAATAGAAAGGTAAAGGGCAGGCAAATGTTTAATAGTCGTTCGTATCTTAGCACGAATTAGTTTCATTAGTTTCATGGATAGTGCTTGTATGAAATAAGATAGGTAATGCATATTTTTGTGGTGCTTATAATGCATTATTTGACTTCACTGTACTAAGGAGTAGACATGAAGAACTTACTTCTTATAATTCTCAACTTACTAGTATAAGACTAAACTCAGACTCCTGGTACAGGGAAAATGGAAGATGCTTTAGAACTGTGACCCATGGAGTGAACACATGTAGACCTGGATTCAAACCTGTTGCTGCTACTGTTTTCCTCATGATGGTGAAGACATACATATCACCTTAGAACTTTGATTTCTGCATTTGTATAGTTGGGATGGAAATATTTGCCAGGCAGGGTTTCTGGGAGGAATATTATGTGATTGCTTAATCATGATAAATTATTGTGGAAGATGTATATTTACACATGATATATACAATTAAAATAAAATACTTATGAACAAATGGATAAGAAGAAAACAGGATTTTTTATTAATTATTTTATTAATTAATTTTTATTACAGTTAATATCTTATTAAGCAAGAAAAATATTAAAGTTATATCTATTACAAGTAATTTTATCCTTCTAACAATCCAAATTGAATCTTATCTCATTTTATATTGTTAACCAAGCTCATTTGTTTCTTGATAGATGTACTCTCCAGCAATTAGAACAACACAAATTTATCTAAAGCAAGAACATGCATTCTTATTAGGTACACACATTAGTGTTAATAGTCGTGGACTACCTTTAAATATTTAAACCAATAAAACACAAATATGGACCAAGTTAGGTTACTAAGTTGAAATAAGAAAATTATTACATTTATCAAGATATTTTACTCATATTTATGAAAAAAAAACTTAAAAAAATCTTTCTTGTCATACTTCACTACATAGGATCAAGTTATAAACACATATAAGGACAATGAATAAAGCATGTATGTAATGATTTCATAACTTGCAGAAGTTTGAAAAAGTTATAAATCAGTTGAGATTGTTTTCTTTCTTTAAGTAATTTATTATTTTAAGAACAAGGAAAGAAGGGTGTTTAGGGCAATTGGTAACTTTAGATTCTAATGCCTGTAACCACCATTAAGTTGCAGTTGTTTGAAAAGTAGCCCCATTTCCAACTCCCAATGTGTCTCTGGTCTAATGTATAAAATGAGAATGATGGTAATGAACTTTCTTAATGGAAAATTTAAAATATTTTCAAGAAGTAAATTTTAAGAAAAATGTTTTGGTGAAAGCATAATTTTTAAAAAATATAAACATATTACTAGCATTTAAACACATAACTATTAAGAAAGTAAAAATATTATTAACCCAAGATAAAATTTTTTTCTTCAGTTTAGTATGTTAGCATGTTCACAGTGAATATCAGGCTAGAAAGTAGACATATGTATATGATAAATGATGTAAGAATTCTGCACCTCTGATTTGATCAGAGTAACTAGATTAGGCCACATATAATATAGGTGTTTTTGTAACTAGCAACTGTGATAATAAACTTATCGCAAAAATAGAATGTTGTAGACAGATTATCTCCTGAATGTCATATGATAAAATATTTAGTGACAATTCCTTTCAGAGGAAATACTTCACATATATAATTCTGCAAGTTGTATTTTTAAAATATAATTATAAAAATGTATGTGTGTTAATGTTAAGTTTCAATGCATTATTATGCAATAGCACAGTGCCTTACATGCATCGGGTGCAGGAAATTTCAAATGTAATTCAATTATTTTTTCAAAGTGTTTATTTACTGTGCTATTTTTTCAAAACTCATTGAATAGGTTGCAATATGGATTTTTTGTTAATTATAGAATTTCAATCCATAAAGTTGTTGGACATTTCCACACATTTGTTCAACTGTATTTTTTGCCTCCTTTGTCAGGAGGCAAAAATAGGAATATAGCAAATTCTTATTTGCTATAAAGAGGAATTTTGTTTATTTAGAAAATACCTTTTCACAAAAGAAAAATGTTACATAGCTCATTATAAGAAAGATATATTGTACTGAATGGACTATAGGTAAATGGCATGTTTCAGTATGATATTATGCATTTTCAGTCTAAAATGTTTTAACTAATCTTCAATTCTGAGAACATTAGAAATCTGTATTTGTAAGTTTATTTACAGTTATTATATGTATGTATATAATATGCAATTTATATTAACATGAACTTTATGTTAAAATGTATGCCTTATTAGACTCATAGAATCAAGTTGGAAATTTAATTTTCTGGATAATAACAGAGAGTCTTAGGAGGGAAACAAAGCAATATTTATTTGTTCCTCATTTAATATAAAATGATACTCTTATTCTATTTTTAAATTTTTCTTCACCAATATAAGCATCATTCTTATAAATTCTGGAGGGTAAATTTCAGTTTTTTCTAGCATTTGCTGAATAATATGCTTAGAGCATAAACTTTGGTTTGACATATGTATCTGCTGTTTAGTGACTATGTCTCATAGAAGACTTTTTATTTCATATCTACAGACACTCACTCTTATACTTTCATATATAACAGATATACATATATTTATATAAATGCTTTTGCCCATGAAAATTTCTCTTTAAGACCAAATGTATTTTAAAAGTGAGACCATTTCTATTTCCTAAACTCGGGTATGCTAGCATTCATATTCAATGTTTCATATTAAGTGCAATAAGCAAAAGATAAGATGTAACTATAACTCATGAGTAATTGGTTATTTAAATGTATAACAGTGAAAGAAAAATAAACTACATGTTAATCAGCTCAAGTCAGCATGTGAAAGGATATGCCTTTGACATATAAAGGATCCATAAAAATACTATTAGAAGTTGAAGCATAAATAAGAATTACACACAAAAATCTGGTATCAGAGAAAACAAACAAAAGCAAACCATAAAAATGAAACCTTACACAAGTGGAAATATAAATGTCCAAATGAAAAAAAATTACTTAAAATAACTTTTGTTTCCTTTATTATTCCTGTTTTAAATTTGATAAGACAAAAACAAAAGCAAGTGAAATGCTGAATTTGATAGACATTTACCAAAGAATCCCCTGTGCATTAGAGTTAAATATATTTGAAATAATGCAAGCTGAAATAATTTTTAAAATGCCCAAGAAACCCCAGGTTAACAATATAAGGTAGTCATAAATTTAACCGAATTAAAAAGAACTTAGTTTATTATTATTTATTGCCAAACCTACTACAATATTATTTAGGAATAGGAGAACTTTCAACAGTTGTAATACATTTAGAATCAAAGACTAGAACCAGTGAATAATTTTCAAAATCTACCTAGTTTGTTCATCTATTTTAAAAATATGTTTTAACAACTACAAAGGGGGTCACATGTTTGTAATATTTAAGAATATAAGGTTATCTCCTGAAAACTTTGCATAAATCAAAGAGTATGCATATACACATATAACAATATGTTAAATTTTACTTTCATAGCAATGATTTTCAAAGCATTGTTAAGCATGCACTAAAATTAATTGGATTTTTACATGCTTAATAATTACTAACTAAAGTATACTAAAATTGAAATGCATTTTTTAATTAATTCAAATTTCTAAAGATATTCTGAGTCAGACGTCATTCTTTTTAAATTATTTTAAAAATCCAATTTGAGATTGCTACAATAAAAAGAAAGTAACTTTTTATCTAATGCTTAGAGAATTTCTAGATCAAGTGTGCAAAAGGTTAACTTAATTAATACAGTATAAGTTAAAGAGAAAAATCTAGAAAAATAAAAATAAAATTTTTTGTTACTTCTAAATGTAATGAAAGAAAAGCATGTATTTCAGATTACCCCATCCCTAAAGGAGCACCATCTTTGTCATTATGCTTTGCAGCAAACATAGTGTACATTTAATCCACACCAAAATTTATTTTATCACCTAGGTTTTCAGAGCATTTATTGCCACACAAAATTTAATGTTGATGGAAGGCATGAAAGATGTATTTTATTTATATATCTGTGAATATACACCTATATGTACACATGTGTAGTTCATTATTCTTGCTTGTGAGGGATTATGATTATTGACATTATCAATTTTTATCTCATTACTCTTCACTGCTTATTGTGGTTGCTAACAGTACATTTCCATGGAGTTTGTGTGTGCTGTAATGTAAATGCTGACATTGCTAGTGTCAGTCACTAATATACTTCATTCAGTTCATGTCAAGATGATACATCACAATGCTCAATAGCTGTCATCTCAGCTTTAAATAGATCTGCATTTTCTCAATTTTATGATTAATTTTTTTGTTTAGAATGCAGTTACTTAAACAATACAAGAGACTAACTCATTCCAATGTATTCAAAGTAATTGCTAAAGTAAAAGCATTCCCTCTGAAAATTAAGCAAAAGAATAAACTAAATGAACAATAAAACAATTTATTACAGAATAAAAATTGATCAAAACTTGCATTTAAAAATTTAAGAATCATAGTTGTATAGACTCATATTTTTCTCAAAGTGCATTTTAAAATAGATAATTTTGCAATGTTTAAAAATATGTAAGTTAATGAGGATGGCACTATTTCAAGTTAAACAGTTCCAGAGTTATATAGCTGGAGTATATGAACCTACTTTTTAAAATTGAATTTATTGAATGCCATTGATTAATAAAATTATATAGGTTTCAGGTGTACAATTCTATATAATACACCACCTGTATAATGTATTGTGTGTTCACCACTCCAAGACTCCTTCCATCACCATTTATCTTGCATTGTTCTACTCTGTTCTACTTCTCCCCACCCCCAAACCCCTCTGGTAATCACCATACTGTTGTCTGTCTCCTAAGGGTTTTTGGTTTGTTTGCTTGATTTTGTTAATTGCTTCACCTTTTTCACCAGATCCCCTAAACCCCCTGTCTTCTTAGAGCTGTCAGTCTATTCTCTGTATCTATGAATCTCTTTGTATTTTTGTGTATTTTGTTCATTAGATTCCACATATAAGTGAAATCACATGGTATTTGTCTTTCTCTGACTGGTTTATTCATTTAACATAATATTCTCCAGGCCCACCCATGCAGTCTTGAAAGGTAAAAGTTTCCTTCTATTTTTTTTCTTTTTTCTGATTAAATCCTTTTTATTTTTTATTTAAATTATTTTATTGTTGTTCAATTACAGTGGTATTTTCTCCCCACCCCTCCCCCGAAAAAAGTATATTTTTAAACAACAAAATATAAAAGAGAAAGTGTAATGATAGTTTCCTTCTATTTTTATGGCTGATTATTACTCCATTTTGTAAATGTACCACAATTTATTTATCTATTTATCTACTAGTGGTACTTGAGCTGCTTCTAGATCTTGGCTATTATAAATAATACTGCAATGCACATAAGGGTGCACATATTCTTTTGAATTAGTGTTTTGGGTTTTCTTTCAGATATATTCCCAGAAGTAGAATTACTGGGTCATAAGGCAATTCCATATTTTAAAGTTTTGAAGAAATTTCATACTGTTTTCCAGAGTGGCTGCACCAACCTGCATTCCCACCATAGAGCACAAGGGTTATCTTTTTTCACATTTTCACCAATACTTGCTTTTTGATTTATTGATATCTGTTCTGAGAAGTGTGAGGTGATATCTCATTGTGGTTTTAATTGGCCTTGCCCTGATAAATTAGTGACATTGAGCATGTTTTCATATATCTATTGACCATTTGTATATCATTTTTGGTTATTTGCTCATTTTTAAATTGGATCATTTGCTCTTTCTGGTGTTGAGTTGTATCAGTTCTTTATAAATTTCAGATATTAACCTCTTATCAGATATGTTATTGATTAATATGTTCTCCTATTCAGTGGCTTTTTTTCTTTTTTTATTTAATAATTTTATTTAGTTATTTTTCAAGTACAGTTTTTTGTCTATTTTTCCCATCCCAGCCTCCCCCGCCACTTGCTCCCCACCTCCCTCCCATTTCCACCCCCCTTAGTTCTCCTCCCTGTGTCCTTCCTATTTGTTCCTCCAAATCCCTCCCCCATTTTCCCCTTAACTTCCCTTCCTTCTTCCCTCTGGTCACTATCCCTTGTTCTCTATTTCAGTGTCTTTGTTTTTTGTTTGTTTTTTTTTTCTGCTTGTTTGTTTGTTTTGTTGTTTAGCTTCCTGTTAAAGGTGAGATCATATGGTATTTGTCTTTCAACCCCTGGCTTATTTCACTCAGCATAATGCTTTCCAGTTCCATCCATGTTGTTGCAAAGGGTAGTAGCTCCTTCTTTCTCTCTGCAGCATAGAAATCCATTGTGTATATGTACCACTATTTTTGGATCCATTCATTTACTGATGGGCACCTAGGTTGCTTCCAACTCTTGGCTATTGTAAATTGTGCTGCTATGAACATTGTGGTGCATAGGTTCTTTGATATTGATGTTTTAGGATTCTTAGGATATAATCCCAGCAGTGGAATTGCTGGGTCAAAAGGCAGGTCAATTTTTTATTTTTCTGAGAAAATTCCATACTGTTTTCCATAATGGTTGTACCAGTCTGCACTCCCACCAACAGTGAACTAAGGACCCCTTTTCCCCACAACCCCTCCAACATTTGTTGTTTGTTGCTTTGTTTATGATAGCCATCCTGACTGGTGTAAAGTGGTATCTCATTGTGGTTTTAATTTGCATCTCTCTGATAGCTAATGATATTGAGCATCTCTTCATGTGTCTCTGAATGTTCTGTATGTCCTCCTTGGAGAAGTGTTTGCTCAAGTCCTTTTCCCATTTTCTAATTGGGTTGGGTGTCTTAGAGTGGAGTCGTATAAGTTCTTTGTATATTTTAGAGATTAAACCTTTGTCCGAGGTATCATTGGCAAATATGTTTTCCCATACAGTTGGTTGTCTTGCTAATTTAATACTGTTTTCTTTAGCCATGCAGAAGCTTTTTATTTTGATGAGATCCCATTTGTTTATTCTTTCCTTTACATTCCTTACTCTAGGGGACATATCAGTAAAGAAGTTGCTGCGTGAAATATCTGAGATTTTCTTGCCAATGTTCTCCTCTAGGACTTTAATGGTGTTATGACTTACATTTAAGTCTTTTATCCACCTTGAATTTATTTTGGTGTATGGTGTAAGTCTGTGCTCAAGTTTCATTTTTTTGCATATAGCTGTCCAGTTCTCCCAACACCATTTGTTGAAGAGGCTATCTTTACTCCATTTTATGTTACTGCCCCCTTTGTCGAATATTAATTGACTGTAGAGTGTTGGGTTGATTTCTGGGCTCTCTGTTTTGTTCCAATGGTCTATGTGCCTGTTTTTATGCCAGTACCAGGCTGTTTTGATTACAGAGGCCTTGTAATACAGTTTGATATCAGGTATTGTGATCCCCCCTACTTTGTTCTTCTTTCTCAAAAGAGCAGCTGCTATTCGGGCTCGTTTATGGTTCCATATAAATTTTTGAAGTGCTTGTTCTATGTCTGTGAAATATGCCATTGGTACTTTAATAGGTATTGCATTGAATCTGTATATTGCTTTGGGTAGTATGGACATTTTGATGATGTTAATTCTTCCAATCCATAAACAAGGTATATGTTTCCATTTGTTTGTGTCTTCCTTGATTTCGTTCTTCAGGGCTGTGTAGTTTTCTGCATACAGGTTTTTTAACTCCTTGGTTAGGTTTATTCCCAGATATTTTATTTTTCTTTTTGCTATGTAGAATGGGATTTTTCTCTTTATTTCTGCTTGTGCTGATTCACTGTTGGTATACAAAAATGCCTTTGATTTCTGGTTATTTACTTTGTAACCAGCTGTTTTGCCAAACTCATTAATTAGTTTGAGCAGTTTTTGGGTAGAGTCTATAGGATTTTCCATGTACACTATCATGTCATCTGCAAACAGTGACAGTTTTGCTTCCTCCTTTCCTATTTGGATGCCTTTTATTTCCTTTTCTTGCCTGATCGCTGTGGCTAAAACTTCCAATACTATATTGAATGGAAGTGGTGAAAGTGGACAACCTTGTCTTGTTCCTGATCTTAGTGGAAAAGCTTTTACTTTTTTCCCATTGAGTATGATATTGGCTGTAGGTCTCTCATATATGGCCTTTATTATTTTGAGAAATGCTCCCTGTATTCCCACTTTGCTGAGTGTTTTTATCATAAATGGGTGTTGTACCTTATCAAAAGCTTTTTCCCCATCTATTGATATGATCGTGTGGTTTTTGTCTTTGCTTTTGTTTATGTGATGTATTACATTTACTGATTTGCGAATATTGAACCATCCTTGCATCCCTGGGATGAATCCTACTTGATCATGGTGTATGATCTTTTTGATATATTGTTGGATGCGATTTGCCAATATTTTGTTGAGGATTTTAGCATCTATGTTCATCAGCGATATTGGCCTGAAGTTTTCTTTCATTGTTGTGTCTCTATCTGGTTTTGGAATTAAGATGATGCTGGCTTCATAAAAAGAATTTGGGAGTTTTCCATCCTTCTGGATATTTTGAAATAGTCTGTGGAGAATAGGGGTTAGCTCTTCCTTAAATGCTTTATAAGAATTCTCCTGTGAAACCATCTGGTCCAGGGCTTTTGTGTGATGGTAGTTTTTTGATTACTGCTTCAATTTCTTTTGCTGTTATTGGTGTATTTAGATTTTCTGCTTCTTTTTCACTGAGTTTTAGAAGATTGTATTTTTCTAGAAATGTGTCCATTTCCCGTAGGTTTTCAAATTTCTTGGCATACAGTTCTTCATAGTAATTTCTTACAATCTCTTCTATTTCTGTGGTATCAGTTGTAATCTCTCCTTTTTCATTTCTGATTGTGTTTATTTGTGTCCTCTCTCTTCTTTTCTTGATGAGCCTACTTAAAGGCTTGTCTATTTTGTTTATCTTCTCAAAGAACCAACTCCTGGATTCATTGATCCCTAAAATTGTGCTTTTAGTTTCTATGTCATTTAATTCTGCTCTAATCTTAGTTATTTCCTTCCTTCTGCTTGCTCTGGGCTGTCTTTGTTGTTGTTCCTCGAGTTCTTGCAGGTGTAGGGTTAGGTTGTTTGTTTGAAATGTTTCTATTTTCTTTAGGTAGGCCTGTATTGCTATGAACTTCCCTCTCAGGACTGCCTTCGCTGTGTCCCATAAGTTTTGGGTTGTTGTGAGATCATTTTCATTTGTTTCCAAAAACTTTTTGATTTCTTCCCTAATTTCATTCTTGACCCATTCGTTGTTTAATAGCATACCATTCAGTCTCCATGTTTTTGGGTGCTTTGGGTTTTTTTCTTTGGGGTTGGTTTCTAATTTCAGTCCCTTGTGGTCAGAGAAGATGCTTGCTATGATTTCAATTTTCTTGAATTTTTTGAGGCTCGTTTTGTGTCCTATCATGTGGTCTATCTTTGAAAATGTTCCATGTGCATTTGAAAAGAATGTGTATTTAGCTTCTTTGGGATGAAGGGCTCTATATATATATCAGTTAAGTCCATTTCATCTAGGGTGTTGTTTAATGCCACAATATCTTTGTTGATAATTTCTTTGGAAGATCTGTCCATTTTTGATAGTGGGGTGTTCAAATCCCCTACTATGTTTGTGTTGCTGTCAATATCTTTCTTGAAGTCCTCTAAGATTTTCTTGATATATTTGGGTGTCCCTATGTTTGGTGCATATGTTTACAATGTTAATGTCTTCTTGTTGGATTCTTCCCTTGAGTATAATGAAATGACCTTCTGGGTCTCTCTTTATAGCCTTTTTTTTGAAGTCTATTTTGTCTGATATGAGAATTGCTACCCCAGCTTTTTTTTTCTTGTCCGTTTGCTTGGAAAACTTGTTTCCAGCCTTTCACTTTTAGTCTGTGATGGTCTTTTGTCCTGAGGTGAGTCTCTTGTAGGCAGCATATGTGTGGGTCATGCTTTCTTATCCATTGAGCTATTCTGTGTCTTTTGATTGGAGAATTTAATCCATTTACGTTTAAGGTTATTATTGATAGGTACTTATTCATTGCCATTTTTGTACCTGTGTTCCTCTCTATCTCCCTCTTATCCTTCCTTCCCTTAGAGCAGTCCTTTTAGTATATCTTGTAGAGCTGGTTTGGTGGACATGTATTCTTTTAGGCTTCTTTTGTCTTGGAAGCTCTTTATTTGGCCATCTATCTTGATTGAGAGCCTTGCTGGGTAAAGTAGCCTTGGTTGTAGGCCTCTGGTTCTCATTACTTGAAATATTTCTTGCCATTCTCTTCTTGCTTCTAGTGTTTCCATTGAGAAGTCAGTAGCTAACCTTATTGGGGCTCCCTTGTATGTTATTTCTTTTTTCTCCCTTGCTGCCTTTAAGATTCTCTCTTTGTCTTGGAATTTTGCCATTTTGATGATGATGTGTCTTGAAGTGGGCCTCCTTGGGTTCCTCTTGGTTGGGACTCTCTGTGATTCCTGGGTTTGTGAGACTTTTTCTCTTATCAAATTAGGAAAATTTTCTCTCATTACTCATTCAAATATGTTTTCTATCCCTTGTTCTTCTTCTTCTCCTTCTGGCATTTCTATTATTCGGATATTATTACGTTTCATATTGTCTTGCACTTCTCTTAATCCCTCTTCATTCTTTCTGAGCCTCTTTTCATTTTCTTGCTCTTTCTGTGAGATGCTTTCTACCTTGTCCTCCAACTCACTAATCCTATCCTCCGCTTCATCTATCCTACTTTGGAAACTTTCTACTGTGTACTTCAATTCGGATATTGTATTCTTCATTTCCTCTTGTCTCTTGCTGATAGTTTCCATTTCCTTTTTGATGTTGCTGTAGTTTGCAGAGAGATGATTATAGTTCCCCTGTAGTTTCTGGTAGTTCACTGTGAGCTCTTTGAACTTCGTAATAACCAGTGCTTTGAATTCACTGTCTGATAGTTGATCAGCCTCTATTTCATCTAAAATTCTTTCTGAAGTTTCTGCTTTTTCTTTCTTTTGGGGATTGTTTCTTTGTCTTCCCATTGTTTGAGACTCTTCTTGTTAGTCTCTGCTTCCAAAATTGATCTGTTCTGAAACACTGGTTTTATGGCGTAAACTTCTGTGGTAGGATCCTTGTGAAGTTCAGTGGTGCAGACTCCTTGAAGTTTCTTGATGTTCTTAGTCTCTACCTACACTCACACTGATCCTCGCGCTGGTCCCTGCGTTGGTCCCCTACCACTGCTGAATGTCCCGGCTCTAGTAGCCGCCTCCTCAAGCACCCAGGCCCGTTACTACGGCAGTGGCACAGAGGCTGGGAATGTCCCAGCTCCCGTATCTGGCTCTCTCTGCTGCCCAGGGCCGTCACAGGGGCTTGGAGTGTCCCGGTTTCTGTACCTGACTCCCCGGCGTCTAGTCCTGTCTCTATGGCAGTGGCACAGAGTCTTAGAAAGTCCCAACTCCCGTACCTGATTCCCCAGTGTCCAGTCCCATCGCTATGGCAGCAGAACAGGGGCTGAGACAGGGGCAGTGGCACAGAGTCTTAGAAAGTCCCAACTCCTGTACCTGATTCCCCAGTGTCCAGTCCCATCGCTATGGCAGCAGAACAGGGGCTGAGACAGTCCCAGTTCCCGTAGAGGGATCCTCTGCCACCCAGGGCTGTCTCAGGGGTTTGGAGTGTCCAGGCTTCCGTACCTGACTCCCCGGCGTCCAGTCTCGTCGCTATAGCAGCGGCACAGGATTTGAGAGCTTCCTGGCTCCCGTAGCTGGCTCCTCAGGGTCCAGGCCTGTCTCTATGGCGGCGTCACAGGGGTCTTTGGTGTCCCAGCTCCTGCAACTGACCCTTCCGTTGCCCAGGCCGGTAGCTATGGCATCGGCACAAGGGTGTCCCCGCTCCGGTTCCTGACTCCTCTGTCTCCCAGGACCGTCACAGGGGCTTGGAGTGTCCGGCTTCCGTACCTGACTCCCCGGCTCCCAGGCCTGTTGCTCTGGCGGCACCACAGGGGCCGCGTGAGACCCCGCTCCAGTTGCCGACTCTGCCGCCGTCTGGTGTTTCAGCGTCGGTCACAATCTCTGGTCTTTTAATTTCATAAATGCTGGGTAACCGATGGTTTATTGTGCTGTTTCTCTGTAGATCTGCCAGGATTTTCACCCATGAGTACAGGAGCTAGTATCAGCTCCATCTTACTCTGTCACCATCTTCCCAGCATTCGCTTTTTTTCATTTTGTTGATGGTTTCCTTTGCTATGCAAAAATAATTTAGTCTGATGTAATCCAATTTGTTTATTTTTTGTTTGTTTCCCTTACGTGAGTTGAACCTAGTCTTGACTTGTGCCATGCATATGTCCTTTCAGTAATTTTCATTTCTCTTTCTGTGGACTCATATTCATTGTTAGTGTATTTTTTTTATTCTCTTTTCTGTATTTTTCCTTAGGCCCTTTCCTGTGTTCTCTTTTTCTCTTTTCTCCTGTGTTAACTGTTTAATTCTCCTAACAACAAAAATATTTTAAATTTGTTAAATTAAATCAGTTGTCTTTTTCTTCAACCTAGGAAATGGCTAATCCAATACTACAGAATTTTTGAAATGCACATGAGAACTTTTTCTCTCTTTTTCCTTTTGCTTGCTGAAATCATCTATGTGTCCTTATAAATTTCATTTCTCTGATCCATTCGACTTTCCATATTATTTTGTATATTCCTATTGCAAATAAATTTTTATTCCCTCCCTCATTTTCTCAAATATTCTCAAAAGCTGGTGAATTCCAGTATCAGAAAAAAATTATTTTGATTGGTCATTACAGAAATTCTCTAAAACCAAAACAAAATATTTTAAAAGTTTGTGATTAACAAAATGAATGAATTGTTTTGGTAACCACACTATTATAATAATATTTTGTTACTTTCAAGTAATGATATAATTAAATTATTTTTAAATAATTTATAAAAATATAATTAATATTTGTAATTGGTAAAATAAGTTGTTATTCATTTAAAAAGATAATTGAATATGTGTGTGTGTGTGTGTGTGTCTGTATAAGAATGTTAAACTGTAATAAAAGAACCTGCTTGAAGATGTTGAGGTTACCCAGTCAGTATGAAAACAATGCCAGCCAGCCAATGAGGAGTATATTCTAATATTTGCAAACCCAAAGGAGAATTGTGTGAATGCTGTCCTAAAGTGAGTAAACTAATCGAACATTCCATGCCTAAATCTATGCTTTGTACAGCTCTAATGTTCAAATGTCTCCTTTGTTCTCTTATTTCTATTCTTTTCTCACAGCATTGCACCAAACACCACTACCAGACACATCTTCGCAAGGTTCACCTTAAGTATTGTCACTTGTATACACCCAAACCTTCAACAGTTCCCTCCATTCCTATTAAATAAAATTCACTTTAAAAGATGTTTTATAATCTAGCTTTAATCTGTTTTTCTGACTAAACACTACAAAGTGGGGAACATATCCTTACAACTCCAGCAAACTGAATTTTCAGCTCTCTGCCACTGTTCACAGGGCGCTTCGCTCCATTTGGATGTGCCTGGACTCTGCTGCTTCATTAAGTATCAGTTTATTGAAAACTCTTTGGATTCCAACTAATTGGAAGTAATATTTTCTTTAATGACTCTTTTGTTGTACTATTTTATTTTTGGCAAGTGTGTATGTGTGTGTGTGCATTTTGGTACTTTTATTTTCAATTCACTATCAGACTCTAGGTGACATTATTAGTTGCTTAAGTGTAAAGAGCCTCCTGCCTGCTTCATCCCAATACCCATCACTATATTTACCATGCACTTTATATTAGGTAAGATTATATGTATTTGACAAATTATTGACTAAATGAACACATCTTTAAATTATTATGACAGTATATAAGGGATTATATAAAAGAATATAAATTATTTATTTAAAAATATTTCCAATTTAGAGGTCTCATCCCTCCTTGTTTTGCCCAAAGTACCTTCAACCTTTATGAATGTGTAAAGAGCAATTAGCAGACCAGCATTTGTATGGGCCATCTCCTAACCTGATTAGGACTGCTCTCTGATAAGAAAATAAACTATTGAGAAACAATTCCCTATGAAAACATCTTTCAGTGGAAATGGGTCACAGTGTCATTAATCTCATCAAGGCTTCCCTAAGACCACTACCTGTCTACATGTTTCTTAGAGTCTGCTCATCAAGGAAACTGGTTGCTTGGAAATAGACTAGACCAGCAATTTTCAACCTTTTTCGTCTCATGGCACACAGAAACTAATGACTAATATCCTGTGTCACACCAAAAAATGTATTATGTATTTTTTGCCAATCTGACAAAAGATAGGCATAATTTTGAATGATTTACAAAAAAGTAATAATAATTACCTAAACTTTTTACCCCAAAGTGACTTTTTAAAAAAGCAAGTGCCTATACTTACGTATAAGAATTTCTGTTCCCGAGAATTAACTTATTATGCACAACCTAATTATGTGATATGACCAATAAAATGCAACTCTATTATATGGCCAATATATTTATGGTTCAAGGCAGAGTTATAATTGTGTTGGGTATTGTCATCATTTTATCTGATAATCTAAGGGAAAAGAGGTTAGTGCCCCTAAATAGTCAGGTGTTGTATGTCATTTTATTTAATTAACTTCTGTGTGTGTGTGTGTGTGCAGCGTTCTTATGCTTGAGTGCACATGAAATCTCCTGGAAGGCTTGTTTAAACACAGATGGCTCAGCCTCACCTGCAGAGATTTAGATTGAGTAGATCTGAGGTGGGGAGCAAGAATTAACATTTCTACCAAGTTTCAAAAATACCTATGGCACACCATTTGAAAATTGCTAGACTAGATACATTTTTTCCAGTCCTTCATCTTCCTTAAGCAAGGTATGTTCTGGTAGGTGGACAGGGCTGATCATCTTTCACTTTACCCTGAAGAATTCCAATCCAGACCCTGATTTCTAGCTTTGGTCCTCCTGTTGTTACAAAGTCTAGGTTGTTTCTAGAATAAAATATCTCTTTTCTTTGTCATAATAGAGTGCAAACATTATAAAACAAAAAGGTATATTGATAACAGCTACTGCTATTCCACTTTATGGTTTTGAAATGGGACACATAGGACTGAAAGCCATTCATTGAGTCAGCTAAATGGCTTTTTAAAAACGCTTCTGAGATTGAGACATATAAAAAACATAACTTTATTTCAATTGTCAGTTTATGTACATTAGGAAGGTGACATTCAAAGAAATACTTCGTTTAACTGATTCAAATGTGCCACTTTGCCCTGTCTGGTGTGGCTCAGTGGACTGAGCACCGTCCTATGATCCAAAGGATCACCAGTTTGATTCCTAGTCAAAGCACATGCCTGGGTTGTGGTCCAAGTCCCCAGTAAAGGGAGTGCAAGAGGCAACTATGCACTGATGTTTCTCTTTCTCTCCCTTCCCCTCTCTCTAAAAATAAATATATAAAATATTAAAAAATAAAAAATATGCTGGTTATGACTGTGGAAGTAACTATTACATGTGTTCTTTTTTCTTTCAAATTTTTTTAGAAAAAAATTGCTGTTAAGGATAACTTATGTAATAAAATTATTTTTTCAAAAAAATAATTGTGCATATGGACATTTTTGTGTTGTTGATGATCTCTCTGACTATTTTCTGCTTCCCTTCTTTTTTGACATATAATGAATTAAGATACACCTTTTCAAGCATTTTTTAGAAGAATGTCAATTGTCATGGAAATTTTCACATTTAAATTTTCAGAAGTCTTCACATTGATGTTTCTATTATTACTTAAGGAAAAAAAATGACACTGGCTCAATTTTTTGGTTGTTATTAGTGTAACTTTTTACTGAGAAATAAAATCAAACAGAAAAAAAGAATTGTCAAGAAAATATTTTTTAATTTAGAAAATTTATATGGTAGATAATTTGAATATCAATGCAAACTAAATTTCTTTTTTTAATTAATTAATTTATTTTTTAAATTATTTTTCAACTACAGTATTCTTTCTTTTACTCCCTTCCCTGACCACCCTCCCATGCCCCCACCTCCCTCCCCTTTCCACCCCCCTTAGTTGTTGTCCACGTGTCCTTTATGCTAATTCCCGTAAACCCCCTTTTCCCCTGAAATTCCCTCCCCTCTCCCCTCTGGTCGCTGCCCCCCACACCCCCATTCTCGATTTCAGTGTCATAGTTTTTATTTTGCTTGCTTGTTTGTTTTGTTGTTTAGCTTCTTGTTAAAGGTGAGATCATATGGTATTTGTCTTTCACCACCTGGCTTATTTCACTCAGCATAATGCTTTCCAGTTCCATCCATGTTGTTGAGTAGGAGCTCCTTCTTTCTCTCTGCTGCATAGAATTCCATTGTGTATATGTACCACAATTTTTTGATCCATTCATTTACTGATGGGCACCTAGGTTGCTTCCAACTCTTGGCTATTGTAAATTGTGCTGCTATGAACATTGGGGTGCATAGGTTCAATTAAAAAAAAGAAATTTGGGACTATATCCTAAATTTCTTTTTTTAATTAAGGAACATACATGAAAATAACTTTTCTTTTAAAATGCCTTTTGCTGGTAAATGATAATTGCCCCAACCCATTTTTCCATGACCATTTAAAGAGGCAGGATCATACCACTTTTGAAATATTCACTTTCAAATGTTTAGTTCATGTACTGGGTGCTACACTGTTGATAAATATCTCCTGACTACTTCTGGTTATCAGGCTTTTAATTAAGCTACAAAATGGCATATCAACTTGTCATAAAGAGACATCGATGTCTCTGAAGAATTTCCAATTTTTAATTGCCATGGTAAAAAGATATTTTGTTTCTTTCTTAAGCTACTATAAAGCATTTCTGATAGTATTTTATGCAACTATCCCCACTGGTTACTACATTTTAGACATGAATCAAGTGATTTTTGCTGTAGTTGACACTTAATATATATAAATATAAGTACTTATATTTATATATTATAGTATAGGTACCAATAATGTTATAGTCCACCAGTCATTAAGATCAGTGATCAGAGATGACTAAATCGTCATTATTAAAGATGTAGTGTTATCCGTAAATTTATCATGGACTTCAGTCTGCTTAAGATTTTAATGAACTTTAAGAATTTAAGTGCAGATCTAGGACTACATAGATGACTCAGAGCAAAAATTTAGTTATAGCTAAAATATTACAATAAATATGGAAAAAAGATGTGAATATTGAAGGATTAATACTTAAGTTACCCTGGTAACTGTCATGGTGTTCTTTTTTCATTTGTTATTTACACTATAGTTAGCCATCATGCCCATAGGTAAATGTAGTAAAGGATATTTTAACACAAAAATTTTGGTACATCTATGTCTTCTACTTAGTTAATAGCACCTGGAAAGAAACATTTAAGTGACTTTCACATTTTCGAGAAACTTGCAAGAAGAGGAAAATTCTGGATAAATTAGTAAAAAAAAAAAAAAGTGTCCTTTGTTAAAGTGTCCCATCTATTCTGGTTTTAAGATATTTCTCTTAAGTTGAATTCTTATGTACAATTTTGATTGTTTTTTCTTAAGATTTTATTTATTTAGTTTTAGAGGGAGGTAGAAAGAAAGAAAGAAAGAAAGAAAGAAAGAAAGAAAGAAAGAAAGAAAGAAAGAAAGAAAGAGAAACATCAATGTGTGGTTGCCTTTCACGTGCCCCACACTGGGGATCTGGCCTGCAACTCAGGCATGTGCCCTGACTGGGAATCGAACCAGCAATGCTTTGGTCTGCAGGCTCATGTTCAATCCACTGAGCCACACTAGCCAGGGCTGATTGTTTTTTTTCTGGTATATTTCTAAGTTAAAATCCCTGCTACTTGGAAATATATCTATGCTGAGTAAAGTGCTCTAATGACAATATTAGGGTTTCAATGTACAATACATTCAGTGAAATGTTTCCAGGCAACTCTAACAGGACTACACAGTGAAGACATACAGTTATCCATTATTTAAGATGACAAAAAATTAAACTTATTTTCTTTTAGTACCGTCTCTCTTTATCTCACACAGATAAACTATACATCAGTAATCTGGACATCAACTTATTAAAAGCTATTATTTAGTACTATAATAAGTAGTAATTTAAATACAAGGTAAAATCACCACATTGTCTTGTTTACTACTGATGTTAATTTCCAGCTGACATTCAATGCTCCCCAAAAAGGCAGTCTATGATTTGCTATCATTAAACTGTCAAACTCTAACTTGAGTTGGAAATAGATTCACACTACATTTTTTATAGCATATCACTTTATGTTTTATCAGTCAAAAATAATCCAGAATTATTTTAATTGTGTCTGTGTTATTTTTCTATTAACTGTTTCATGCATTTTCCTGTCCTTTAATTGCAGTTTAATAGTGGTCATTAACACATTAAGAGGTGTTAGAAGAACATTTGAAGTCCTCTTGACTTCTACCAAAGTTGACACTTCAATGCTAGAGTAATTTCAGCTATTCATTTATTTAATAGTGACCTATGCAAATGTAGAACCATGTCATTTTACAAATTGACTGTAATAATTAAGTACAAAGGCAGAGTGAAATGAAACAGGTTACAATTAGACTATAACTGCTATAGTATTACGTCAGCTAGAATAAAAACTCAAATGATTAAATTGGTTTCAATTATTAAGAATCAGTTTAATGTACCCACTGTTCTGATTTTTACATTTCTCTTTTTTTGTGTGCATTAGATGTCATCTCATACAATTTATATATTTTATTCATCTTAGTAAAACAGGCATTACAAAAGTTTAATTAAGTAGTAAAAGACTTTATATTATTCTTCTGAATTCTAAATTAGTTGTAGAAACTAGTCAGAGAACATGCTACATGCTACTTGGAATCATTTCAATTAGCCATATATTTAAGCCACCCAACATTCCTCTTACATAGTAAATATGTATAACATGTCATTAGCCATTGGATTATATATTTTAATCACATAATTATCCCAAGTTTCCCAACTTGTTGTTGGATTTATCATCTTTATCTATACCACTGTTTAAAAATGTAAACAGAGACATCTTTCCAACATTCCAAGAATTTCTGTATTCAGCACTCCTGAATAGCTGGAGCAGGGCTGGCTTTTTGAGCTCGCAGCCTGTATAATAGCCCAGAGGCTCCGTACTCAATGGAGCCCCACACTTGGTTTGGTGTTCTGCCATTGATGGTTTGAAATTCTTAAGTTTCTTGAGAAAGGTGTCTTACATTTTTATTTTATGCTGAGCCCTGTAAATTATGTACCTAGTCCTGTTTGAAGGATCTAGTATAGAAGCACAATGACTTATTCACCTTTGGCCAAAAATATTTAACATTTTACTCATAATTTACCTGATTATTAGGGACTACCAATAATGTGAAACTTGAGGAAATTTTTTCATAGGGGTAGTGTGGATAAGGAGAATATCTACTTAGCCAGTTGCATTAGCCAACACCCTTGGCAATCAACGGAGCCTAAATAACTGTAGTCATACCATTGTCTAGTATACAAACTGTTTTAATTAGCATCTTCATATCTCAGTAATATATTGGTTTTAGTTATTAATTTCTCCTCCAAACAGAAAAAAACATATAGCAATGATGTTAAAGTCAAATGACGATTTGAAATATGTTCAACATTGTATGACTACCTGTAACACAGTTGAGAAAAATTCATTTCCAATCAATACATATCTCTGGAATATCATTTATCCTATAAGGTTTAAGATAATGCCTAGGTAATATTTTATTTATTTATTTTTAGAATGATGGGAAGGGAGGGGAAAGAGATGGAGAGAAACATTGATATGTGAGAGATACATGGACTAGTTGCATCTTGTATGTCCCCAAACTGGCCCAAAACTAAGGCATGTGCCCTGACTAAGAATCAAACTGTGACCTTTCAGTTCACTGGCTGGCACTGAGTTCACTAAGCCACACCAATCAGGGAAATGCCCAGGTAGTTTTAAATCCACTTATTTACTGAAGATGAACTCTGGTGACCCCAACATTTGGTTATTCTTGAATCACAGTCTGGGTTTTTATTTATGAATGAAATGCTCTACTGCATGGTGGTATGGTTTTGATATTATGCTTCTGGAGATAATCTCAAATACATTCCAGAATCAAACTGTATCACTGATGTAGTATCCTAAGAATTTAGATCTTATTGTCAAATAAATTAACTTCTCTCTACAGCATTTGAAGACAAAAACATTTT
The DNA here is from genome assembly GCF_021234435.1 of Artibeus jamaicensis. Classification (NCBI taxonomy): domain Eukaryota; kingdom Metazoa; phylum Chordata; class Mammalia; order Chiroptera; family Phyllostomidae; genus Artibeus; species Artibeus jamaicensis. The sequence goes on from NW_026521717.1 coordinate 3,631,621, forward strand.
CTGCCATCTTCGCTGTTGTAATTGATCAATTCAATTAATTACATCAAGTCTATAATTTCTTTAATGTATTTTATTGATTATGTTATTACAGTTGTCCCATCTCCCCTCCTTCATTCCCCTTTGCCCTACACACCCCCTATCACCCACATTCTTTTATCTTAGTTCATGTCCATGGGTTGTACATGTAAGTTCTTTGGCTTCTGCATTTCCTATACTATTCTTAACCCCCCCCCCATCTATTTTCTACCTACCATTTATGCTACTTATTCTCTGTACCTCTTTCCCCTCCTTCCTCCTCCTACTCCCCTGCTGATAACTCTCCATGTGATATCAATTTCTGTGATTCTGTTCCCTTTCTAGTTGTTTGCTTTGTTTTTATTTTTGTTTTTGTTTTAGGTGTGGTTGTTAATAGCTGTGAGTTTGTTGTCATTTTACTGTTCATATTTTTATCTTCTTTTTCTTAGACAAATTCCTTTAAGTTTTCATATAAGTATGAAACTTAGGATACTTAGGATGATGAACTGCTTTAACTTGACCTAATCTGAGAAGCACTTTATCTGCCCTTCTATTCTAAATGAAAGCTTTGCTGGATAGAGTAAGCTTGGATGTAGGTCCTTGCCTTTCATCACGTAGAATACTCCTTTCCAAGACTTTCTTGCCTGTAAGGTCTATTTTGAGAAATCAGCTGACAGTTTTAAGGGAACTCCTTTGTAGGCAACTGTCTCCTTTTCTCTTGCTGCTTTAAAGATTCTCTCCTTATCTTTAATCTTGTCTAATGTAATTATGATGTGACTTGGTGTGCTCCTCCTTGGCTCCAAATTCTTTGGGACATTCTGAGCTTCCTGGATTTCCTGAAAGTGTATTTCCTTTGTCAGATTAGGGAAGTTCTCCTTCATTATGTTTTCAAGTAGATTTTCAATTTGTTGCTCTTCCTCTTCTCCTTCTGGTACCCATATGATTCAAATGTCAGAATGCTTAAAGATGTCCTGTAGGTTCCTAAGCCTCTCCTCATTTGTCTGAATTCTTGTTTCTTCATTATGGTCTGGTTGAATGTTTCTTTCTTCCTTCTAGTCCCCACTGTTGATCTGAGTCCCAGTTTTCTTCCTGTCACTATTGGTTCCCTGTACACTTTTCTTTATTTCACTTAGCATGGCCTTCATTTTTTCCTCTGATTTGCAGTTATATTTAAGCAATTTTGTGAACATACAGATTACCAGTGTTTTGAACTGTGCATCTGATAGGCTGGCTGTCCCTTTGTCACTTAGTTGTATTTTTTCTAGAACTTTGAGCTGTTCTTTCATTTGGGCCATTTTTTTAGTCTTGGCACACCTGTTAGGTAGTAAGGGGTGGTGTCTTAGGTGTTCACCAGGATGGGTTAACTCATGTCACTGAGTTGTCAAGTCTATAATTTTTAACAACAATAACCCTTACATTTTATCTAACAAAAATAACTTAATTGCCTGTTTTTTAATATTTATTAGGCTCTTATTGGTGAAATCAAAAATAATATATTCAGGGTATCATGAAGTCACTTGGGAAAAGGAGAAAATACTCATTTTCTATTTCTAACATCTTGCTGTTTTTTAAATAGCATTTTTTTAAAATAAAATCATTTATGGCCCTGGCTTGTGTGGCTCAGTGGATTGAATGCCATGCTGCACACCAGGAGAGCACTGATTCCCAATCAGGGCCCATGCATTGCTTGAGGGCTAGGTCCCTGTTAAGGGGTGCATGAGAGGAAACCACACATTGATGTTTTCTCCTTCTTTTTCCCCCTCCCTTCCCCTCTATTTATAAATAAATATATAGAATGTTTTAAAAAGACATTTATGTTTTAAAATGATACCTTGAACTTGAAATCACTTATTTTTCCAAATGGAATTGCAGTTATTTATTTAATGTAATTGTAATGAATATTGTCAAGATATAATAATGTGATTATTATTAATTACATTTTCTGAATATAATTAAAAGACACTGCGTGCAACAAAGGCAATCACTGGATTACAATTGTCTCTATTTCTAATAGAAACAATTAGTATGACAAGTGTCAGACATAGTGAAAATAACCAGGTATTGTATTTTTCATAACTATTAATTCATATACTTTTAACAGTGATAAACACAGGTAATATATGCATATTTTATTCATGGAAGATGATTTTTAAAGATTTGTCTCTAATATATTTGTATTTTGTTGGTGATTTAGAAAAGCACAATTCATTTAGATTATTTTTTCTTTTTATGTATTACATCTTGAATGACACATGTTTAACTATTCAGAATCATATATATCACAATACATCACAAACAGTATTATTAATATTTTAAAGAGGGGTTACTTCTATACTCATGAGAATTTAATAGTAGATTGAATATAATTCTAAGTGCATCATCATAGTAGTGTTATAGAGTTATTATTCGGAGATTAAATTTTTTGTGGGCTCAGATATAGTGACAAATTTTAGATTCCAGAGTTCAACTTAATATTACCCATATGATTTATTCTATCTTTTTAAAATCTCAGTTTATGCAGTGGTAAAATGGGATGCAAAGAGTTTCCTTTCTTCTAAAATGAGTGGGAAGATTAAATACTATTTTCAAGATAAATGGCAGAATAAACTACATTTACTTCTAATTAGTAATAAAAATACTTTATTTTCATTTACATAAACTCTGTTGTAACTGATTTGACTATAAAATGAGAAGTATCACAAACTAAGAAATAGGCAGATTTCTTTCCATATTTCCCTTTTTAAATTTTATTTAGTTAATTTTCAAGTACAGTTTTTTATCTATTTCTCCCATTCCAGCTTACCCCACCCCTTGCTCCCCACCTCCCTCCCATTTCCTCCCCCCTTAGTTCTCCTCCCTGTGTCCTTCCTATTTGTTCCTCCAAATCCCTCCCCTTTTTTCCCCTTAAATTCCCTTCCCTCTCCCCTCTGGTCTCTGTCCCCTTGTTCTCTATTTCAGTGTCTTTGTTTTTATTCTGCTTGCTTGTTCGTTTTGTTGTTTAGCTTCCTGTAAAAGGTGAGATCATATGGAATTTGTCTTTCTACCCTGGCCTATTTCACTCAGCATAATGCTTTCCAGTTCCATCCATGTTGTTGCAAAGGGTAGTAGCTCCTTCTTTCTCTCTGCTGCATACAATTCCACTGTGCATAATTTTTTTGATTCACTCATTTACTGATGGGCACCTAGGTTGCTTCCAACTCTTGGCTATTGTAAATTGTGCTGCTATGAACATTGTGGTGCATAGGTTCTTTGATATTGATGTTTTAGGATTCTTAGGATATAATCCTAGCAGTGGAATTGCTCGGTCAAAAGGCAGATTGATTTTTATTTTTCTGAGAAAATTCCATACTGTTTTCCATAATGGTTGTACGTTCTGCAATCCCACCAACAGTGAACTAAGGACCCCTTTTCCCCACAACCTCTCCAACCTATCCTTTGTTGTTTGTTGCTTTGTTTATGATAGCCATCCTGGCCGGTGTAAAGTTGTATCCCATTGTGGTTTTAATTTGCATCTCTCTGATAGCTAACGATATTGAGCATCTCTTCATGTGTATCTGTATCTTCTGTATGTCTTCCTTGAAGAAATGTCTGTTCAAGTCCTTTTCCCATTTTTGAATTGGGTTGGTTGTCTTCTTAGAGTGGAGTCCTGTAAGTTCTTTGTATATTTTGGAGATTACACCTTTGTCTGAGGTATCATTGGCAAATATGCTTTCCCATACAGTTGGTTGTCTTGCTAATTTAATACTGTTTTCTTGCCCTGGCTGGTGTAGCTCAGTGGATTGAGCGCGGGCCTGGGAACCAAGAAACCATGGTTCGATTCCCAGTCAGGGCACATGACTGGGTTGCAGGCCAGTTCTCTCCCTCTCTCCTTTCTTTCCCCTCTAAAGATAAATAAATAAAATCTTTAAAAAAAATACTGTTTTCTTTAGCCATGCAGAAGCTTTTTATTTTGATGAGATACCATTTGTTTATTATTTCCTTTATATTCCTTGCTCTAGGGGACATATCAATAAAAATGTTGCTGCGTGAAATATCTGAAATTTTCTTGTCAATGTTCTCCTCTAGGACTTTAATGGTTTCACAACTTATATTTAAGTCTTTTCTCCACCTTGAATTTATTTTAGTGTATGGTGTAAGTTGGTGCTCAAGTTTCATTTTTTTGCACATAGCTGTCCAGTTCTCCCAACACCATTTGCTGAAGAGGAAATCTTCACTCCATTTTATGTTACTGCCCCCTTTGTCTAATATTAATTGACTGTAAAGAGTTGGGTTGATTTCTGGGCTCTCTGTTCTGTTCCATTGGTCTATGTGCCTGTTTTTATGCCAGTACCAGGCTGTTTTGATTACAGTGGCCTTGTAATACAGTTTGATATCAGGTATTGTGATCCCTCCCACTTTGTTCTTCCTTCTCAAAAGTGCAGCTGCTATTCGGGCTTGTTTATGGTTCCATATAAATTTTGAAGTGTTTGTTCTATGTCTGTGAAATATGCCATTGGTACTTTAATAGGTATTGCATTGAATCTGTATATTGCTTTGGGTAGTATGGACATTTTGATGATGTTAATTCTTCCAATCCATGAACAAGGTATATGTTTCCATCTGTTTGTTTCTTCCTTGATTTCTTTCTTCAGAGCTGTGTAGTTTTCTGCATACAGGTTTTTTACCTCCTTAGGTTTATTCCCAGATATTTTATTTTTCTTTTTGCTATATTGAATGGGATTTTTTTCTTGATTTCTGCTTTTGCTGCTTCATTGTCGGTATACAAAAAAGCCTTTGATTTCTGGATATTGACTTTGTAACCCACTGTTTTGCCAAATTCATTAATTAGTTTGAGCAGTTTTTGGGTAGAGTCTATAGGATTTTCCATGTACACTATCATGTCATCTGCAAACAATGACAGTTTTGCTTCTTCCTCTCCTATTTGGATGCCTTTTATTTCCTTTTCCTGTCTGATTGGTGTGGCTAAAACTTTCAATACTATTTTGAATAGAAGTGGTGGAAGTGGACATCCTTGTCTTGTCCCTGATCTTAATGGAAAAGATTTTAGTTTTTGCCCATTGAGTGTAATGTTGGCTGTAGGTCTTTCATATGTGGCCTTTATTATATTGGGAAATGCTCCCTGTATTCCCACTTTGCTGAGTGTTTTTATCATAAATGGAAGTTGTACCTTATCAAAAGCTTCTTCCACATCTATTGATATGATCATGTGTTTTTTGTCTTTGCTTTTGTTTATGTGATGTATTACATTTACTGATTTGCGAATGTTGAAACATCCTTGCATCCCGGGGATGAATCCCACTTGGTCATGGTGTATGATCTTTTTGATATATTGTTGGATGCGATTTGCCAATATTTTGTTGAGGATTTTAGCATATATGTTCATCAGCGATAATGGCCTGAAGTTTTATTTCTTTGTTGTGTCTCTAGCTGGTTTTGGAATTAGGATGATGCTGGCTTTATAAAAAGAATGTGGGAGTTTTCCATCCTTCTGGATTTTTAGGAATAGTCTGTAAAGAATAGGGGTTGCTCTTCCTTAAATGCTTTGTAGAATTCTCCTGTGAAGCCATCTGGTCCAGGGCTTTTGTGTGATGGGAGTTTTTTGATTACTGCTTCAATTTCTTTTGCTGTTATTGGTATATTTCGATTTTCTGCTTCTTTTTCACTGAGTTTTGGAAGATTGTATTTTTCTAGAAATTTGTCCATTTCCCCTAGGTTTTCAAATTTCTTGGCATACGGTTCTTCATAGTAATTTCTTACAGTCCCTTCGTTCTATTTCTGTGGTATCAGTTGTAATCTCTCCTCTTTCATTTCTGATTGTGTTTATTTGGGTCCTTTCTCTTCTTTTCTTGATGAGCCTACATAAAAGCTTGTCTATTTTGTTTATCTTCTCAAAGAACCAACTCCTGGATTCATTGATCCTTAGAATTGTGCTTTTAGTTTCTATGTCATTACATTCTGCTCTAATCTTGGTTATTTCCTTCCTTCTGCTTGCTCTGGGCTGTCTTTGCTGTTCCTCGAGTTGTTGCAGATGTAGGGTTAGGTTGTTTGTTTGAAATGTTTCTATCTTCTTTTGGTAGGCCTATATTGCTATAAACTTCCCTCTCAGGACTGCCTTCGCTGTGTCCCATAAGTTGTTGGTTGTTGTGAGATCATTTTCATTTGTTTCCAGAAATGTTTTGATTTCTTCCCTAATTTCATTCTTGACCCATTCGTTGTTTAATAGCATACCATTCAGTCTCCATGATTTTGGGTGCCTCGGGTTTTTTCCTCTGGGGTTGGTTTCCAATTTCAGGCCCTTGTGGTCAGAGAAAATGCTTGGTATGATTTTATTTTCTTGAATTTTTTTTAATTTTATTTAGTTATTTTTCAAGTACAGTTTTTGTCTATTTTTCCTATCCCAGCCTCCCCCGTCCCTTGCTCCCCACCTCCCTCCCATTTCCACCCCCCTTAGTTCTCGTCCCTGTGTCCTTCCTATTTGTTCCTCCAAATCCCTCCCCCCATTTCCCCCTTAACTTCCCTTCCTTCTCCCCTCTGGTCACTATCCCCTTGTTCTCAATTTCAGTGTCTTTGTTTTTTTTTTTTTTCTGCTTGTTTGTTTGTTTTGTTGTTTAGCTTCCTGTTAAACGTGAGATCATATGGTATTTGTCTTTCAACCCCTGACTTATTTCACTCAGCATAATGCTTTCCAGTTCCATCCATGTTGTTGCAAAGGGTAGTAGCTTCTTCTTTCTCTCTGCAGCATAGAATTCCATTGTGTATATGTACCACAATTTTTGGATCCATTCATTTACTGATGGGCACCTAGGTTGCTTCCAACTCTTGGCTATTGTAAATTGTGCTGCTATGAACATTGTGGTGCATAGGTTCTTTGATATTGATGTTCTAGGATTCTTAGGATATAATCCCAGCAGTGGAATTGCTGGGTCAAAAGGCAGGTTGATTTTTATTTTTCTGAGAAAATTCCACACTGTTTTCCATAATGGTTGTACCAGTCTGCACTCCCACCAACAGTGAACTAAGGACCCCTTTTCCCCACAACCTCTCCAACATTTGTTGTTTGTTGCTTTGTTTATGATAGCCATCCTGACTGGTGTAAAGTGGTATCTCATTGTGCTTTTAATTTGCATCTCTCTGATAGCTAATGATATTGAGCATCTCTTCATGTGTCTCTGAATGTTCTGTATGTCCTCCTTGGAGAAGTGTTTGCTCAAGTCCTTTTCCCATTTTCTAATTGGGTTGGGTGTCTTAGAGTGGAGTCGTGTAAGTTCTTTGTATATTTTAGAGATTAAACCTTTGTCCGAGGTATCATTGGCAAATATGTTTTCCCATACAGTTGGTTGTCTTGCTAATTTAATACTGTTTTCTTTAGCCATGCAGAAGCTTTTTATTTTGATGAGATCCCATTTGTTTATTCTTTCCTTTACATTCCTTACTCTAGGGGACATATCAGTAAAGAAGTTGCTGCGTGAAATATCTGAGATTTTCTTGCCAATGTTCTCCTCTAGGACTTTAATGGTGTTATGACTTACATTTAAGTCTTTTATCCACCTTGAATTTATTTTGGTGTATGGTGTAAGTCTGTGCTCAAGTTTCATTTTTTTTGCATGTAGCTGTCCAGTTCTCCCAACACCATTTGTTGAAGAGGCTATCTTTACTCCATTTTATGTTACTGACCACTTTGTCTAATATTAATTGACTGTAGAGAGTTGGGTTGATTTCTGGGCTCTCTGTTCTGTTCCATTGGTCTATGTGCCTGTTTTTATGCCAGTACCAGGCTGTTTTGATTACAGAAGCCTTATAATACAGTTTGATATCAGGTATTGTGATCCCCCCTACTTTGTTCTTCTTTCTCAAAAGAGCAGCTGCTATTCGGGCTCGTTTATGGTTCCATATAAATTTTCGAAGTGTTTGTTCTATGTCTGTGAAATATGCCATTGGGACTTTAATAGGTATTGCATTGAATCTGTATATTGCTTTGGGTAGTATGGACATTTTGATGATGTTAATTCTTCCAATCCATGAACAAGGTATATGTTTCCATCTGTTTGTTTCTTCCTTGATTTCTTTCTTCAGAGCTGTGTAGTTTTCTGCATACAGGTTTTTTACCTCCTTAGTTAGGTTTATTCCCAGATATTTTATTTTTCTTTTTGCTATATCGAATGGGATTTTTCTCTTTATTTCTGCTTGTGCTGATTCACTGTTGGTATACAAAAATGCCTTTGATTTCTGGTTATTTACTTTGTAACCAGCTGTTTTGCCAAACTCATTAATTAGTTAGAGCAGTTTTGGGGTAGAGTCTATAGGATTTTCCATGTACACTATCATGTCATCTGCAAACAGTGACAGTTTTGCTTCTTCCTTTCCTATTTGGATGCCTTTTATTTTCTTTTCTTGCCTGATCATTGTGGCTAAAACTTTCAATACTATTTTGAATAGAAGTGGTGAAAGTGGACATCCTTGTCTTGTTCCTGATCTTAGTGGAAAAGCTTTTACTTTTTTCCCATTGAGTATGATATTGGCTGTAGGTCTCTCATATATGGCCTTTATTATTTTGAGAAATGCTCCCTGTATTCCCACTTTGCTGAGTGTTTTTATCATAAATGGGTGTTGTACCTTATCAAAAGCTTTTCCCGCATCTATTGATATGATCATGTGATTTTTGTCTTTGCTTTTGTTTATGTGATGTATTACATTTACTGATTTGTGAATATTGAACCATCCTTGCATCCCTGGGATGAATCCTACTTGATCATGGTGTATGATCTTTTTGATATATTGTTGGATGTGATTTGCCAATATTTTGTTGAGGATTTTAGCATCTATGTTCATCAGCGATATTGGCCTGAAGTTTTCTTTCTTTGTTGTGTCTCTATCTGGTTTTGGAATTAAGATGATGCTGGCTTCATAAAAAGAATTTCGGAGTTTTCCATCCTTCTGGATTTTTTGAAATAGTCTGTGGAGAATAGGGGTTAGCTCTTCCTTAAATGCTTTGTAGAATTCTCCTGTGAAACCCTCTGGTCCAGGGCTTTTGTGTATTGGGAGTTTTTTGATTACTGCTTCAATTTCTTTTGCTGTTATTGGTGTATTTAGATTTTCTGCTTCTTTTTCACTGAGTTTTGGAAGATTGTATTTTTCTAGAAATGTGTCCATTTCCCCTAGGTTTTCAAATTTCTTGGCATACAGTTCTTCATAGTAATTTCTTACAATCTCTTCTATTTCTGTGGTATCAGTTGTAATCTCTCCTTTTTTATTTCTGATTGTGTTTATTTGTGTCCTCTCTTTTCTTTTCTTGATGAGCCTACTTAAGGGCTTGTCTATTTTGTTTATCTTCTCAAAGAACCAACTCCTGGATTCATTGATCCTTAAAATTGTGCTTTTAGTTTCTATGTCATTTAATTCTGCTCTAATCTTGGTTATTTCCTCCCTTCTGCTTGCTCTGGGCTGTCTTTGTTTTTGTTCCTCGAGTTCTTGCAGGTGTAGGGTTAGGTTGTTTGTTTGAAATGTTTCTATTTTCTTTAGGTAGGCCTGTATTGCTATAAACTTCCCTCTTAGGACTGCCTTTGCTGTGTCCCATAAGTTTTGGGTTGTGAGATCATTTTCATTTGTTTCCAGAAATGTTTTGATTTCTTCCCTAATTTCATTCTTGACCCATTCATTGTTTAATAGCATACCATTCAGTCTCCATGTTTTTGGGTGCTTTGGGTTTTTTTCTTTGGGGTTGGTTTCTAATTTCAGTCCCTTGTGGTCAGAGAAGATGCTTGCTATGATTTCAATTTTCTTGAAATTTTTGAGGCTCGTTTTGTGTCCTATCATGTGGTCCATCTTTGAAAATGTTCCATGTGCATTTGAAAAGAATGTGTATTTAGCTTCTTTGGGATGAAGGGCTCTATATATATCAGTTAAGTCCATTTCATCTAGGGTGTTGTTTAATGCTGCAATATATTTGTTGATATTTTGTTTGGAAGATCTGTCCATTTTTGATAGTGGGGTGTTCAAATCCCCTACTATAAATGTGTTGCTGTCAATATCTTCCTTGAAGTCCTCTAAGATTGTCTTGATGTATTTTGGTGCCCCTATGTTTGGTGCACATATATTTACGATGTTATTGTCTTCTTAGTGGATTCTTCCCTTGAGTATAATGAAGTGACCTTCTGGGTCTCTCTTTATGGCCCTTTTTTTGAAGTCTATCTTGTCCGATATGAGAATTGCTACCCCAGCTTTTTTTTTCTTGTTTGTTTGCTTGGAAAACTTGTTTCCAGCCTTTCACTTTTAGTCTGTGATGGTCTTTTGTCCTGAGGTGGGTCTCTTGTAGGCAGCATATGTTTGGGTCATGCTTTCTTATCCATTGAGCTATTCTGTGTCTTTTGATTGGAGCATTTAATCCATTTAGGTTTAAGGTTATTATCGATAGGTACTTATTCATTGCCATTTTTGTACCTGTGTTCATCTCTGTCTCCCTCTTTTCCTTCCTTCCCTTAAAGCAGTCCTTTTAGTATTTCTTGTAGAGCTGGTTTGGTGGAGGCGTTTTCTTTTATGCTTCTTTTGTCTTGGAAGTTCTTTATTTGGCTTTCTATCTTGATTGAGAGCCTTGCTGGGTAAAGCAGCCTTCATTGTAGGCCTCTGTTTCTCATTACTTGGAATATTTCTTGCCATTCTCTTCTTGCTTCTAGTGTTTCCATTGAGAAGTCAGTAACTAACCTTATTGGGGCTCCCTTGTATGTTACTTCTTTTTTTCTCCCTTGCTGCCTTTAAGATTCTCTGTTTGTCTTATAATTTTGCCATTTTGATGGTGATGTGTCTTGAAGTGGGCCTCCTTGGGTTCCTCTTGATTAGGACTCTCTGTGAGTCCTGGATTTGTGTGACTTTTTCTCTCATCAAATTAGGGAAATTTTCTCTCATGAGTCTTTCAAATACATTTTCTTTTTCTTGTTCTTCTTCTCCTTCTGGTATTCCTATTATTCGGATATTATGATGTTTCATATTGTCTTGCGTTTCTCTTAATCCCTCTTCAATCTTTCTGAGCCTCTTTTATATTTTCTTGCTCTTTCTGTGAGATACTTTCTACTTTGTCCTCTAACTCGCCAATCAGAACCTCCACCTCATCTATTTTATTTTTGAAACTTTCTACTGTGTTCTTCAATTCAGAAATTGTATTCTTCATTTCCTCTTGTCCCTTGCTGATATTTTCTGTTTCCTTTTTCATGTTGATGTAGTTTGCAGAGAGATCATTGTAGTTCCCCTGTAGTTTCTTATAGCTCATTTTGAGCTCTTTGAACTTTGTAATAACCATTGCTTTGAATTCACTATCTGATAGTTGATAAGCCTCTATTTTATCTAGCATACATTCTGAAGTCTCTGCTTTTTCTTTTATTTGGGGATCGTTTCTTTGTCTTTCCATTGTTTGAGACACTTCTTGGTAGTCTCAGCTTCTAAAATTGATCTGTTTTGAAACCCTGGGTTTATGGTGTGAACTTCTGTGGTATGATACCTGTGATTTCAGTGGTGCAGACTCCTTCAAGTATCTTGATGTTCTCTGTCTCCACCTACTCTCATGCTGGTCCTCAGGCTGGTCGCAGCAGTGGTCGCCTACCATTGCTGAATGTCCTAGCTCCAGTAGCCGACTCCTCCAGTGCCCAGGCCAATTACTATGGCAGCGGCACAGGGGCCGAGAATGTCCTGTCTCCCATAGCTGACTCCTCTGAAGCCCAGGACTGTCACAGGGGTTTGGAGTGTCTCGGTTCCCTTGTCTCACTCCCTGGTGTCCAGTCCCGTCACTGTGGCAGCGGCACAGGGGCTGAGAATGTCTTGGCTCCGGTACCTGACTCCTCTGATGCCCAGGACCGTCACAGGTGCTTGGAGTGTCTGGCTCCCATACCTGACTTTCCGGCTCCCAGGCCTGTTGCTATGGCGGCAGCACAGGGGCTGCATATGTCCCAGCTCCCTTAGCTGACTCTGCAGCTGTCTGGTGTTTCAGCGTCGGTCATAATCTCTGGTCTTTTAATTTCATAAATGCTGGGTAACCAATGGTTTGTTGTGCTGTTTCTCCATACATCTGCCAGGATTTTCACCCATGAGTGCAGGAGCTAGAATCCACTTCGTCCTACTCCGTTGTCATCTTCCCAGCATCCTCTAATTTGTCAGTCTTTTATAGTTAGTGTTTTTTTCTCTGTATAAGATTTATTTGTTGTCCTGGATGATGTAGTTCGGTGGTTTGAGTGCTAGCCTGTGAACCAAAGGGTCCCCAATTTGATTCCCAGTCAGGATGCATGCCTGGGTTGCAGGCCAGTTCCCTGGCTGGGGGCATGTGAGAGGCAGCCAACTGATGTTTCTATCCCTCTCTTTCTCCTTCCCTTTCACTCTCTTTGAAAATAAATAATTTAAAAAAATAGTTATTTGAATATCCAATGTCAAAATATTTTTCTTTTATGTTTATCCTAGAGTCTAATAATTTTAGATTCTGTGTTTATAGTGTTCATATCAAATTTATTTTTTATTTTGTATAAAACACTGAGATATTTTTGTTTCTGTAAAGTGTCCATTTTGCTTTATTAATATTTGTTGAAAATACTCATTTAAATAATTTTGAAACTTTTTCTACCATCATTTGTCCACATATATGTGTGTCTGTCTCTAAGCTTTCTATTATTTTGAATTGAACTGTGTTTATCCTTCATTACATACTGTTTCAATCACAGTAGCTGTATTTTATTTAGTTATTTTTTAAGTACAGTTTTTTGTGTATTTCTCCCATCCAAGCCACCGCCCCCGGTAGTACCTGTATTTTAAACAGGCCTCTTTACTATTTGAGGTTCTTATTTTCATAGTAAATTTTAAATCAACTTGTCAAATACTATAAAAAATTGCTACTGGGATTATGACTAGGATTGCATTGAATTTATAGAATAATTGGAGGACAGCTGTAATCTAAATGTATCGAGTTTTTCAAACTTGATATAACTGTATGTTAAGATTTTAATCTTGACAATGTTTTATAATTATCAATATACAGGTCTTATAAATATTTTTTAATTTTATGATTAAAATTTTTGTTTTCAATGTTATTATAAATAGTATTTTTAATATTCATTTTTCAATTATTTGCTTCTAGTATAAACAGATATAATTGACTTTTCTATAATGATTTTAGATACCACAATCTTTATAAGTTTGCTTATTACTTATTTTTCTTAGATTGTTTAATTATAGAAAATAAATTACAATATAATTTGTGATAAAGACAGTTTTGTTTCTTTTTTTACAAAAACTATCACCTGAGGATATATTTACTAATTTTAGAGGGAAAGGAAGGGGGAAAATACAAGAGAAAGAAACATAGATGTGAGAAACATCAATTGACTGCCTCAGAGCCCTCCCCCAACCAGAAATCAAACCTAAAACCTTTTGGTGTACAGGATGACACTCCAACCAACTAAGCCACCCTGCCAGAGCTGCTTCTTTCTTTTCAGATGTTTATGCATTGTATCTTTTTCTCACCTTATTTCAATGGTAAGCATCCTTCACACCAAGTTGAGCTGAGAATGGGTATCATACTTTGCTCAGAATCATAAGGAGAACTCATTCTGTGTTTTAGTTATATTTAGTATAAGTGTAGGTTTTTAGTAGATATTGTATCAGTGTTAAAAAATTACTTTCTGTTTCTAATAAATTTTTAATCAATGGATCTTAAGTATAATTAAATGCATTTTCTACAACTATTGTGATTATGGCTTTTCTCCTTTGCTTTATTAATATGGAAAATTTTGTTGATAGACTTTTAAAGAATGAACCAAATCACATGCCTGGTGTAAATCCCACTGGATCACAATGCAAATCTTTCATTGTAATGCTAGATAAAGTTGGCTGTATTTTGTTAAGAGTTTTGGCACCTATGTTTATACAAACTGTAGGTCTTTAATGTTTTTGTTTTTGTTTTTGTTTTTGTTTTTGTTTTTGTTTTTTGCTTTGCTTTGTTTTGTTTTGTTTTGTTTTGGTCTGGTATTGTTATCAAAATAAAAGAGTAAAATGTATAGTAAAATGTACCAGTGAAGCTTTCTGGCCATGATGTTTATAAGTGACATATTGTAAATTGTTTATTTAATTTATTTAGAAGATATAAACATATTCCAGTTTTCTAATTCTTATTTCTGTTTGTGTGTAGGAAGAATTGCCCATTTGGTTATAAATTGTGAAATTTCTTAGTGTAAAGTGGTTCATAATATTGCCTGTTATCCTAATGATTTGTGTAGCATCCCTAGTGAGAACTGTTATATTTCTAATATGACTTATATGTATTTTTAATCTTTTTTAGAAAACTTAGCTATATGTATATAAATTTTATGGGCTGTTTAAAAACACAGCTTTAGTTTAATCAATGTTATCTACTTTTTAAATTTTATTGGTTTCCACTTATATTTATTTGTACTTATTTTTGTATTTACCTTGAAGTAATTTAATCTTTTCACCCCTTGCTTTCTAAATTGGAAGCTTAATTCATTAATTTTTCACATCTTTTTAATAAATAAGCATTAGATTTATAAATTTTTATAAGCATTACTTTATCTGAATACCACAAATAATATGCTTTATCTCCCTTTCTATTTAGTTTAAATTATTTTTAAAAACTTTGCCTGGAATTGTAATTTAATATTATTTGGGGACTTTCAGAAATCTTTTTATATCAGAATTGACATCATGTCTGTTTTATGTTTTTGATTCCAATGGATTGTTAAGAGGATATGAATTTTAGGAAATAAAGATCATGGGGTGAGGATATATTTGAGGCTGTCTACCACATATGCATACATATTTGGCATTATGTATTCTGGATAAATGGACTTGTTGTCATTAAATAAGGCCTTTCTTTACATCTGAAAATATTTTTTGTTCTGAATGCACATTGACATTATCTAGGCACTGAAGCTCTCTTGTGATTAATATTGGCTTGGTCAAAAAGTCTGTTTAGTTTCTCCCATTAAATAAAAGACACATGTTATTATTTTCACCAATAACTTTATTGATTTTTATATTTTGAGTATTTTGGCCATTTCCTGTGTTGTATAACATTGACTGTTATCCATTAATGTCTGTATTTGATTGCTATCAACTTCAGTTGGTCTACCCGACTGTGAAGCATCATCCAGTGAGAAATCTCTAGCACAAAACTTGACAAAACAAATTTGACATGTTGCGATCCATCACAGTACCTACTCCATACACTGCACAAATCTTTTTTGCATTTCAGTTGCATTTTTACCTCTCTTGAAATAATAAAGTACAATATGCCAAAAATGTGTATTTTCTTCCATCTGCAATATTAAAATGGCTATATAAAATTCATCAATTTTGGTAATTTTTTAAAATGCATGCTGATATAACAGCTGTCACCATACAATCTAACAAGATGGCTTGGAATGAAGTTAAAGACAACTAAGTGCTTCTAGAGCCATCTTACTGAAGAAAACCAAACACACTTTTTGGCCAACTCAATAATTCCCTGTACTCTTTTGTATATTTGCTGTTATATATTTTACTATTCTGTATATTATTAATCTAAGATACATTGGTATTATTTTTGGTATAAAAAGTCGATTATCTTTTAAAGTAATTTAAAATGAGATAAAAATACACTTTTTATATTTTCCAAGATAGTTACCATTTCTGGAAGACTTCATTCCCTTACTGTGGATCCAACTTTATATTTACATCATTTATGGATTCAAGTTCCCATTTGGATTATTTACCTTCAACTAAGAATTTCTATTATATTATGGGCAGTGCATATCTATTGAGTTTATTTCTCTTGGTTTTTTTGTCTGAAAAATATCCTCATTTTGCCTTTACATTTGAATGACATACTCACTAGTCATAGAATTCCAGTTTACTGGTTTTCTTTTATTTTTAGCACATTAATTATGTCCCGGTACATTATCTTCTAACTTACATTGTTTTGTAGAAGATATCAGCAGTACTTAATATGTTTGTTTCCCTGTCTGTAATGTGTTTTTTTCCTTTTAAATGATCTTAGGAATGTTTCTTCATCAGTGGTGTTTAGCATTTTGATTATTTTGTACTTTGGATCAGATACTTTTATGTTTGTTTAATTTGGTATTTGATTAGTTCCTTATACTTGCTTATTTGTTGGTTTTATCAAATTATTAAATAGCTGGATATTATAATATTTATTTATTCTTTTTTTAAGTGTTGCTTAATATTGTCTCACATTCACTGAGTTAGATTGTTTATTTTTAGATTTTATGCTCTTTGCTTTATTTTGCATAGCTTATTTTGCTATGTCTTCATGTTCATTAGTCTTTGAACTATCTCATCTGTTGCACGGTCAGGGAATATTTCATTTCCAATATTATGCTTTGTTTTTTTTGTGTGTGTGTGTGTGTGTTAACATATTTCTTTTTTTTAAGATTTTATTTATTTATTTTTAGAGAGAAAGAGGAGAGAAACATCAATGTATGGTTGCCTCTTGTGAGTCCCCTGATGGGAACTGGCCTGCAACCCAGGCATGTGCCCTGACTGGGAATAGAACCATGATTGCGTGGTTTGCAGGCCCACCCTCAATCCACTGAGCTACACCAGCCAGGGCTAACTTATATTTTTATATCTTCTATTCTTCTGCTATAATATTCATAGTTTTACTTAAATTTTTGTATAGATTTGGCCATGGCTGATGTGTCTCAGTGGATTGAGTGCAGCCTGTGAATGGTCCCTGGTTCAATTCCCAGTCAGGGCATATGCCTGGGTTACAGGGCAGGTCCTCAGTAGCAGGTGTACAGGAGGCCACCACATAGTGATGTTTCTCTCCCTTTCTTCCTCCCTTCTTCTCTCTAAAAGTAAATAAATAAAATCTTCAAAAAATTATTTAAAAATTTTGAATATATTTATATTAGCTCATTTAAAGTCCTTGTCTACTAATTACATCATATGTGTCAATTCAGCATCTTTTTTTAAATGGTGTTTTTTTTATATTGGTCATATTTTATAGCTTCTTTGTGGGTCTAGTAATTTTTATTGGATTCTAGACATTATAAATATTATTAATATATATTGAGTCCTGTTTCTTTTGTTTTCTTTAAAGTATATTAGCATTATTAAAAAAATAAGTTATCTTGTCAGTCAATTTGATCTTTTTAAAGATTTATTGTTAAGTTTCCTTATGCAAGGTATAGTATAGTTTTTATTCTTGTGCTAGTTTAGCCTTGCTAACTAGGTATTGCCCATATGATTGTTCATTCAGGTTTCTACCCTTTGGCTTGTTAAAACTTAAGTATATTCCAGCCTTATAATTTCTTGGAACTGTTAGTTAATAATTTCCAATGTATTTTCAGAGTAGTTCTTTCCCCAGCCTCAATGCATTTCACAGAAACACATGTCCACCTTAGAATTCAACCAAAAAACAAAAACAAAAATAAAATTGAGGCACCCAGGAAACTTTATCCAACTATTTATCTGCACAGTTCCTTCTTCCCTAATATTTTGCCCTACAAATTATAGCCAATTCGGGTTTGATAGACTCTGATTTTTGTCTGTTCAAGTTAACAAGGCCATCATTATTTTCTTGAGTTCTCCCTTCCATGTCATGGCTTTAAACAGGAAGTTAGGGAAATTATAGAATGTAGCCTAATTTTGTTATTTAAGTAATCATAGCCCTGGGCTACCCATGGTCTAATGTCTGAGAACAATTATTTAATATATTTTGTTGAGTTTTCTTGTTGTTTAGAATAAGTATAAGTATATGTCTGATCCATTTAGTTCCAGGTAAGTAGAAGTAGAAGTTCATTTTAACTTTAACATTTTGACCTGATTTCAACTTCAATAAAACTACATTATGTAGAATATTAACTGATGGTTACAATATATTTTATAACATTTTGTTTTAATGAAGCCCAAATAACTACAATTGAAAGGACTACAGCAAATTGTGCATGAGATGAACTTATTATAAGCATTAGTGTTGCCTCCTGCATAGAGGTAACATTACCCTCAGTAAATATAATACACTAAATTTAAAAATAATCTCTTGAGACTTCCAAATAATCAGCCATTAAAAATAAGTGTGTAATATTCCATTAAAATTTAAATATATATTTTCATTTAAAAAGTATTAATGATTTATTTATAATATAGCAACTCCAGACTTTTACATTATGAGAAATGTAATAAAATAATCCCTAAAATGAGTGAAGACAAATAGAAAAAGAAGACATAAAAGGTTATAGAAATAAAATATATGATAAATATGGGACAAAGAAAGGAGATGAAATGTAAAAAGCAAAAGCAAAAATTAACATTATAATCAAGATATTTAGAAGTAAATTACTTAGCTACTGAATTCTATCCATTTAATTTGTGAAATATCCACATGGTGGAACTTGAAGCACCCTACAAAGAGATGTAAAAGAAGACCACAGGTTTTTAGGAAGGAAGGCAGGTCAGACTTAGCAGGAAAAAAACAAAACAAAACATGACTAAAGCATAAAAGTTAGAAAGTGCAAGGTAAGTTCCAGGAATAAAAATAAAGCCAGTTTGGTTACAATGAGGGGGAGTACTATAGAATAAGACTGGAAATATAAAATAAATTGGGACCAGATTATATATGTCTTTGACTTCCAGGCTGAGGATTTCCTGCTCTTGTTGGTTAAAATGGGGAGTCACTGAAAGTTTCTGAGTAGGGGAGTGAACTGACCTTTGGGTCAATTACTCTGGCTTCAATGTTTGAAGTAGATTAGAAAAGGAAGAGAGTAGAAGTGAAGAGACACCCTGGGAAGCTATTGAATTAGATCAGGTGATAAGTAATGAGAACCTGAACTATGGGAGTAGCAGTAGGACTGGAAAGAAAAGGATGAATTCAAGATATTTCATAGGTCAAATCTATGGGGCTTAGTGACTAATGAGATCTGAGGAAACTGGTTTAAAATGATTCTGAAAATTTTAAGCGTGAGTTACTGAGGAAGTGATAAAGTAGGAAAATACAGAGAGATAAAAGGTTTAGGTGGTTGTAAGTGTATGTGGTGTATTTTGTGGTGGTGGGAGTTTTGTACATAAAAGTTTACGAGATGGATGTTTATACGCTGCCCTTATAAGTAGTGGAAGGTAGCAATTTTCATATAAATAAATAGAATAATTAAATTCTAGAGTTAGGAGGACTTCATTTAGTTCATAGTTGGCTCTTAGTTGACTAGACCAACCCTAATTAATTCCAAAGGGCATTTTTCACTCATTCATTCAACAAATATTTATTGAACAGATACTATATACCAGGCACTGGCTTTGGTATTAAGAGCTGTGGTAGTTTTCAGTTAAAATGTTATCTGTATTCCACAAAGCATAGTCTAATAGAAAAGAGACAATTAACTGAGCACTTATAATAAACAGCATAGGTATTACTTTAAAGTGCCAATTGACATGCAAGAAATAGCAGGAATCCTTTTAAGTGTAGTATGCTCAAGGGAGGTTTCTCGAGTGATTATCTTACTTAGCTGAAAGATTGAGTTGAATCTTAGCTGAATTTGCTAGATAAAAAGGGATGGGAGAGAATACAGGCAGAAGTATACTCAGTTACAAAAGTCTAGAAGTTATAAATTTTCAGTCATTTAAAGAATTGAAAGAAATTCATTATAGCTGAATCATAAAGTATAAATAAAGATAGAGAATTAAGTATGGACAAGTTAATGAAGGGTCTTGTCCACGTTTTATAGGACTGTGTTTTAAGAACAGTGGAAATTCACTTAAGAGCATTAACATAGCAAAAGTATCAATGTGTTTGCATGTTTTGAAGATTCATTAACTATCCACAAAAATATTTATTGTGTCCTCAGGAGTTTACACAGAAATAAATAGAAATGTAATAAAATAAGGCCCACAATACTTTGTAATGCTATTTACACAAGCTTATACTCAATTGATAAGGCTAAAATTCTGTATGAACCACAAATAAAAAGAGAAATTAATATTGTCTGTAAGAAGGGAAGTGTTAAAGAAGACTTAAGCCCATTTTGAGCTAGGCCTGGAAAGTTAAACAGGTCCTCCAAATAAATACTTTAAGAAGATACCCATGTAAAATTTCATTTACAATTTTCATTATCTCTCACTTGTGTCCAATTGTTTTTTACCTGTCATTACTTTTCTATCATATTATTCTTTATTTGATTTTAATGTTGAGGTAAACTTGATTAAAATTTGTAAGCATCTAAATGTATATAAGAAAATATACCTTTATCCAATCACTAATGTGTTCAAGTCACAACATTTAATCTAGTAGTATAAAAATACTGAAGTATGTTAACAGTTGGCCAGCTTTATCAGGAAATATGTACTTATTGACCATTAGTAGGGGAAATAAACTCAGTTCTCTTTCTCATCAGTCTCCTAGGTATTTGGCTCACTCTCCTACCTTTTCACATCTCTTGCAATTTAGCTTGCAATTAATTCCAAAGGGAATTTTCACTCATTCATTCAACAAATATTTATTGAACAGATACTATATACTAGGCACTGGCTTTGGTATTAAGAGATGTGGTAGTTTCCAGTTAAAATGTTATCTGTATTCCAAGTATACATTTAACCAAGTTCAAAAGAATAACTCATGATTTATCCTACTGGGGGACTTACCCTGGTAAAGGTCCCATAAGAACTTTCACATTTTTCTCTCTTCATTGTTATGCTAAATGCATATATGATCCAACAAAGGACTGCATAACAACCACAGGGACTGATGGGGGCAACAAGATGGAAGGAGCTTGGGTGTCTGAATCACAGCTTGCAAGATAGCTGTTATTGAAAATCACTTAGCCTATTATCACCCTATGAGGTTAGAGTGAAATTAACTTTCATTTTCCAGGTTCAAGTCCCTGGAAATTTACAATTACTTGGGAGTTGAAAATTGTGTTCAAGTCACTGAAATTTGGGAATTACCACAGCTGGTGTTAATTACCTTGACTTATATAGTCATATATTGCTCTATTCAGTGCTATTAAGAATTTGTGTGCTCCTCCAGACCTTCAGTTTCTGGTATAATACTCGACTGTTAGAACTTCCTGGTACTATCTTCCCTACTAAGAATGTAATATTTTACATATACAGAGTAACTGAGTATAGTTATCAGTTTTGCTTCTTAAGAACTTGGACTAAATTTTAGAGGACTCAAACAAATGTTTAATATCATGTGTTAATTACTTTAGCCAATATAGTATTTATTGAACAGACACTAATTGATGCATAGTTTCTGCCTTTATATGCCAGATATTAGGTTTGGGGATGGGTAGTTTTTGTCATTGTTGTTCTTAAAGAATAAAACCATCAGGGCATTGTAAAAAAAAACATAGATCTTACAGCAAAATAATCTTAATTGATATAAAACAGCACAAACTTTTATAAAATTGTCTGGTGAAAAACACTTATTAAACAGATATGGGTTGTAAAATATCACCTGATTACAAATAGATGAGAGTTCAAAATTAGTATTAGTTACCATGGATCCTTCTCAAATAATTAGATTGTTAAGAAAACCAAAATTTTAAATATACAAGATTTTTTTCTATACAAAGGTTGTCAGAAAAATACCACACTTTGTCTCTCTATCCAATAAAAAGACCTAAAAGCCTACCCAGGGTCTTCATCATTCTGCCATTCAGCATCATGTATGGTTAGCTCATGCTGGTCTGAGTTGGAAACCCTGTTTGATGACTACTGATTCTTTGACAGACCCTTGGCAATTTACATAACCTCTCTTAGCCTCATGAAATAATAGTACCTTATGCTTCTGCCCTTGCTCCCCTGCAGTTCTTTTCTCAACACAGCAGTCGGACTGATCCCATTAAAACATTTAAGTCAGATCATTTTATGACTTTTCTCAAAACACACAAATGGCTTTTTATCTCATTAGGGGAAAAAAGTCAGTCTTTACAAGGATATATGTGATTGGATAACTGTCTGACCTCATTTTCTATTCCTCTCCTTTCACTCTGTTCCAGCCTACTACCCTTCTTGCTAATTTTCAAAATTGCTCAGTGAAAGAACAGGGTTTAAAAATATTCCTGGTTTCTGTCTTCTTCACACCATTATTGTCTCTGATTTATCAACATTCTAGGTGAGAGTTTTCATAATCTTCAGAATAAATTAATAATAGTAATAGTTAACATTTTACTGTGCTTATCATGTGCCAACAGGATGCAACTCAATCTTTATAGAAAGCCATAAAGGTGACAATACCTAGTGATTTTACAGTGCATTCTGAAAACATGTGGAGTGGGTTCAAATCACTGTTCCACCACTTATTAACTGTGAATGGCAGCTGAGTTGAGTCTTTGTCCAAGACTACCTCATTCAAAATGGCATTCTTAACCACAATTTTAAAGTCATAAACAGCCCTAGCTGGTATGGCTGGCTCAGTTGGTTGGAGCATTGTCTGGTAAAATAGAAGCAAGGGCACATGCCTTAATCGTGAGTTCTTTCCCAGACTGGGGTGTGTATGAGAGACAGGCTATTGATGTTTCTCCCTCACATTAATATTTGTCTACCTATCTCTCTCCCTCCTTTCCCTTCTCTCTAAAATTGATGAGCATGACCTTGGGTAAGGATTAAGAGTCATAAGCATATTTTTAGTTTGTGAATCCCCATCATTCAAGTAAGGTATAAAAGGTTTCCATTTTCTCTCTTTACATATAAAAATATTTTTTGTTGTTTACTAAGTTTTCAAAATCCATCTTTGTCGTTACTGTTTTCTCTTCTCAATTTGTTGATATAGTCTAGTTTCCAATCCAGAGTATACATTGGTAGAACAAGGAAAGGCTTGTGTTCACTGGAAGTTTGTGGGAAGTTTCTGGATAGAATGTTTTTCTCTTCTACCATAAGTTCACTTTCAATTGCCAAACTGTATCACATAATATCAGAGTTCTTGCTGAAATTAAAAAGGATGGGAGTCATAAGAGAATTTTATAGACTACCTCTGGGCATCCTGGTCCATGCATATGTAGATAAAATAGTCATATTGATGTCAGAACTGGAAAAACCTCCCACCCTTCCTTTTTGTGTGTTTTGTTTTCTTTGAATTTGTAATGTTCATTTGTGATGGAAATTCTATAAATTGTTAGATTACTTTATTAACAATAATATAAACTAGATTATTTCCAATTCATGGATTCTATATTTTTTATTATTCATTTGTTCAACCACAAAACCTAATAATAAGCTCCATAAGAAATAAAAACAGTTATTGCAGAAAAATTGAGGTAAGCAAAATCAGCCAAGTGTATGCTTTAGAATGTTTTCACATGGAAACATCAACAAAGTATTTGTGCTGTGGGAATAGCACAAGAGTTTACATAACAATTAAGCAGCTTAATTGTTTATTTTTTGGCTATGAGGCAACACCATGCAGCATATTTTAAAATATTCATGTATTTCAGCCACATTTTATTTAGCAATGGACATACAACCACATTGGCCAGGAATCAATCAACATTTCATTTTCAACTGTTTCACAAGATATGTAATTAGTCACAAAGTGTATTTGGTTCCATATACATGTATTCTTAACTTTCCTTCTGGGCTATGAAGCAGTCTACTAGAAAGAAATGAATGCATTTTGGATACCCAAATTAATAATTATCTGAATGCAATGAATGGAATGATATCTCTATTTTTAAAAGCCTCATAGAAAAGTACAGCAGTATATAATTTTGAAAAAAGAATAAGACTATCCTAAAAAAATGAGTGTTTAAAGAAACATACAATTTACTAGCAGTCTTACACAATAAATAATAATGTGTAATTTTGGAAGAGCCATGAAATGCTGGTCGAAAATACAAAATTAAACCTTGCAATTAAACTTTAAATTGGGACTAACTGATGGTCCTTAGCAACTAGAACCTCTGTACACATAATCATTACTCTTTAGAAGGGGAGATGAACACAAAGCTAATTCTCTTTTTTTCTATATAAAATGCAACCATACATATGTTTCTATATACACACATATGTGTGTTTCTATATATACACATATATATACACAAATATTTAAGAAAGTGAAACATACAGATATATGAGGAGTAACTGTGGCTAAGAAACTAATCAATTCTATCAATATATTCACAGGAAATGACCATTCCATTGGTACATTTACACAATGGAATACTATGTAGCAGAAAAAGGAAGGAACTCATACCTTTCATGACATCATGGATGGATCTGGAGAGCATTATATTAAGTGAAACAAGTCAAGCAGTGAAAGATAAATACCATATGATCTCACCTATAAGTGTAACCCCCATTAATTTTTAAATTTATTTATTTTCTTTTTTTTAATTATATTTTATTGATTATGGTATGGCAGTTTTCCTAATTTTTTCCCTTTGCCTTCCCCAGTTCAGGCCCACCCCCTCAAGTAATCCCCACCTTATTGTGTATGGGTCATGCATGTATGTTCTTTTTCTACTATATTTCCTATATTGTATTTTACATACCCATGACTATTCTGTAACTACCAATTTGTGAATATTAATCTCTTCACCTTTTTCTCCCAACACCCCTCAACTTGATTCCATCAGGTAACCATCAAAAATGTTTCAGTATTTATGATTCTGTTTCTGTTCTGCTTGTTTATTTTGATTTTTGGATTCAATTGTTAATATATATATGTATATTATATATGTATATATGTATATATATTTGTTGCTATTTTATTGTTCATAGTTTTTATTTTCTTCTTTTCTTAAAGAAGACCCTTTTACATATTTTATAATGCTGGTTTGGTGATGATGTACTCCTTTAGTTTATTTCCCCTTGTCTTGGAAGCTCTTTATCTGTCTTCTAATTCTAAGTGATATCTCTTCTGGGTAGAGTAATCTTTGTTGTAGGTCTTTGCTTTTCATCACTTTGATGTGATGAAAATTCACTTTGAATATTTCTTGCCACTTCCTTCTAGACTGCAAAGTTTCTTTTGAGAAATCAGTTGACAGTCTTATGGGAACTCTCTTATAGGTAACTAATTGCTTTGCTCTTGCTTCTTTTAAGATTCACTCTTCAGTATTCTAATTATGGTGTGTCTTAGGTGGATCTCTTTGTTTAGGACTCTGTGCTTCCTGAACTTGTATGTCTATTTCTTTCATTATTTTCCAAATAAGTATCCAATTTCTTGCTCTTTCTCTTCTGTTTCTGTCAACCCCATGATGCAACTTTGCTATGTTTGATGTTGTCCCAGAAGCTCCTTAAACTATCCTCCTTTTTTAAATTGTGTTTTTCTACCTGATCTTCTGATTGGTTGTTTTTAGGTTGCTTTTATTCCAAATTGCTGATTTGATTTTCAGCTTTATTTTGTCTACTGTTGATTCCTAGTAAATGTTCTTCATTTCAGTTAATGTATCCTTCAGTTCTAATTTTTTTAATGGTTTATATATCCTTTTTTATGCTGTTGTAGTTCTCAGTTCATCTGGTCTTATATGAAGTTCATTGAGCATACTTATAACCAGTGTTTTTAAACCCAGCTCTCTTCCTGATTTTAGGCAATTCAGTTCTGCCTCATAGGTCTCTGGTGCCTTTCAGTCAGATTCCCCTGCACTGGAACTTTGATTAAGTCTGAGTGAGTCTGTGTATGGGTTCTTTAAGAGGAACTTCCAAGGATTGCAGCAGTTTCATATTCCAAAGCCTCAATCCTTGCTGGTTTTTACAACCAGAAGTTAGGAAGACTTATCTTCTTGACACTGGAACCCTGGAATGGGGGGCCTGTTGTAGATCTGGGATTCTTCATTCACTATTCCTGTCTTATTTTATCAGCCACATTTTGGTGTGGACCAACCCTTTTCATGCCTTTGCCCACCCAAACAGTCACAATGTAGTTTGTTATTTAATTTTGTAGTCATAGGACTTCCACTGAGCTCAATTTCTAATGGTTTTTAACTACAGTTGTTCAATGGTTTAGTTTTAATTTTGATGTCATTGTGCGAGGATTTGAGATATGTTTACCTATGCCACCATCTGAGCTGGAAGTAAAATGATAGTACTTTAAGGTACTTTGGTACAATGTGGAATGTACCAACATCCATATTATAGTGATACAACAAAGAGAAAGAAAATAGCAAGGGATAAAAATCTTATTTGAAAATAAGTAAACAAAACTTCTCTAACCTATTAGAGAAAAAAAATACACACAATTCCAGTAACTGCAGAGAATTCCAAACAAGATACCACCTCCCAAAACCCCACAACAATACACATGACAGTTAAATGATAAACATTAAAGACTGGAAGAGAAACTTAAAAGTTGAAATAGAAAGGCAGTTAGTTATGTACATAAGGAGTTATCATGAGACTGTCAGCTGATTTCAACAGAATCATTTAAGGCCAGAAAGGGTGGAGGAATTGAGCAATAATGAGAAAAGACACATGGAATGGAAAATAGTGTAGTGATTGCTAGAGAGAAGGGTGCATAAGGGAACTAAATGGTAATGGAAAAATGCCATAAAGATTAAATTTTAAAAAATAAAATGAAATGAAAAGTAAAAACATAGAATAAGACTGCTTTACAAATCAAAGCAATAATTTAAAATTGATGGAGAAATAAAGTGTTTTCTCAACTGGAAAAAGATGAAGGAGTTTGCTACTGTACAACAAGTATTGCAAGAAATGTTATATGACCTGCAATAGAAGAAAAAAGAAGAAGAAAGCGATGAAGAAAAACAAAGAAACACAGTTAAATGAATAAAATGACAATAAATACATACTTATCAGGAATCACTTTAAATATAAATGGTTTAAATGCTCTATTAAAAAATAGAATAGCTGAATGGATCATAAAATAAGACCTTTATATATGCTGTCTATAAGAGACCTGTCTCAGGACAAAAGACAGACTAAAAGTGAAGAAATAATAGTGCAGAGAAGAACTATGTTGCTAGAACCTACTAAATGCATGTGAAATTCTTAAAAAGAATAGTAAAGATGCTGGGAAGATGGCGACGGAGTAAGATGGAGTCGATACTAGCTCCTGTACTCATGGGTGAAAATCCTGGCAGATCTATAGAGAAACAGCACAATAAACCATCGGTTACCCAGCATTTATGAAATTAAAAGACCAGACATTGTGACCGATGCTGAAACACCAGAAGGAGGCAGAGTCAGCTACTGGAGCTGGGTCTCACGCGGCCCCTGTGCTGCCATCAGAGCAACAGGCCTGGGAGCTGGGGAGTCAGGTATGGGAGCCAAACACTCCAAGCCCCTGTGACGGTCCTGGGCGACAGAGGAGTCAGGAACCGGAGCGGGGACATTCTCGGCACTTGTGCCTATACCATAGCGACAGGCCTGGGCAACGGAAGGGTCAGGTACAGGAGCTGGGACACCAAAGGCCCTTGTGACAACGCAATAGAGACAGGCGTGGGCCCTGAGGAGCCAGCTACGGAGGTCGGGAAGTTCTCAGATCCTGTACCCCTGCCATAGTGACGGGACTGGACACTGGGGAATCAGGTACGGGAGTTGGGACATTCTACACCTCTGTGCCACTGCCATAGAGACAGGACTAGATGGCGGGGAGTCAGGTATGGAAACTGGGACACTCCAAACCCCTGTGACGGCCCTGGGCAGCAGAGAGAGCCAGATACGGGAGCCAGGACATTCCCAGCCTCTGTGCCGCTGCCATAGTAACGGGCCTGGGTGCTTGAGGAGGCGGCTACTAGAGCCGGGACATTCAGCAGTGGTAGGCAACCAATGCAGGGACCAGGGCGAGGACCAGAGTGAGAGTAGGTGGAGACGAAGAACATCAAGAAACTTCAAGGAGTCTGCACCACTGAACTTCACAAGGATCATACCACCGAAGTTTACAACATAAACCCAGGGTTTCAGAACAGATTAATTTTAGAAGCTGAGACTAACAAGAAGAGTCTCAAAAAATGGGAAGACAAAGAAACAATCCACAAATGAAAGAAAAAGCAGAAACTTCAGAAAGAATGTTAGATGAAATAGAGGCTGATCAACTATCAGATAGTGAATTCAAAGCACTGGTTATTACGAAGTTCAAAGAGCTCACAGTGAACTACCAGAAACTACAGGGGAACTGCAGTGATCTCTGTGCAACCTACAGCAACATCAAAAAGAAAATGGAAATTATCAGCAAGAAACAAGAGGAAATGAAGAATACAATTTCTGAATTGAAGAACACAGTAGAAAGTTTCCAAAGTAGGATAGGTGAAGCAGAGGATAGGATTACTAAGTTGGAGGACAAGGAAGAAAGCATCTCACAGATGAGCAACAAAATAAAAAGAGGCTCAGAAAGAATGAAGAGGGATTAAGAGAAATGCAAGACAATATGAAACGTAATAATATCCGAATAGTAGGAATACCAGAAGGAGAAGAAGAAGAACAAGGGATAGAAAACGTATTTGAACGAGTAATGAGAGAAAATTTCCCTAATTTGATAAGAGAAAAAGTCTCACAAATCCAGGAATCACAGAGAGTCCCAATCAAGAGGAACCCAAGGAGACCCACTTCAAGACACATCATCATCAAAATGGCAAAATTCCAAGACAAAGAGAGAATCTTAAAGGCAGCAAGGGAGAAAAAAGAAGTAACATACAAGGGAGCCCCAATAAGGTTAGCTACTGACTTCTCAATGGAAACAGTTCAAGCAAGAAGAGATTGGCAAGAAATATTCCAAGTAATGAGAACCAGAGGTCTACAACCAAGGCTACTTTACCCAGCAAGGCTCTCAATCAAGATAGATGGCCAAATAAAGAGCTTCCAAGACAAAAGAAATCTAAAAGAATATGCCTCCACCAAACCAGCTCTACAAGAAATACTAAAAGGGCTGCTTTAAGGGAAGGAAGGATAAGAGGGAGAAAGACAGAAACACAGGTACAAAAATGGCAATGAATAAGTACCTATCAATAATAACCTTAAATGTAAATGGATTAAATGCTCCAGTCAAAAGACACAGAATAGCTCAATGGATAAGAAAGAATGACGCACACATATGCTGCCTACAAGAGACCCACCTCAGGACAAAAGACCATCACAGACTAAAAGTGAAAGGCTGGAAACAAGTTTTCCAAGCAAACGGACAAGAAAAAAAAGCTGGGGAAGCATTTCTCATATCGGACAAAATAGACTTCAAAAAAAAGGCCATAAAGAGAGACTCAGAAGGTCACTTCATTATACTCAAGGGAAGAATCCACCAAGAAGACATTAACATCAGAAACATATATGCACCAAACATAGGGGCACCCAAATATATCAAGAAAATCTTAGAGGACTTCAAGAAAGATATTGACAGCAACACAATCATAGTAGGGGATTTGAACACCCCACTATCAAAAATGGACAGATCTTCCAAACAAAATATCAACAAAGATATTGTGGCATTGAACAACACCCTAGATGAAATGGACTTAACTGATATATATAGAGCCCTTCATCCCAAAGAAGCTAAATACACATTCTTTTCAAATAAACATGGAAGATTTTCAAAGATAGACCACATGATAGGACACAAAACGAGCCTCAAAAAATTCAAGAAAATTGAAATCATAGCAAGCATCTTCTCTGACCACAAGGGACTGAAATTAGAAACCAACCCCAAAGAAAAAACCCAAAGCACCCCAAAACATGGAGACTGAATGGTATGCTATTAAACAATGAATGGGTCAAGAATGAAATTAGGGAAAAAAAAACAAAACGTTTCTGGAAACACATGAAAATGATCTCACAACAACCCAAAACTTATGGGACACAGCGAAGGCAGTTTTGAGAGGGAAGTTCATAGCAATACAGGCCTACCTAAAGAAGATAGAAACATTTCAAACAAACAACCTAACCCTACGCCTGTAAGAACTCGAGGAACAACAACAAAGACAGCCCAGAGCAAGCAGAAGGAAGGAAATAACCAAGATTAGAGCAGAATTAAATGACATAGAAACTAAAAGCACAATTTTAAGGATCAGTGAATCCAGGAGTTGGTTCTTTGAGAAGACAAACAAAATAGACAAGCCTTTAAGTAGGCTCATCAAGAAAAGAAGAGAGAGGAACCAAATAAACACAATCAGAAATAAAAAAAGAGAGATTACAACTGATACCACAGAAATAGAAGGGATTGCTTCCAACTCCTGGCTATTGTAAATTGTGCTGCTATGGGATTGTAAGAAATTACTACGAAGAATTGTATGCCAAGAAATTTGAAAACCTAGGGGAAATGGACACATTTCTAGAAAAATACAATCTTCCAAAACTCAGTGAAAAAGAAGCAGAAAATCTAAATACACCAATAACAGCAAAAGAAATTGAAGCAGTAATCAAAAAACTCCCATCACACAAAAGTCCCAGACCAGATGGTTTCCCGGGAGAATTCTACAAAGCATTTAAAGAAGAGCTAACCCCTATTCTCCACCAACTATTCGAAAAAATCCAGAGTGATGGAAAACTCCCAAATTCTTTTTATGAAGCCAGCATCATCTTAATTCCAAAACCAGATAGAGACACAACAATGAAAGAAAACTTCAGGCCAATATTGCTGATGAACATAGACACTAAAATCCTCAACAAAATATTGGCAAATCGCATCCAATAATATATCCAAAAGATCATACACCATGACCAAGTGGGATTCATCCCAGGGATGCAAGGATGGTTCAATATTCGCAAATCAGTAAATGTAATACATCACACAAACAAAAGCAAAGACAAAAATCACATGATCATAACAATAGATGTGGAAAAAGCTTTCCATAAGGTACAACACCCATTTATGATAAACACACTCAGCAAAGAGGGAATACAGGGAGCATTTCTCAAAATAATAAAGGCCACATATGAGAGACCTATAGCCAGTATCATACTCAATGGCAAAAAACTAAAAGCTTTCCACTAAGAGTAGGAACAAGACAATGTTGTCCACTTTCACCACTTCTATTCAATATAGTATTGGAAGTTTTAGCCACAGCGATCAGGCAAGAAAAGGAAATAAAAGGCATCCAAATAGGAAAGGAGGAAGCAAAACTGTCACTCTTTGCAGATGACATGATAGTGTACATGGAAAATCCTATAGACTCTACCCAAAAACTGCTCAAACTAATTAATGAGTTTGGCAAAACAGCTGGTTACAAAGTCAATATCCAGAAATCAAAGGCTTTTTTGTATACCAACAGTGAATCAGCACAAGCAGAAATAAAGAAAAAAATCCCATTCTACATAGCAAAAAGAAAAATAAAATATCTGGGAATAAACCTAACTAAGGAGGTAAAAAACCTGTATGCAGAAAACTACACAGCCCTGAAGGACGAAATCAAGGAAGACACAAAAAAATCGAAACATATACCTTGTTCATGGATTGGAAGAATTAACATCATCAAAATGTCCATACTACCCAAAGCAATATACAGATTCAATGCAATACCTATTAAAGTACCAATGGCATATTTCACAGACATAGAACAAACACTTCGAAATTTATATGGAACCATAAACGACCCCGAATAGCAGCTGCTCTTTTGAGAAAGAAGAACAAAGTAGGGGAGATCACAATACCTGATATCAAACTGTATTACAAAGCCACTGTAATCAAAACAGCCTGGTACTGGCATTAAAACAGGCACATAGACCAATGGAACAGAACAGAGAGCCCAGAAATCAACCCAACACTCCACAGTCAATTAATATTCGACAAAGGGGGCAGTAACATAAAATGGAGTAAAGATAGCCTCTTCAACAAATGGTGTTGGGATAACTGGAAAGTTACATGCAAAAAAATGAAACTTGAGCACAGACTTACATCATACACCAAAATAAATTCAAGGTGGATAAAAGACTTAAATGTAAGTCGTGACACCATTAAAGTCCTAGAGGAGAACATTGGCAAGAAAATCTCAGATATTTCACGCAGCAACTTCTTTACTGATAAGTCCCCTAGAGCAAGGAATGTAAAGGAAAGAATAAACAAATGGGATATCAACAAAATATAAAGCTTCTGCGTGGCTAAAGAAAACAGTATTAAATTAGCAAGACAACCAACTGTATGGGAAAACATATTTGCCAACCATACCTCAGACAAAGTTTTAATCTCCAAAATATACAAAGAACTACATAGCTCCACTCTAAGAAGACATCTAACCCAATTAAAAAATGGGAAAAGGACTTGAACAAACACTTCTCCAAGGAGGACATACAGAACATTCAGAGACACATGAAGAGATGCTCAATATCGTTAGCTATCAGAGAGATGCAAATTAAAACCACAATGAGATACCACTTTACACCAGTCAGGATGGCTATCATAAACAAAGCAACAAACAACAAATGTTGGAGAGGTTGTGGGGAAAAGGGGTCCTTAGTTCACTGTTGGTGGGATTACAGACTGGTACAGCCATAATGGAAAACAGTATGGAATTTTCTCAGAAAAATAAAAATCGACCTGCCTTTTGACCCAGCAATTCCACTGCTAGGATTATATCCTAAGAATCCTAAAACATCAATATCAAAGAACCTATGCACCACAATGTTCATAGCAGCACAATTTACAATAGCCAAGAGTTGGAAGCAACCTAGGTGCCCATCAGTAAATGAATGGATCCAAAAAATTGTGGTACATATACACAATGGAATTCTATGCTGCAGAGAGAAAGAAGGAGCTACTACCTTTTGCAACAACATGGATGGAACTGGAAAGCATTATGCTGAGTGAAATAGGCCAGGTGCTGAAAGTCAAATACCATATGATCTCACCTTTAACAGGAAGCTAAACAACAAAACAAACAAACAAGCAGAAAAAAAAAAAAACAAAGACACTGAAATAGAGAACAAGGTGACAGTGACCAGAGGGGAGAAGGAAGGGAAGTTAAGGGGAAAAAGGGGGAGGGATTTGGAGGAACAAATAGGAAGGACACAGGGACGAGAACTAAGTGGGGTGGAAATGGGAGGGAGGTGGGAAGCAAGGGGCTCGGGAGGCTGGGATGGGAACAATAGACAAAAAACTGTACTTGAAAATTTACTAAATAAAATTTAAAAAAACAAAACCAAAAGTTCTAAGGAGCCTAAACGCTCTGACTGTATTTCTGAGCATGAGATCTATTTAAAGACAAGTGACTAGGTCTTGCTTTCCCTTTTTTAGCCACTGTTGAAGGTTTATATAGTGTGATTTTTCTCTTAGTTCCTGAACAAGCAGTGGCTCTTTTCATTTTGTGATTTTTCTTTAAAAATATAAGTGAATAAAGAAGTAGACAATGATCACTCCCCGATCCTAAAAAATTTAAAAAAATAGTAAAGAAATGGAAAAAGATATTTCAGGCAAAGGAGTGGGGAAAAAAGCTGCATTATCAATATTTATATATCACAAAGTAGGATTTAAAACAAAGACTACATTAAGGGACAAATAAATACAATAGATAAAGGTAGAGATTAAAAAAACGATATAATCCTTGTAAATATTTTTTACACCCAACATAAAAGGTTTGAAATACATAAAGCAAATCCTGATGGACACAGAGAGATTGACAGTAATGACATTAGTACAGTCATAGTAGGTGATACTGACATCAATAGAAATAACTTCCAGACAATGAATCAACAATAAGATGGCACTTTGAAAGACATGCTACATCAAATGGATTTAAGAAGTTTGAAATCATATCAAGCATGTTCTCTGACCATAGGGCTCTGAAATATAAATCAATCAAAAGAAAAAAATAACTGAAAAACAAAAAAAGACATGGAGGCTAAATAAGATATTATTAAACAATGGATGGGTTAACAATGAGACGAAGAAGAAAATCAAAATATACCTTTAAAGAAATGAAAATGAGAACACAACACAAAATCCATGGAACACAGGGAAAGCTGTACTAAAACAGAAATCCTAAGAAATTCTAACACTGTGCTAAGCCTATAGTGTTATAGGCTTATCTCAAGAAGCAAGAATGAGTTAAAAATATAACTTTACACTTAAAAAAACCTTGAAAAAGAAAAACCGCCAAAGGCAAAAGTGAGTAGAAAAAAAATAATATAGATCACAGAAGAAATAAACAAAATAGAGTCTGAAAAAAATTTAAAAAAAAGAAAACCAAGAACTGCTTCTCTGAAAAGAGAAACAAGTGTGTCAAACTTTTAACCAGATATATCAAGAAAAAAGGAGAGTATACTCATATAAATAAAATCATAAGTGAAAAAAAAGAAGTCAGATCCACACCAAAGAAAAACAAAAATTGTAAGAAAATATTATGAACAACTATTTTCAACAGATTGGAAATCAGGAAGAAATAAATAAATTCCTAGAAACATACAATATTAAATCTTCCAAAATCTTCATAAGAGAATTTGAATAGATAGAATACAACTAGTGAAATTGAAGCAGTTATCAAAAAATCTCCTAACAAAGGACCAGGTGGTTTCACCGGCAAATTTTACCAAACATTCAAAGAACTAATACCTATCCTTTTAAAACTATTTCCAAAAATTCGAAAGAAGAAAGGACTACCAAGCTCATCTTACAAAACCAGCATTATCCTAACTTCAAAACCAGATAATGACACTACAAAGAAAAATATATATATATGACAATATTTCTTATGAACATATATGCTAAAATATTTAATAAAATGTTAGCAAACAAAATACAAAGATACATTAAAAATATATACCATGATCTACACCATGAGGAGACAAGGAAAACCCCATAATGTTTTTGAAATGATACAAATCACTTCATTTTGGCCAAAGTCAATAACATAGTGAGCAATAAGTATTTTAGTTTTGTGATTTTGGCAGGACTTACTTCAAATATGCAAGGTTGGTACAATATTAAATTAATGTATGATACACCATATATAAAAAATGAAGGATTAAAAACTACACAATCATATCAATAGACATAGAAAAAACACTTGATAAAACCCAGCACCCATTTATGATAAAAATTCTCAGCACAATGGGAATAGAGGGAACATATCACAACATA
Organism: Artibeus jamaicensis; assembly: GCF_021234435.1. Classification (NCBI taxonomy): domain Eukaryota; kingdom Metazoa; phylum Chordata; class Mammalia; order Chiroptera; family Phyllostomidae; genus Artibeus; species Artibeus jamaicensis. Next base: position 3,666,572 of record NW_026521717.1, read on the forward strand.
ATAAAAGCTTTATATGACAAAGCCACAGCTAATATCATACTCCTGGGGAAAAAAACTACAAGTTTCACCCTTAAAATAAAGAACAAGATAGGCACTTTTGCTTTAGCACTTATATTTCACATAGAAATAAATTTCCTAGCCATAGCAATTAGATAAGAAGAAGAAATAATTTCGAAAGGAAGAAGTAAAACTGTCATTACTTGCAGGTGACATGATACTGTAAAAAAAGACCCCTAAATATTCTGCCAAAAAACAACTAGAACTAATAAATGAATTCAGTAAAGTGGCAGGATACAAAATAGATATTCAGAAATCAGTTGTATTTTTATACCCCAATAATGCATTATTAGAAAAGGAAACCCAGAAAACAATGCCATTCACATTTGTTTCAAAAAGCATAAAATACCTAGGAATAAATTTAACAAACAATATAAAAGACCTGTACTCTGAAAATTATAAAGCACTGAGGAAAATTGAAGAAGGTACAAATGAGTATGTAAATATACTATGTTCATGAATAGGAAGAATTAACATCATTAAAATGCTGTACTACCCAAAGCAATCTACAGATTCCATGTAATTCATTTTGAGATACCAATGGCATATTTCAAAGAACTAGAAAAATATTGCAAAAATTAATATGGAACCATAAAAGATCCTGAATAGCACCAGTGACCTTGAGAAAGAAGAACAAAGTTGAAGAAATCATGGTACCTAATACCAAACTATACTTCAAGGCAATATTAATCTAAACAGCATGACATTGGCATAAATACATACATATAAATCAATGAAACAGAAAAGAGAACCCAGAAGTTAACACATACTTTTAAGAGGCAGGGAAATGTGTTGTAGTAGACAAAGTGTATTCTATAAATATTGGGAAAACTAGATAGTGCACAACAAAGGAAACAATCAACCAAATGAAAAGACAACCCACTGAATGGAAGAACATATTCATCAAAGATATATTTTATAATTGGTTAATATCCAAAATGTATAAACAACTTATAAAATTCAACACCTAAATAAATAATAAAAATATTTCAATCAAGCAATAAGCAAAGGACTTGAAAAGACACTTCTAGCCAAGAAGAGGGTGTAGGTACATACACTGTACCTCCTTGCACAACCAAAAGAAAGACAATGACAAATTTAAAAACAAAAACAGACAGAACTGATGGAAAATTGAACTGTATTGAAGTCCAACAACCAAGGAGTTAAAGAAGAAACATTCATCCAGAAGAGCGGGAGGGGTGGAGTTGGGCACCCCGGTGGAGAGGACCCAAGTCAAGGAAGTAGCTTATGGATGGGGCAGTTCCAAATTTGCATGCAGATAAACTAGGAGGAAAAACTAGAGAGCAAGATACACTGTACAACCCAGGGTTCCAATACAAGGAGATAAAACCTTAAAGCCTGTGACAGAAAACTCCTGTGGGGGTTAAGGTGGCAGCTGGAGAAACTCCCAGCCTCACAGGAAGATTTGTCAGAGAGACCCACAGGGTCCTAGAATGTACACAAACCCACCCATCCAGGAATCAGCATCAGAAGGGCCCAATTTGATTGTGGGTAGCTGGGGAAGTGACTGAAAACTGGCAGAGAGTGGAGCAAGTGGCACTGTTCCCTCTTAGACCCCTCCTCCACATATAGTTTTGCAATGCAGCCTTGTGGATTGCCCCACCCTGGTGAACACCTAAGGCTCCACTCCTTACTACATAACAGAGACAGAAAAATAAAAATGGCCCAAATGAAAGAACAGTTCAAAGCTCCACAAAAATGCAACTAAGCGTCAAAGAGACAGCCAACCTACCAGATGCACATTTCAAAACACTGGTTATCAGGATGCTCCTGGAACTCACTGGGTACTTCCACAGCATAAAAACAAACAAACAAACAAACAAAAAACCAGGCAGCTATGAAGGTTGCATTATGTGAAATACAGAAAAATCTACGGGGGACCAACAGTGACAGGAAGGAAACCAAGATGCAAATCAATGGTTTGGAGCAGAAGGAAGAAAGAAACATTCAACCAGAACACAATGGAAAAACAAGAATTAAAAAAAAAATGAGAAGAGGCTTAGGAACCTCCAGAACATCTTTAAATGTTCTAACATCCAAATCATAAGAGTGCCAGAATAAGAGGAAGACCAAAAAACTAAAAACTTATTTAAAAAAATAATGAAGCAGTTCCCATTAGACTATCAGCTGATTTCTCAAAAGAAACCTTGCAGGCAAGAAGGGGCTGGAAAGAAGTATTCAAAGTAATGAAAGGCAAGTGCCTACATCCAAGATTACTTTATTTAGCAAAGCTACCATTTAGAATGGAAGGGCAGAGATGCTGCTTCCCAGATAAGGTAAAATTCAAGGAGTTCATCATCATCCAGCCCTTATTATATGAAATGTTAAAGGGACTTATCTAAAAAAAAAGAAGATAAAAATATGAACAGTAAAATGACAACATACTCACAGCTATTAACAACTGAATCTAAAACAAGAACAACAAAAACTAAGCAAACAACTAGTACAGAAAACAAATCACAGAAATGGAGGATTATCAGCGGGGGAGTGGGAGAGGGACAGTGGGAGAAAAGGTACAGAGAATTTGTAGCATAAATGGTAGGTAGAAAATAGACAGGGTGAGGTTAAGAATAGTATAGGAAATGTAGAAGCCAAAGAACTTATATTTACAACCCATGGATATGAACTAAAAAGGGGGAATGTGGGTGGGAGTGGGTGCGCAGAGCAGAGGTGAATGGGAGGGATGGGACAACTGTAACAGCATAACCAATAAAATACATATTTTTAAAAAGGCAGTTCTTCAAGAGGACATACAGATCATCCTTGGAAATAAAAAAAAGCTCAATGTCACTAATCATTTAGAGAAATGAAAATTAAAACCACAATGTGATATTACCTCAAACCTCTCAGAATAGCTATCATCAATAAATGTGTTGATTTCTTTGTTAACAAAAAAATCTGTTGTTGATTTGTTTGTTAACAAACATTGGTGAAAATGTAGAGAAAATGAAACTTTTGTGTACTGTTGGTAGTAAGGCAGATCGATGCAGACACACTGGAAAGCAGCATGGAATTATCTCAGAAAACTAAGAATGGGACTGCCTTTTTTTTAAAAAATGGGCTACCCAGTGATTCCATTACTGGGAATATATCTAAAGAAACCCAAAATAAAATTCAAAAGTATATATGCACCCCAATGTTCATTGCAGCATTATTTACAATAGCCATCATTATGAAACAGCCAAAATGCCCATAAGGAGATGAGTGAATAAAAATATTCTGGTACATTTACACAACAGAATACTACTGAGCTATAAAAAAGTAGGGAATCTTACCTTTTCTGACTGCATGGATGGACCTAGAAAGTATTATGCTAAGTGAATAAGTCAGTCAGAGAAAGACAAATGCCATATAATTTTAATTATATGTGGAATCTAATGAGCAAAATAAACTAACAAACAAGATAAAAACAGATTCATAAATACAAAGAACAAACTGACAACAGTCAGAGTAGTAACTGGTTGGTGGGCTCATTTAAAAAGCTGAGGATATTAAGCAAAAAAGAAAGAAAAAAACTTAATAGACATAGACAACAGTATAGTGATTGACAGGAAAGGGAGTGGAGGAGGGTTAGGGTGAACAAGTGGTGATGAAAGTAGACTTGACTTGGGGTGGTTGTCACACAGTACATACAGGTGATGAATTTTGGAACTATACAAGTGAAACCTATAAAATTTTATTAACCAATGTTACCTCAATAAATTTATTTAAAGAAGTAAGATTTTTTAAATGAACTACTTATTTATTTACTTAATTAAATAAATATCTAACCCAAATGTTGTGGGCAGTTACTAAAAAATAAAAAAAATCAAAAATATTATAAAGTTACTGAAAAGTAGAAATCATTATTGATGATAACCATTCTGACAGATGGCAGGTAATATCTCATTGTAGTTTTAATTTGCATTTGTCCTAGTTTTATTTTGTATATGTAATGACTATTTCAACAGTATAACATATAATAGAAATTAAATTTACTGCTCCTTTCACTTTTTTACTTACCTTATTTTTCACCGAAAAACTGAAAGAAGTTGCAGTTTCAGGTGCCTACATGGATCAGTCCAGTGACATAAAGAACTAACCAGGTCTAATAGGGGCTGTGACTTTTTGTAGACCACATGTACAGTCAATGGGGGTGAGCTCATTTATCCACTCATTGTTACTTTGCAGGTATTCAGGCACTTGTCAAAACTTGTTAGTTTATTTTAATTAAATCTGAGAATGTTAATTTTTCATGTGACCATCCAAATTTAAAATGTTATTAACTAATAAAAACACTTTATAAAACACTATATATTTTTAGCAACCTGTGACAGAATATTTTGTCTAGACCTACTTATGAGGCATACACTATTTCTGAGACTACACAGAAAGGCACTTAATATAATCTGGGGATTCTTGGTAGATGTATCAATTAGGATATGCTGTAGTAACAAAGAATCCCAAACTTGACGCACTTACATAAACAGAGGCTTATTTCTCCCTTGTGCTATAACAGTTAATTAGGAAGTTTTGCTTGTAAGTTAGAAACTCAGGATGATGAAACAGCCCCTATCTGAAACATGTGGTAGAGGATAAGAAGGCAAAAAAAAAAAACCCTCCATAATTGTTTTGGAAATGACACAGATTACTTCAGCTTGGCCAAAATCAGTGATATAGTGTATAATAAGTATTTTGGCATTGTGCATTTTGGTCAAGAGGGCAAAGTAGGTAAAATCAGAAATCACCTTCTTGTACAATTAGATCAAACTTACAGCTAAACTATAAAACAGCCATCACTGAAAGCCACCCGGACACCAGATGAACAGAATACTATAACAAATTATATACAGAAGCCATATTTAATATGGTAGAAGTGGCAAAGATGTCGACTGGGTAGGTCCCATACCCACAGTGTGGTGGTTAAGAAACAGGAGGAATAGATCTCAGATTTTGAGTTTCCCCCAGAGGATCCAGGGTCTCAGTGTTACATCAGTTCCTCCCAGTCTGAGGCATCAGTGCTTAGAAGAGGAGTATCCATAACATCTGACTGTGAAAACCAGCCTGGATTGCATCCCAGAGAAACAGAGCCCTGCATGAGACTGAGAGTTCTCTTAAAGAGATGGCACTCAAACTCACTGAATCTAAGCACTGAAACAGGGGAAACACCAGGGACATACATACATGGAAGAACTAAATTGACTAACTTCAGAGAGGGTGCTGGAGTGGAAGGGGTTGGGGTGAATATCTGGGACAGAAGTATTTGCAGGCACCATTATTCTCTTGTTGAGCTCTCCTCCCACCTATCAGTCCTGGCACAGCCTAGTGCCAAATCTGTGCTTTCCATTAACCTCACTAACATAATTTGCCCAACCCTGGTGATTCCCTGAGACCCTGTCCATCAGATAGGCTTACCTGTCCCAATCCTCTTCCAGAGGCTCCCCCACAGGTGAAGTCTGCTTCAACTGGTAGTGCAGATTCACCCAAAAGACCACAAAACCCACATGAGTGGTGGCTACCTTAGGCTTATGCTGCAGACTTTCTTAAAGGTGCACAATTCCTATAAAAATGGAAGCCACCTTTGTCTCACACTACAGACTATCTAAAAGGTCCACATATACCACACAAGCAGCAGCCTTCCTTGGTGTACAATGTAGCTCTTGATAAGTGGCTCCAAGCCCAGCACAAAGAACAACCAGTCTCAATTTGCATTGTAACTATCATCAAGTGGCCCCATATTTAGCATAAGTAGTAGCCAGAGTTGGCCTATAATGTAGCTCCAATTAAATGGCCACAAGCTGAACACAAATGGCACCTGACTTCAGTTGGCTTTGGACAACCCACCAAAGGGTCCTAGGCCCTACACAACTGGTATCCTTTCATGATATAGCTTCTCCCAAGTGCCTCCCACCCTAGTACAAGTGGTTACCAATTGTAGATTACTCTGTAGCTCCTACCAGGAAGCTCTAATCCGTGTACGATCAGTGGCTGAACTTGGCCTGAACTGGAGCCCCTCTATGGCACTCCAAACTCAACGTATCTAGTGGCACGTTTTGGGCCACACCAGAGCCTCACTCAGCCATCTTCACAACTGACACAACTGAAGGGCAGCCTGACTGGTATCAGAGCCCAGCTAAAGCTACTCCCATTCTGTGGGATCAGCCCTAGCTCAATAGTTTGTTCACTATTGTTGCAGCCAGCCTTTACAACCAGTCAGCCTGAGAGTCTACCCCACTCACTGACATGCCAGCAGCAAGTATGACACAACTACAACAATAAGGCACACAAAGCCTATGTAAGGAACACTCCTGGAGCACCCAGCTAATGTAATTAGAAATACTGTGCCACTAAGCCCCACAAATCACCTTCTACCTAAATAACACCTGTCTCTCAAGATGAGGAGAAAGCTGATCTACCTAACACAGAAAAAATAAACACAGGGAGTCAGCCAAAATGAGAAGATAAACATATCTCAAATGAACAGTACAAAAATCCAGAAACAGAACATAATGAAGTAGAGCCCAAAAATCTACCAATTACAAAGTTCAAAGCACTAGTTATAAGAATGCTTAATGAACATAGGAGAAAAGTAGATAAACTCAGAACCTCAACAAAGTGAGACAAAGCATAAAAATGGAGATAGAAAACAAAAAATAACCAACAGGAACTTGAAAAAATAATTGAAATGAATAATGTGCTAGAGGGAATCAATAACAGACTAGATAAAGCAGAGAACTGAATTAGATATCTGGATGGCAAGTAGCAAAACACACACACACACACACACACACACACACACAAGATTGCAGCCATGGCTAGGTGGCTCTGATAACATTGTCATGTATACCAAAAAGTTGCAGGTATAATCCTGATTCATGGCACATACCTAGGTTAGGGCTTTGATTCCCCAGTTGGAGCACACTAAGGAGGCAACTGATTGATGTTTTTTCTCTGTCCCTTCTTCTTTCTCTAAAATCAATATACATATTTTTGGGTGAGTATAAAAATTATAGCAGAACAAAAAACAAAAAATCAAAGAAAGTGAGGATGGTTTAAGAAACCTCTGGGACAACATCAAGCATACCAACATTTAAAGCACAAAAGTCCTAGAAGAAGAAGATAGAGAGAAAGACATTGAAAAATCTATTTGAAGAAATAATGACTAGAAACATTTTTCATGTGAAATAGACATACAAGTAAAAGAAGTACAAAGAAGTTCCAACAAGATGACTCCATAAAGGCCCATACCAAGCCACATAATAATTGAATGCCAAAAGTTACAAAGAAAAAATCTTAAAAGCAGCAAGAGAAATACAGTTAGTTATGTACAACAGAAGTCCAAGAAGACTCTCAGCTAATTTTTCAATAGAAATTTTAAAGTCATGAGAAAAAAATATTTCAGCACTCAGTGCCCACTCAGGACTTGCTAGCACTTTTATGAGTCATGGTGCTGCTCCACAAAAAAGAAAATGCTTCATCCTTCAGTACTCATTGGTGTTGGTACCCGTCATTAATTCTAGAATGAATTAACAATGAGAACCACTGTACCACTCTACTTTATTTAAAAGAATATACAGAGACTGAAAGTAAAGAGATTGAAAAAATATATTTCACATAAATGAAAGTTAAAAAATAACTGGGGTAGCAATACCTATATCAGAGAAAATAGAGTTTAAATAAGGATAGTAAAAGGGAAGAAAAGAGTATTTTAGAATGATAAAGGTATCAGTCAACAAAAGAACATGACTCATGATTGCCTTCAAAGGGCCAAACATAATTTCAACTCCTTAACAGTTAAGGAGTAGTTACATTTATACAGTCCTAAAATTATTTCAGCCCTTTGAAGGCAGCTGTGAGGCCGATGTGGCCCTTGGTAAAAATAAGTTTGACACCCTGATCCATGCACTCTATGTAGGAGCACATTAGTATATAAAACAAATATTGACAGATATAAAGGGAAAATCAGCAGTAATAAAAAGTAGTAGGGAACACTATCACCCCATTGACATCAAAAGTAAGTCATCTGGACAAAAAATAGACAAGAAAACAGTGACCTTTGGCAGACCTTAGGACTTGATATACTTAAGACAATTCACCTAAAAAAGGAGACTATACATTATTGTCAAGTGCACATGGAAAATTTTTTAGGACAGACCACATATTAAGCCACAAAACAGGCCTCAATAAATTTAAAAATATTACAATATATCAAGCACTTTTTATCACAATAGTATGAAACTAAAAATCAATAACAAGAATAATACCGGCAAAGACAAACACATTGAGGTAAAATAACATGTTACTAAATAATAAATGGGTGGAAAACAAAATCAAATAGGAAATAAAAAATGAACTTAAGACTAGTTAAAAGGAAAACACAACAAACCAAAAATCGATGGTACACAACCAATACAGTTCTAAGAGGGAAGTTTATACCAGTACAGGCCTACATCAAGAAACAAGAAAAGTTTCAAATAAATGCTATACCTTACACCTAAAATAACTATAGAAAAAACAAAATAAAATAAACCCTGCTTGAGTAGAAGGATGAAACAATAAAGATAAGAGTGGATATAAAATTAAATAGGAAGTGAAATAAAATAGAAAAGATCAATAGAACCAAGAAATATATTTTGAAAAGACAAACAATTCAATAAACTTTTAATCAGACTCATCAAGAGAAAAAGAGAAAGGGCCCAAATAAATAAAATTATAAATGAATGACAGTTGACACCACAGAAATACAAAGGATTATAAGAAAATACTATGAACATTTAAATTATAGGCTCATAAATTGGACAACCTTGAAAAGATGGATAAATTCCTAGAAATGTACAATCTTCTAAGATTGAATTATTAAGAAATAGAAAATCTTCTCAGGCTGACATCTATTTATAAAATCAAGTAGTAATCAAAACTCTCTACACACAAAAGTCCTAGGCCAGATGGCTTTACAAGTGAAAAGTATCAATATTCAAAGAAGATTTAAAACATATCCTCCTAAAGTATTCCAAAAAATTGAAGAGAAGGGAAGGCTCCCAAACTCATTTATGAGGCGAGCATTACCCTGATCTCAAAACCAATAAAGACACTACAAATAACTAAAATTTTAGGCCAATATCTTTGATGGACATTGGAAACAAAAATCCTCAATAATACATTAGCAAGCTGAATTCAACAGTGCATTAAAAGAACACACACACTGAAATAGAGAACAGGGGGACAGTGACCAGTGGGGAGAAGGAAGGGAAGTTAAGGGGAAAAAGGGGGAGGGATTTGGAGGAACAAATAGGAAGGACACAGGGACGAGAACTAAGGGGGGTGGAAATGGGAGGGAGGTGGGGAGCAAGGGGCGGGGGGAGGCTGGGAAGGGAAAAATAGACAAAAAACTGTACTTGAAAAATAACTAAATAAAATTAATTAAAAAAATAAAAATAAAAGAACACACAATTATTAAGTGGCATTTATTACTGTTATGCAATGAAAGTTTCAAATCTATAAATCAATTAACATTATATGCATAAACAAAATGGAGGATAAAAATGATATGATCATTTCAATAGATGTAGAAGAAGAATTTTACAGAATGCTATATTCATTTATAATAAAAACTCCCGGCAAAGTGAGAATAAAGGGAAAATACCTCAACACATCTAGCCATGTAACATGAAAAATAAGGCATTTATTGAAGAAGATACAAGATATAAGAAACATTGTACATAGGACAAGATGCCTCAGTCCCCTTCAAATTAGGCACTTTGGGACTTAACACAATTCTTCCAGTCACCATCATCTGCCCCATTGTATATTTTCTGAATCTCATCAATGGGCTGAAATCTCTTTCCTTCAAAGGTGATTCTAGTTTTGAGAAAAGCCAGAAGTCACAGGGCTCCAAATCTGGGTTATAACGAGGGTTGAGTCAACTGGGTGATTCAATGTTTTGCCAAAAATCTCTACATGAGATGTGATGCATAAGTGAGCATATTGCTGTACCCTTCTGAATCATCTGAATGGATTCCTTGGAGGAATGTTTAAGTTGAATGCAAAATTTGATGCAGATTCATTGCTCTACTTTCTCAGTCATTTTGAATGCAACAGCCACACAGTACACATGCTTACTCAATGGCTTCTACTATCCTCACTGAGTAGTAGAGTGAAGTTGTCATTGTTCGCATAGGTACCTTCCAGCCTACTTTCCTTGGCTGCCAGGTTACATCAATGTCACACAAACTGTTCTCATTATATTAACAATGGTTGGACTTTTTCTACATAGATCTTACATGACACATGGAAAGCTAATACCACACTCAATGGGAAAAAACTCAAAACTTCTTCTTTAAGATCATAAAAAAGGTAAGAATGTACAATTTCACCACTTTTATTCAACTTACTATTGGAAGTCCTAGCCACAAGAAAGAAGACAAAGAAATAAAAGGTACCTATGTTGGAAGGAAAAAAATAAAATAAAATTGTCACTATTTGCAGATGGCATGATACTATTTATAGAAGACCATAAAGATTCTACCCCAAAACTATTAGAACTGATACATGAATTCAGTAAAGTAGTAAGATAAAACTTAATAGTTAGAAATCTATTGCAACTTTATATACCAATAACAAATTCTCAAAAAATAAGAAAATCTAATTTGCATTCATATCAACAAATAAAATAGTTATGGATAAATTTAACCAATATATAAAACATTGAAGTAAGAAATTGAAGCAGGCATAAACAAAAAGATATACCATGTTCATGGATAAGAGTTAACATTGTTAAAATGTACATGTTGCCATAGCCATTACAGGTTCAATGTAATCCCTACAAAAATACCAATGGAATTTTTCACAGAACTAGAACATATAATTCTAAAATTTATATAGAACCACAAAAGACTCTGAATAACCAAACAATATTGAGATAGAAGAAAAAGTTGAAGGTATCACACTACCTAATATCAAACTATACTACACAAGGCTATAGTACTCATAACAGCATGCTCCTGGCATGAGCACAGACACATAGATCAATGGATAAAAATAGACAGCTCAGATATAAATCCACACCTATATAGACGTGTAATCCATGACAAAGAAGTGAAGAATATACAACAGAGAAAAAAACGTCTCTTCAATAAATTATGTTGGTAAAACTGGGAAGATACATGCAAAAAATGAAACTGTATCATTTTTTACATCACATACAAAATAAACTCAAAGTGGACTAGAGATGTAAATGTATGACATGAAACCTTAAAACTTTTAGGAGAAAACAATAAACTCTTTGAGACTGGTCTTTGAGACTTTCTTTTTGGATATGTATCCTACAGCAATGACAAGAAAAGCAAAAATACACAAATGGGACTACATCAAAGTAAAAAGCCTTTCTACAACAAAAGAAACCATGAAAAAATCCTACAGAATGGAAGAATATATGTCCAGATTACATATTCTATAAGGGGTTAATATCTAAAATATATAAAGAATTCATACATTTCAATATCAAAAACAAAAAATCTGATTAAAATGTGCAATGGGAAATACACATTTCTCCAAAGAGAATATACAGATGACCAGCAGAAACATGAAAAGATACCCAACATCGTTAATCATCAAGGAAATGCAAATCAAGACTACAATGAGTTATTATTTCCCATTCGTCAGAATGGCAATCATCAATAAATAAACAACAAGTGTTGGCAAAAATGTGGAGAAAAGAAAGGGAACCCTCATGCACTGTTGGTGGAATTGTAAATTGGTTCAGTCACTATAGAAAATGATGTAGAGATTCCTGAAAAAATTAAAAATAAAACACTATATGACCCAGTATTCCACTTTTGAATGATTATCAGATTAAAAAAACTTCCCAAACACTAATTTTAATAGATATATGAGTATGTACTTCTATGTGCATTACAGAATTATTTACAATAGTCAAGATATGGAAGCAACCTAAACGTCCAATTAGAAATGAATGGCTAATGAACTGGTACATATATAATGGAATATTACTTGGCCATAAACGAGAATGAAATCTTGTCATTTGTGACAGCATGAATGGACATAGAGAGTATTATTCTAAGTGAAATAAGTCAGACAGAGAAAGGTAAATTCCATCTTATTTAACTTGTGTATGGAATTTTTAAAAAATGAAATAAACAAAACAGAATGGTGAAAGGCAAATATCACATGATCTCACCTATAAGTGGAACCGAATCAACAAAACAAACAAGCAAGAAAAATACAACCAGAGACATTGAAATAAAGAACAAACTAACAGTGACCAGAGAGGAGGAGGGAGAGGGATAATGGGGAAAAATAGGGGAAAGGCCATAAAGGAACATGTATAAAGGCCACATGGGCAAAGCCAAAGAGGGTGGGTTCAAGGGTAGAAAGTGGGGATAGGTGGGGTAGGGGGATGGGGGGATGAAAATGGAGACAACTGTACTTGAACAATAATTTTAAAAAATTTTAAAAGCCAAAAGAGAAATAAACTCATAGATACAAAGAGCAAATTGGTGGTCATAATGGGACAGGTGTGGGGAGAATGGGTGAAAAAGGTGAAAGGGTTGAATACTTACAAATTTCCTATTATAAAAATAGTCACTTGGGTATAAAGTACAGCATAAAGAATGTAGTCAGTAATATTGTAATAACTATGTATGGTGCCAGATGGGTACTAGACTTATCAGGATGATCAGTCTGTAAGGCATCTAAATGCCCTCAAGGAGAAACAGCACAGGTAGAAAAACTGGAATATGTACAAATTTACATGCAATATAACACAGTGGTATTCAGGAGGAAAATGATACTTGCACTGATGTAGGAGTCGGCCTACCAAAGAAAGTTGAGAAGTTTGTGTCAGACATAGGGGCATAGTACACATAATCAAAAAGTGTTGGCACAGCATGATATGAGCAGAGAACTTCCATACAGATTTATAAATATAAAACTTTATGTGTAGTTTTCCCAATTAACCAATGGGGAGTGGTAGGTCTGGGCCAGATAATAAAGGGCTTGCTTTGCATGCTTAGTAAGATAAAGGTGCTTAAAAATAAATAAGAATAATTGGAAAGGAGAATCTAGAATGTGGTCAGCACTAAATTTGGGCACTAGGGGAAGTTCATCAAAGGAGATCAATGTGTGAGAGAAAGCTCAGGGCAGAGCTTATTAGAGAAAACTGTATGGAAGAACTCACTGTTATTCAGTCATATGGGATCTTAGTCTTTAGGGTTTGAAAATGCTGAGCAAAACTCAGCATTTTCACCAAGCACCAAGCATTCCACTAAGCATTCTCACCAAGATCTTTTTATTTTAGTGAATACGTTTAGTCCCATTTCTCAAGGGAATTTGGAACTGTGTTGGGATACCTAGCTTCCTGGATATATGGGTTTTGAAGAGGTGCTCTGAAGTTCATGTAGTAGAGACATTTTTCTTCATCACCCAAGGCCTGGAGAATATATCCAGAGATGTAATGATTCAGTATATTGACATAATAATTTTTAAAATAAATTCATAAAATGTATTTCTGCAAATAATAATAGAAAGACTTCTGTCTTAACTGACCCAGGCTACTATAAAAAAATACCAGAGACTGGGTGGCTTAAACAGCAAATATTTATTTCTCACAGTTCTTTTATTTTTACAGGTTAAAAAAAATTGTTGTTCAAGTACAGTTGTCTGCCTTTTCTCCTCACTACTCCCTCCTACCCCAGCCATCCCCACCTCCCTCCCCGATTCCACCCCACCTTGGTTTTGTCCATGTGTTTTTTATAACTGTTCCTGAAAACCCTTCCCTCTCCCCCCATTACCTCTCCCACCTCCTCTATGGTTACTGTTAGTTTGTTCTTAATTTCAGTGTCTCTAGTTATATTTGCATGTTTGTTTGTTTTGTTGATTAGGTTCCACTTATAGCTGAGATCATATGTTATTTGTCTTTCACTGCCTGGCTTACTTCACTTAGCATTTCAGTTCTTATGGTTAATAAGTTCAACATTGAAACAGTGGCAAATTCTGTGTCTGATGAGGTTTCATTCTTGTTTCATATATGGCAGTTTTCTCACTGTGTCTTCATACAATGGAAGAGGTTAAGGTAAAATTGTTCTCTGGAGTTTCTTTTATAAGGGCATTGATATTCATAAAAGCACTCTTGACCTACACTTCTCAAAGACTCACTCTCTCATGGGAATTATGTTTCTATATATAAACTTTGGGGGACACAAATGTTCAGTCTGCATCAGTACTATTTATAAGAGTATCTGAATACAGATTTGACATGGTTGCCAGTCAATTTGTTCTTCTTCAATGACTGTTCCCATTTGAGCTTCCTGGAGAGACCTGTCAGAAAAAAAAAATGGGGCAAGGGAAGCAAAGAAAAAATGGCAAATCCTTATTTTGGAGTTCTTAAAACACTCACCAGCTATAAGACAAAAACAGTTAATGGGCTATGATATCTGCAAGAAAGGGTTTATTTTTTTTATTCATACCACGAACCACAAAAAATATAGAAGCTCAAAGATGGATTAAGAGAGTAGATCTGACCCTGTGAATTTGTGAGTTGGTAGATACTGTGTTTAATTTTTCAGCCTATCCCTTGGAAATATAACAAGAAGGAAACCCTTATTTATAGTAGAGAGCACAGAATAGATTAGATCAGTAACTGACATTCACTACCAGGATCTCCGGCTAAAATTCCTTCTACTAGAGTTGGCTGAGACTAATAATGAGTGATCTTAGGTCAGAAGAATTTCCTGCTTTTGGCTCTGTCTTCTACAGACTCATATGTAGACTTGGAAAGCTCAGCCAAATTTTTTGGGAGGGCCATTAAAAGCCAAATGAGAGCTGGTGAATTCCAAAGAGACTGATTAGGACAAGGAGAACCCAGGGAGTGATTTGTTTGACCTTCATGACCTTGGATACGTGAGTGAATTCATACTGGACAGATTCTGATAGAAAATGCATATGGTGAAAAATCTGTCAACCCTGGTAAGTTTTGGAATGGAAATGAGTCTCCTTTAAAATATCAGTTGACATTAGATACAATACTTCATGATATATTAAAACAGAACTGACACAGATCAAGGCAAAAAAATTGAGTTTTTTTTCCACACATACTAATGCCTGGGCAATTTAGTATGTCTGTCTCCAATGGGCAGATGGATAAGCAAAGCAAATCTGAAAGGCTTAAAATATATCAACACACTGATGATTCTCTCTTTCATGACTCTATTGTGGACTTTCTCCTGATCTTCAGACAGTAATATTTTTCAACTCCCATAAGAAGTAGCTGCAAAATTTGTATATCCCAATTTAAAAAGTAATAAAAAGTGCTATTTGGTACTAAAGCATAAAGATTTTGCCCTGGTTTATGTGACTCTGTGTACTGAGTGCTAGCCAGTGAACCAAAGGGTTGCTAGTTATATTCCTGGTCAGGCCCCAAGACTGGGTTGTGGGCCAGATCCCTAGCTGGGGATGTGCAAGAGGGAACAACACAATGATGTTTCTCTCCCTCTTTTTCTTCCTTCCTTCCCCTCTCTCTAAAGAAAATAAAATATATATTTTTTAAATTTTATTTATTTATTTATTTTTAGAGAGAAGGGAAGGGAAGGAGAAAGAGTGGAAGAGAAACATCAATGTGTGGTTGCTTTTCATGTGTCCCCTACTGGGGACCCAGCCTGCAACCCAGGCATGTGCCCTGAATGGGAACCGAACTGACAACCATTTGCTTCATAGGCCCCTGCTCAATCCACTGAGCTACACCAGCCAGGGCTAAAAAATAATAAATCTTAATTTTTTTCCTTTCTTCAGTGCTCTCTTTCAATTTGTCATGGCATTATTTATAATTTTTTAATTTAATTCTGTGGTTGTTCGAACATGAGAAAATAATTGTGGGCAAGCATAGACCATCACAGGGCCAGAAGATGGTCACAGCAAAACTTACAGGTAGTGCCTGAGCTTGGGATGAATAGTCAAGCTAGGTCTCTTCTCTCCCTTGGTTGTGAAATCACCTGGGGAAAACTTGGGGTGGGCATCGGCATTGTGGTAGAAGGCCTTTGAGATCACCAGTTGGGTGAGAAAGGGAAAGCTGTGGAGGACTAGGGTTATCTGCTAACAACCCATCCTAGGTAAGCAGGGCTTCAACAGGAGGTATAACCAGGTATGATTTCAGGTTCTAAGGTCTACTGGACTTCACTTACATAACATAAAATCAAGTATAAAATTATTAAAATTTCAACTTGTCCAACACAGAACATTAAAATCCAGTGAAGCCCTTCTGGGCATGGTGAACTATGCAGCTGCACTGGCATCATACCATTGAAACTGGCCATGACTTAACCCCTAACCCTGTTGTTCCCCCAGTTTCCCTTAAAGCAGTAAATAACACCACAACTTTCTAATTCTTTAGTCTTTATATCCAATTGTGACCCTTAATTTATTTACTGACCACCTATATCAATTTTATTAAGGAACTGTATCCAAAATATAAATCCTTACAACCACTTCTTGGATTATTAACACAATAGCCTCTTAATTGTTTTTCCTGCTTTCATTCTTGCCCAAATAGATCTGTCCTCCACAAAACAACCTGAAAATCTTTTAAAATTATAGAGATCATTTCACTTTTCTTTAAAAAATCTTCTAGCCCTGGTTGATGTGCCTCAGTGGATTGAGTGCTGGTCTGTGAACCAAAGGGTTGCTAATTCAATTCCCTGTCAGGGCACATGCCTGAATTGTGGGCCAGGTCCCCAGTAGGGAGGCGCATGAGAAACAATCACACATTGTTGTTTCTCTCTCTCTTTCTCCTTCCCTTACCCTCTCTCTAAAAAAAAATAAATAAGATCTTTAAAATACAAAAATTATACTGTTTATGAAAAGGTTAATTTAAAAATCTTTCAATGGCCTTATATCACATTTAAATATAAAAATCTCATGATTTATAAGTACTTAAAAATTTTGATCCCTTCTTATTTTACATCTTATCCAATACTCCTTAGAATTGAGATTTTTTTACATTTAATCTTCTATAACCTTGAAATGTTCTTCCCAGAATTTTTTCTCAGATGTCACCTCCTTGGAGTCACCTCCTCTATCTCATTGAGAGTTTACACTGTATTTCTAATTAATTGGTTATAAATTGGAGAGTTCCAAAACCCTTTCTCAGACTTGATAAGTCACTAAAATAGTTCACAGACCCAAATTTTACTTGTGTTTACTATAAAGATATGAATATCCAGATGAAGACGTACATAGGAGGAGTCCAGGAATATCCAAAGCATAGGAGCTTCTATCTCCATAAAGCTGGGGTATGCTTCCCTGTCTCTTGTAATTTCAGAACTAGTTTAAAATGGTTCTATCCTGTTTAATAAGATACTGAGTTGATTTTCAGAGACAAGAGACCAAAACTCCCAAGTTATACAGCTGAAACATGCACACAGCAGAGAAATTTACCCCCAGCTATACCCAGAACCAAAGTCTTCATCTCACCCATAAAAACACATGAAGCCAAAGGACTAGGGCATAAATATAAACACCGGAACCCTCTCTGCCAAAAATGGCCATGTGACAAAATTCTTTAATTAAAACTTTCCTCACCAGCACTTCTGCATATATATTAAACTTAACTCATTAAAAACACTTAACCTAATCTAGCAAGAAAGATGGATTTGAGGCATCATAAAGTCTCTCATCTTCAAAGTTAGTACCTTCTCAATAAATAAAGTTTTTGTACTTTGCTCACATTCTGAGTTTTGGCCTTTTGAAGAGTCAGGTAAACAAACTCTGGTTTGGTAATACTCACATGTGCATATTTTCACCTACGTGGATGTTTTAAGAACTTTGTTCAAGAATTTTTATAGAGCTCAATCTCCAGTCCTCTTTCCTTAAAATTTTTGTTGTTGTTGTTGCTCAAGTACAGTCGTCTTCATTTCCCCCGGACCTCCCACACTCGATCCTACCCTCATTTGGCTTTGTCCATGTGTCCTTTATACAAGTTCCTTGAGAACTCTACCTTTTTTCCCCCTGTTATTCTTTCACCCTCTCTCTGGTTACCGTCAGTTTGTTCTTTATTTCAATGTCTCTGGTATATTTTGCTTGCTTGTTTGTTTTGTTGATTAGGTGCCACTTATAGGTTAGATCATATGGTATGTGTCTTTTACCATCTGGCTCCCTTCACTTAGCATAAGGCTCTCAAGATCCGTTTATGCTGATGCAAATTTTATGAGCTCTTTTTTTCTTTCTGCTGCATAGTATTCCATTGTGTAAATGTACCAGTTTTTTTATCCATTCATTTGCTGATAGGCACTTCGGTTGCTACCAGCACTTGCCTATTGTAAATTGTGCTTATGATCATTGGTGTGCAGAGGTTCTTTTGAATTGGTGTTTCAAGATTTTTAGGGTATAATTCCAGCAGTGGAATTGCTGGGTCAAAAGGCAGTTTCATTTTTAGTTTTCTGAGAAAATTCCAAACTCTTTTCCACAATGGCTACAATATTTCCATCGATGTGTCCCCTAGAGCAAGGGATATAAAAGAAAGAATAAACAAATGGGACTTCATCAAAATAAAAAGCTTCTGCTAGGCTAAAGAAAACACCAGAAAAGTGAAAAAGGGAACCAGCTGTATGGGAAAACATATTTGCAAATGATACCTCAGACAAGGGTTTGGTCTCCAAAATATATAAGGAACTCACATGGCTCAACTCCAGGAAGACAAACAATCCAATTAAAAAATGGTTAAAGGACCTGAACAGGAACTTCTCCAAGGAAGACGTACAGAGGGACCAGGGACATATGACAGGATCCTCCACATCACTAGCCATCAAACAAATGCAAATTAAAACCACAATGAGATACCACTTCATACAGGTCATAATAGCTATCAAAAACAAATCATCAGACAGCACATGCTGGTGAGGATATGGAGAAAAGGGAACCCTAGTGCACTGTTGGTGAGAATGCAGAATGATATGGCCATTGTGTAAAACAATATGGAATTTTCTTGTTCCTGAAATTTGATGGGTGAGTCAGAAAATTCCAACTCTAATCACTTGACCTTTCTTCCTTGAAACTAAGAGAATCCTGAGGTTACTTAGAGGCCCCACCCTAGGTCATCTTATTAGCATGAAATCAAGTGTGACTAAATTGTGATCACAGTGGGGGGGGGAGCATTTCTATTGCTCAGGAAATTCCAAGTTGTTTTTTTTTTTTTAATCTCTGTGCCAAGAACTGGAGACAAAGACCAAATATATTTTTGAATTGTACTACATTTATCTAAAATTAGAAACTTCCATTATTCTCTTTTTCCTGGGCTTTATTTCCCCTCTCATATTTAGCACAATGTTTTATTATTAACTTACTTGTTTACATGTTTATTTTCTATATCCTTTGGGGGAGGAACAAACTATTCTCTGCTCTCAAGGTTCTTCTGACTGGTCTAATAATCAAATAGACATGAGATGATTAGCAAGAGCCAATAACCAAATTTAATACATATTTATGTATTGGAACTCCACCTACATGAGTGAGAGACCCCCAAAAGAAAGAGAGGTTCTGAGATAGAAGGATTAAGGTATATAAGTCATTGTGAGCTAAGGATGAGGTAATGCACCTTCGGGGCTTCAAAGGGTCATGGCATGATGATAAGAAGAGCAAACATTTAATAAATAAATTTTTCTCAGCTATATAGGTGGTTTGAAAAGGTGATGACTAATAATCTATTAAGAACAGTTTCTAATTCAAATTTTTCTAGGTAGTTAAGGGTGGAGAAGTTTCTCTTGAGCTAGTACTACCTATAGCCTGGCCAGACCACTGGGAGCTGAGAGGTGGTGGAGGGCAGAGAAGAGGAGGGGCCACAGGAGGAAAAAGAGAACTGCCTGAGGCAGCAGAAAGGGCTACAGCTTTTTTTTTTAACTTGAAATTTTTTTATTTAATTATTTTTAAGTACAGTTTTCTGTCTTTTACTCCCATCCCAGCCCCCCGTGCCCCCACCTCCCTCCCATTTCTACTCCCCTTAGTTGTCCATGTGTCCTTTATACTAGTTCCTATAAATACTTCCCCCTTTTCCCCTGAAATTCCCTCCCCTCTCCCCTCTGGTTGCTGTCCCCCTGTTCTCTTTTGGAAGTGTTATGACCTCCTGCTTCCTGGGCACAGAGTGTCCTTTTCTTTGCAGCAGATCCTTTGTTCAAGGGTAAGATGGCAGTAGGACAAAGTATTGCACTGAACATGCACAAGGCTAGTAAAATAATTGAGTAGGGAAAAAGTCCTTCAATCCTCTTCTAGTACCTGGTTGGGGGTAGGACCAGGGGAAGGCAGGAACGTGTACCACAGAGGTTAGAATGGTGGCAGGGGGAAGTGTTGGATTGAAGAAGTGTCAGTCTAGCCTGGAAAAAAGATAGGATTCATGGGGGAAGGACACTCCTGGAGTGTGTAGGAGTTAAGGAAATTAATTAGACATTCTAAGCAAGCACGTGGCTGGTTCCACATCCAAAACTAATAGAAACCATAGGAAGTGAAGAAAGCACTTGATCTCCAGGCTGCTTCTTGTGACATGTACTTGGATGGTGTACTGGCTTGTCCTCTCCATGGGCCACATGACTCCATGGCCTATAGGAGGGAGGCTCTTGCTAACCTAGTGGAGTATTCACTGGTGTCTTAACATGCTCCACTATCCAGGAGCACTGGCGTTGTTGCTAGAAGCCACATGGCCAATGGTTGCACTGGACTACAAACAGCCTCCAGGGAGGAGCCTGAAGCCACACAGCAGCCTACTTAGCCACTGCAGGTTACAAAGGATAGTACTCAAAAGTTGAAAATGGAACAGGAATTCTGGGCACTGCCTTTATTTTTGGTTTTGCTGGTGGTGGCTGTTTTTGCCTGCATTTTGTGGAAGAGATGAGTCTGATGAGACTGGAAATGGCGAGTCACCCACCCTCTCAGATCAGAGAACAATTGAATAAAAACCCCTTTCCTTTCCCACCAGCCTCTGCCTCTAGAATTTGCCTTTTGGTGGGATAGACAGCCAAACTTCACTTTGGTTTGGTAACACCAGCTCAAAATAATCTGTATAGCCCAAAGGCACATCTTGAGGTGATTTCTTCTGGACCACCCAAATCCCAAGAACACTACCAGCTTTAAAAAGTAAGAAGCTCTGGATGTCTTATCAACAGTTTTATCCCCCAAATTTATAGAATGAATAAAATATTACTTATTATACCTATCAGTGACTAGATTAAATATGTCATATAAGGTAGAGACTGGGCTTTTAATTAGAAATTAAATTAACTTATATGTTATATATTTGCCTACTTGAATCTTCACTATTTAATTTATAGCCACTATATCAACATTGCTATAAACTCTAGTTTCTGCTTCAGGAACCTTGAATAAAACAATGCTTTACATACATGTAAGATATTGTATTAGTTTTTCTTTTTTCTTCTGTAACAAATTGCCACAAATTTAGTGACTTAAAACACATTTGTTATTTTACAACTTTTAGGTCATATATCTGAAATGTGTCTCAATGGGCTAAAATTAAGGTTCTGTCAGAATTGTATTTTATATATATATATATATATATATATATATATATATATATATATATATATATATTCTAGAGGGGAGTGTTTCTTAATTTTTTAGCTGCCAGCATTTTTGGTTCATGACCTCTTTCATTCCACATGCCAATCCAGCAATGGCAATTTTAATCTTTCTCATGTGGCAGTTCCCTATTCTACTCTTCTGCTTTTGTCTTCCATTTTTAAAGTGATGCATGATTATATTAAGCCCACCTGAATAATTCAGAATAGTCTTTCCATTTACAGGTTATTAATTTTATCATATCTGCAAAGTCTCTTTCACCATATAAGGTAACATGTATGGCTTCTGGAGATTAGGACTTGGACATTTTGGAAGCCCAGTATCTAACCCACCATAGCTAGTAATTAGTGTTAATGTCTGTAAATCATTTTAGACTAATTTTTAAAAGCTTTACTAAAGGTGTAATTAGATAGTCAAATGACTACAACAGCAGCTAAATAAAATTCACCAGGTATAGACCTTGGTGCATAGGAGAGCATGTGCCTTAAATAAAAGGTCACCACAAACCAAATGTTGCCATGCAGAGATGTGAGCCCAGGATGGGTTTTAGATTTTTCAAGACAACCTGAGAATGCAAATTTATATGCAGAACCCTCTAATTTTTGACATGTTGGCAGTAAGCTGCATGATGTTTTCAAAACAATGTATGCTAAAACAAAACATGTACAATAAGCTGATTCTGATCCCTGAACTACCAGTGTGCTGCCTCACTTCTGTATAACCAATAGGAAACCTCCTTTGTTAATCACTCCAACAAACATTTTATAGGCAAATAATGTATGCCTTGCCAGTAAGTTATGATTCGGGTATTAGGAGTGAATATATAAAGTGTTAATTTATCAACCAATATCAACCTTTTGTGGCATATTTCTTGGAGTTAAATCATACATTGTTCTATAGAATAACTATGTATTGCTAAACAGAAATTCCATTAAAGCAATTGTCTTTATTTACTCATGAAAGAATATGTAAGAAATAACTATTTATTGAGCAAGTCCCACGTGAAGCACTATGAGAAATAGAAAGATAAATCAGAGTCCCTTGCTTTAATGAATCTGTCATCAAGAACTGACTCTAAAATTTTAACAAAGGCAATTGAACACCAGTGAAAAAAGTCACTTCTTTTGAGAAGAATTGAGTCTTCACTAGAAGATTTGAAATAAAGTTGGACCTTAAAGGACGTTATTTCTAGGCTCTAGGTTTATAAGCTACATGTAGCTTATTAATGAGTGCATTTTTAAAGGATGCGTTAACAATAAAAAATGAATAACTGATCAAATAAATTAATCTTAATTCAATTTTCCTTATACAACCTTAGGAATGCCTAGATAGATGGAAATATAGTGTATTGTTTTAGTATTTGAACCAAAAATAAAGTTAAAATAAGTGCTAGTGCAATGAAAAATGTTAAATGTGATGGGGAAACCAGCTGAACAAACAAGCTGGAAATTTGTTTTATGAAACTCACCTTACAGAATTTCACCCAATAAAACACATGGCATGGCAGGATTAATTTTTCCTGTGACTATGTATTTTCACAAAAGACCTTTTTAAATCATATTCTGGGTCCACATTTGGTCCCATTTGAACACAATTTATGAACACTGGCTTCCTTATTTGAATTTTACCTTTTGACGAAATGGGCAAGAATCCAAGTAAGACAGCATGGTTAACTGTTAGTCTAATAAACAGAGACCTAAATCTTAATGCAAAACAGCTCAAATTCACCAGAATGCAACTTACTCTGAAATTGTACCCTTTCATTTTATTTGATTGTCCTAAAGGTAAGCCCAAATCCTTTAAAAACTTACCTCGCAAATGCATACATTTGAACACAGTTCAAAGGAAACACAAGTGATCTTACAGCAACCACAACAAAAATCTCAGTCTTCATCTTAATCATAAAGAAATCAAATAAAGTAAGAGTTAGAAAAACCATAATTTTAACCTGTTGATTCCTAATTTTATAAGATTATCTCCAGAAGCCTACGCTCCACCATCTTTCCCAGCTCAGACAAAGATTTGGTCAGAAATGAAGGAATATAGGGTAATATGTATTAACAGCTTTGTCAAGTAGACATTCAAATATAAATTTTCTAATTTATTCTTTCTGATAAACTTCAGGATATTTGTGACTGGAATTGGAAATGAAACTTTGTTGCCATGGTCTGAAAATTTTGCCTATTGAGGCACTAATCAGCACATCTAAGTTATAATGCCATTTGCACAATTTAGTCTGTAGCACTACTGTTTCCAATATTATAATAGTTTTCCTTTGAAAACCTCCTTAATGCCCAGTACCAAAGGCTGACTAGAAAATGTTTGTGTTATTTCCTACTTCCTGGTGAGTCTGCATTTTATCCTTTAAATGTGTTTTTCTGGTACTGTTACTAGAGTTGTCTATATTTTTAAGCCCATTAGAATTCAAAGAAAGACATTTTTGTTGTGTCTTTAATAATAAATTGTATCTTTTTACCAAATGAATATTCACATGTCACCTGTTCACATTGCATTAGCTGTTTTCAAAAGAATAACAACAACTATTTGATTGATGTTCAACAATCTTTGTCTACCTCATTGAAGTTGACTAAAACTATCTGAAGATCACCAATCTACTGCAGTAGCAGGATTTGGACAATTTACTAAACTGTAGTTTGCAGACTGTCCTGTTGCACAACATTGTAGACAATCTCTGAAAACTGGAATCCCTATACACAAGTCTGAGAGGTTGCTGAGTTGCTTCAAACATTATGATATCTAACACAAGAAAAAAAAAACAATGTGAAGGAGTTGGCAGCACTGTACTGCTGTGTTGAGATGCTTTTTTCTGAGAAAGTTGAATTTCCATAAAAAGACAGAATAACAATGTACTGTATTGATCTAACATGGAAGACAACAGCAATTCTTGCAGTTTCTGTCGTTTATTTTCTTTTCAATCCTTTACACTTGGGCAGTGTTTCCATATTCTTCCACTGTGAGCCAAGAGTTGAATTAAATCATGTGGAAAATAAAGTTTCTATATTAATTTCAGGTAGATTTTAAAAGTATCAAATTAAATGGTAGAAAATTATCAAACTTCTGCTTATAAATGCTCTGGCAGGGTTAGCCAGTCAACCTCCATGATTTCAGAGTTTCAAGTGTCCTTAATCTAACCTTGAATAGAGTTCATAGGTATCAGGTTTTAAGGTTTAAAAAAATCTTATGAAACATTCCAGTGCAACACAGCTTAAATATACACACACAGATTTTTATAATGTGTAAGTAGATCATAAGCCAAGGCATCAGAAAACTCAGTAATCAACTTAATATAAAATGACATGAAATTTATTTCAAACAATTTGCCTTATTTGCTTTTTTTTAATTCACTTTTTGTTTTAAAGTGCTTTTCAAGAAGGTTTTTATTAAAGGCATCTTTTGACAGGCTGTTTCCCCAAACTAGGGAAAGTAGTGGGAAGTAAAATGGATATGGCAGAAACTGAATGATGCCTTTAAATTGACTGACAACATCATTCCCTGTTATTATTACCTTGTAGACTGCCAAAGAACTAACATACTTCAGACATCTAATGTAATTAATTCAGAACCACAAATTCCGAATCACAAATTCATATGAGGATTCAGCAGGAAAAAAGAAAAATAAGATCAGGAAAAAGAAAAAAATCTTTTTGCACAGCTATCACTAATTTTAAACAGGGTATAAATTAAACATTCTTTGATAACAATATGCAATGACAGCATAATCATATGCTAATATTTAATCACCTTTTATATATAATATTATCCTTATTCATCTTTAAAATTTTGTGTTGTATATTGCTGTACATTTTTCTTGCTGATTGATTCTCTTTATTACTACTAATTTTATTTATGTTGCTAATTTTTAGCCATATATTTTAATGAGTAGTTTTGTTCAGCTAACGTCTACAGAATAAGAGAATTCAGCATACCTGCCTAAATAAGATGCTTGAGATCACTGACAAAAGAAATTGACATTTTACTTTACCTTCAGCATGGAGCCAGGGGCAAAGTTTGATCTGAAAACTTGCAAATTAACCAAAACTGTCACTCAGGAGTTATGGGCCTGAATGCTGCAAAATATGTTCTTTGAAGTCCTCATTTCAGCAAAATTATTAAAAACTTTATATCTAATTAAAATTGTAACTGCATTCCCATTTTTCAAATTTTCTGTATCCTCAGGGCCAATTGGGATGAGCGAATTTGCACCCTCCTCTTTTCAGCATGCTGAACTGCTCCTACAGCAATATCAGATCATTACCATCTCCCCAGCTGAGAGGGAACAGCCATTATCATGCAGCATTATTAATCTTCTTGTCTTATCAACTTGCAAATCACAAGCCATTGAGCCTTATGGCATGGTTCTGGGTCCATAGTTATTCATTTTGTAGGTCTACCTAGCCTTTGAGTCTCCTTAATCACCTGAAGATTGTCAGTCTCTTACCCTGGCCTGCCCCGGTGGCCCTTCTCAGCTCCTGTGAAAAGTCCATAATGTTCTCTTTCTTACTCTCAGGCTTTCTCTCTCTCAAATAAATAAATAAATAAATAAATAAATACTTTTTTTAAGTGGGAGAGAGAGTGCATGCGCACGAGAGAGAGAGAGAGAGAGAGAGTAAGGAGGATAAATTTCATTAATGGGTGTGAATTAACATCCTGCTGCCAAGAGCTGACCCTTTCTCCTGACATGTACGTCTAAGTCATTCTTGTCACTGCTTCCCCCATTAATATTCTGAAAAAGACAGTGCACTGAAGAGAATAGAATAAGATAGTTTCTTTAAACAGGCACTGTTGACCTTAGGTTCGGGATAGTTCTTTAATTTGCTTTTCTTAAAAATAAAATATTAATCATATTGGAAAAGGCAAGCAGAGTTCCCTTATATTTTTTCAATATATTCTGTTTCCAACATTGCATTCATTAAATTAAGCCATTGAACACTGTGAACATTTTGAAGTGCCAAAGGAAGATAGAAATGTAATGTCCATGGGAAAAATAGATGAGACAGGCTGAGCTACCCTTGTGACAACTCTTATTTCTGCCAATCTCAATATACCTGCCATAAACACAGGTCTTTTGGGATATGAAATGCCCTCCTGATCATTTTACTATTATAAGTTGTTAATTTCATAAAAGTACTGTATCTCAATATAATTTCACCTCTAGCCAAAACTCACTCATAGGATCTTTAGAACCAGTCAGATGTTATGGCTACTATTATTTAAAATTTTAGTTATATTTTTGGTTGATTCCCACATTTGGGACCGATACAACATAAACTAAAACAGTATTTCACCTAGATTTTCAACCCAATTTGCATGTTCAAAATAATGCAGAAATGTTAATATTTAAGTTTGCACTATATGTAGGGATGTTAGTATAGGTAGCTATTTAGATGTTAACAAAAAAGAAGGGAGAAAAACTGGCTGAACATGATTAAGTCCAGAAGCTACAGCTTCACAGACACCCCAGAGAACATCCTAAAACAGAAGGGCTTTAATCTTGGAGCAGGCAGGAAAGTCCAGCTTTCTAATATAGCCCCAGGTAACAACTACCATTCCCTGCCCTCCTGGAGAAAGGGATAAGAAGTGAGGGGAAATTTTCTTTGCTGAGGCATGAGTAGTTGAAGCCTATAAGTTCCTTTTATTATGAGTGCATATGCATTAGTAGCAAAAATGGAGGCATAGGTGGAAACGCCGTGCTTTCTGTGGAGGCATAGGTGGAGACACCGTGCTTTCTCACACAATCAAGTTTAGAGACAACGAAATGTTAGCAACAGAAAACACAGTCGGAATACATGAAATTGAACTTTTTGGAAGTCTGATAACAACAAATTGTTCAGCCTGACCGGTAAGAGGGGCGAAGCCAGCAGCTGGCAGAGTGGGGTTGCACAGGAAAACTCAGTCAGATGGATTCAGGCATGCAGATCCCAGGCATGGGGTTGCAATGGGTGGACCCAGTGAAGGACCCAGTAAGCCACCGAGTGAGCAACTGGCAGACCCAGCGAGGGTGCAGGGCAGCAGGTTGACTGTGGTCACACATTCGTGTGCAGATAGACCTGTGAGGGAGTGGGCAGTGAGACAGGACCAAGCAGGCCCCAGCGGCAGGAGGCAGCAGAGGGGGCCGCCATTTTCCTGCTCTGACCCCACCCCCACATACGGCGTCACAACCCAGTGCCCTGGGCAGCCCCACCCTGGTGAACATCTAAAGCTCCGCTCTTTATGCTTAAGGGGTGTGAACAGACCAAAAATGGCTCAAGAAGATCTCAAAGCCCCAGAGCCCATAACTCTAAGTGACAAAGAAATAGCAAAACTTTCAGATGCACAGTTCAAAACACTGGTGATCAGGATGCTCACGGAACTGGTTGATTTTAGTCGCAAATTAGAGGAACATATGAAGGCTAAACTAATTGAAATGAAGGGAATTTCACAGGAAACCAATAGTGATGGAAAGGAAACTGGGATTCAAATCAAGGGAGTGAACCAGAAAGAAGGAAAAAATGACCAAACAGGAAAATATGAAAAAACAAGAATTCAAAAAAATGAGGAGAGACTTAGTAATCTCCAGGACATCTTTAAGCACTCCAACATCCTAATTATAGGGGTACCAGAAGGGGAAGAGGAACAGCCACCAGTGGAAAACTTATTTGAACAAATAATAAGGAAGAATTTCCCCAATCTGGCAAAGGAAATAGACTTCCAGGAAATCCAGGAAGCTCAGAGAGTCCCAAAGAAGTTGGACCCAAGAAGGAACACACCAAGGCACATCATAATTATATTAGCCAAAATTAAAATGAAGGAGAGAATCCTAGAAGCAGCAAGAGCTAAGAGGACAGTCACCTACAAAGGAGTTCCCATCAGACTGTCAGCTGCTTTCTCAAAAGAGAACTTACAGGCAAGAAGGGGCTGGAAAGAGGTATTCCAAGTCATGAAATCCCAAGACCTACAACCAAGATTACTCTATCCAGCAAAACTTTCATTTAGAATGGAAGGGCAGATAAAGTGCTTCTCAGATAAGATCAAATTTAAAGAGTTCATCATCACCAAGCCCTTATTATATGAAATCTTAAAGGGACTTACCTAAGAAAAAGAAGATAAAAAAGATGAACAGTGAAAGGACAGCAAACTCATAGTTATTAACAACCACACCTAAAACAAAAGCAAACTAAAAGGGCAGCTAGATCAGGAGGGGAAACATAGAAATAAAGATGTCATGGAGGGTTAGCAACAGGGGAGTGGGAGGAGGAGAAGAGGGGAGAAGGTACAGAAAATAAGTAGCATAGAGAGTAGGTAGAAAATAGATACGGGGGAGGGCAAGAATAGTATGGGAAATAACAGAATCTAAAGAACTTGAGACACATGGTCATAAACTAAAGGGGGGGAATGGTGGGGGGGTGCAGAGTGGAGGGGAATTAAGGGGGGAATAGAACAAGTCTAATGGCATGATCAATAAAATAAAAATTAAAAAAAATGGCAACCGTAAAGGAGGAAAAAAGTAGGAAAAATAATAGATGGGGGACATCCCAGCATAGCCCAGGGAAGAGCCAGGAAAGAGATTGGACACTTTGAAATAAAGCTAACCCCTTACCAAACCCATGGAAATATAATCAAAATCTAACAAAGACTGGTCTTGGTAGTGTGTATGTCTCTCTTTAGCAGACACCCAGTCTGAAACACATCACTATTTTTTCAGAACAAGAACAAAGACTGTGCTGAACTACAGGAGCCTAGGATGCCAGGCTAATGGCATGGCAGCTTTGGGTCCCGACCCTTCTCCTGAACTTCGTGAGAACAAGTGCAGGCCAGAGGCCCCAGAAGGTGGACTTTTTCTGCAGTAGGATGGAGCTGAGCCACCTGGTCATGGATGAATCATCCAGCATGCTGTACCGGTGGTAGTCCTTTGTTTAAGTTCCAATAAATATCACCACTATACCTTACATCCTCTTATGCATGTATACCTGAAATGCTTTTCCTGTAATACTGTGGAAAAATCCTATATCCTCTGGCAACAGTGATACTATTAGCTATCATTATTATGTGCAATAATAATATCATTACTTTGTACTTAAAAGAAGTTTGCCCTACAAAGTAATATTTTACATCTTTAATCACCTGATAAAAAACAATGTTGCCCTTCTATCATTTAAAAAACGAAGGTCATTTAAATGATCAACTGTGGTATTAATTTGAAAAAGACTGCAGTGTACAGTGGATTAATGTACTAGCTTTTTCATCTCTGCAGGCCCACGGTAAAAGTGCAATTTAGGCCCTGGCTGGTATAGCTCGGTGGATTGAGCACAGGCCTGTGAACCAAAGGGTTGTTGGTTGGATTCCCAGTCAGGGCACATGCCTGGGTTGTAGGCCAGGTCCCCAGTGAGGGGTGCATGAGAGGCAACCTCATATTCTCTCCCTTTCTTTCTCCTTCCCTTCTCCTCTTTCTAAAAATAAATAAAATATTTAAAAATGCAATTTAGGATACATGTGAAATGAATTTAACAATAATGATGAATCATGTAAGTGTGTATTAGTACACACACACATCTTCAAAACCTTAAAATGCCCCTATTAGATATCTGGCCCCCAAATGGCAAAGGTTTGTATTTCAGAATTAACGTATATTTATAGTTCCTCCTGAGAATCTTGATATTTTCAGGAAGAATGAAGTCTCTAATCATTATTTATGATTTGAGTTATATTTTTAAATGGCTAAATTAGTAAGAAGGTAAATTTGGGTATTTAAATAAAAGTATTCTTTGGTTTGTTGATGTCAGACCAACCAAACCTAAAGACAATTTTTATAAAAATTTATTTGAGCCAAACAATGGATGGACCTGAAAGCAAAATTTCAATAGACTGAATTAAATGCTTCAGAGAATAACAGTTTGTGGTTTCTTTTTATGTATTTGATGTTAAAGAAGGAATGTAAAGAAGACTACTTGAAGTGGAAGAAATTTCAAGACTGGATTACAGGATAGTTAAGATTATGTGCTCTCTTGGGGGTGGTCACATTAAGATCTAATTATAGGATAGTTAAGATTATGTAATGTATTCCAAAAAGGGGTATGCAAGTTGGTGTTTCAAAGGGTGTTAACATAGATGCACAGAAACAGTGAACAGGGCTTGCTTAAGGCAAAGAAGCCTTTTAGGAAAAATATTGCATATCTGGGGTGTGACTATGCACCATGATATGCCCAGTTATGAATTTATAATTAGATCACCCTGTGAGGTTACTCTCCACAGAACTCCCCACTCTCTTTTTGTCTACCAACCCTTTATTTTAATTGTCCTAATATGTGCAGAAAATTAGCTTAAGCTTATTATCTTAGGCCTAACTTAGCTAAGTGTAGAGTAATTTACCAGTACATTCAACTTAGTAACTTAAGCAATTAGGAAAATTCTTCTACAATTCTACAATTTTTTTAAGGATCACATAGTTTTCTATGCATTAATTGGAAAAGAAACACCATATTTCCTTTTGCCAAATTGAACATAGCCTTTGGAAAAAGTGGGATACCAGAATTTAAGGAAAAGCGAAATCAAACAAGCAAACCCACAGAAATATTTAATCATGTAGCTATTGGGTAGGGGCTAGCTACCTTCAGGTATGGTTTGTAAGTTCTAAGAAGGATAGCTCCACATAACTGTAACTCTGGTCTTTTCATTTTTATAACAATAAATATAAATTTCTGATATAATGACAAATATTGCTTGCATACTCAATTTTTGCTATTTGAATTTAATTCATTATGTAGAAATATATGCAACATTTAAATGATAAAAGGTAGTATTATGATACTGTTTTCCAAGGAAATTATGTCAGCTTTCTTTTGTCCCCTAGAATATGGATCCGGGATCATTCAACAAATATGTTTTTAGTGCACATCATGAGCTAGGTACTGTCCTCAATACATAAGATATATTAAAACACAAAACAAAAACTTCCACCTTCATGTAGCTTATATTCCAGTGAGGAGGTTGAGCAAGCAGATACAGAGAGTAAATAATAAACATACTGTGTAGATTAATTATAGCATATTTGGAAAGTGCTAAGTGCTAGGGTAAAAGAGAAAATAGAGTAAGGAAAAAGTAATTCACAAGAGTGTGGGATAGGGTGAGAGAGGAAATATTTGCTGTATTAAAATAAGAAAGTAAAAAGTGAGTGAGTAAGCTAAATGAAAATCTAGAGAAAAAACATTTTAGTTTATGCAAAGGAACACCATTAGAGAATTTGAGCAGAGAAAAATGTGATCTAAGTTATATTGTTAAAAGATTAGTCAGGTTGCTGTGTTAAAAAAAGATTGTGGGTACAAGAGTAGTGACAAAGAGGAAAATAACATGGCCAAATTTTAGGTAGGTATCTATCTGACTCTAGGTAGAACATGCTTTCCTTAAGCATTTACTTAAAAAACTCACATAAGCAAAGTCTTTTTATGATATTTGGTAATGTAAGTCTTTTCTCAGCCTCTTGCCAGTTTATAGCTCAGTACAGTCTTTCTATAGTACCTGAGAGCCATCTCTTTGGGATGTAGAAGAATGACTGTGCCCCCATTTCCTAGTTGCTGTGAGACAGTAGGAAACTAACTTCAATAAACAACAGTTAGTAAACATAAATGACCTAATTACACTGACAGCCTCCTCCTTATCTTTCTCCACTGCTTCCCCACTAGTGGGGAAGCACTTCCCTTCACTCTAATGATTAAAAATGTTTCCACTTTTTGTTTCAATTAAGTTGAAGCTGTTGTGTTTGATCTCTCTTCCATAGTGCATTGATCTTGAATAAAGTCTTATCATTTTAAGTAATTTTCCAAAGAAATTTTTCTTTTTCATTTCAAGAAAATCTAAGCTCACCTTTACTCATAGAATTGTCCAGCTGAAGGAACATGGAGAAGTGTTTCTGCAAAATTTTGGGCCTCAGTGACTGGAAGGAAGGACTTTCAATCAGCTGTCATAAGGAAAGCTATGTCAGAGTATTTGTCTGAATTCTCCAATTCTGAATTCATCATGAGTACTTAAACAAAGAAACCATTTAAATTTTCACATCTTCTAAAACAATAATTTCTTTTTATTTTCACATATTCATGAAAACCATTCTTACATTTTTTCTAAAGTAAGAAATGCATTACTTTGCAGGACTAAAATGATTATTTTATTAGACTTAGTACCAGGAATAATTTTATTTTGTTAAAAATGGATATGATAGCCCTGGCTGGTGTAGCTCAGTGGATTGAGCTCAAGACTTCGAACCAGAGGATCACAGTTCAATTCCTAGTCAGGGTACATGCCTGGGTTGCAGGCCAGTTCCCAGCAGGGGACACACTAGAGGCAACCATACATTGATATTTCTCTTCCTCTCTTCTTCCCTTCTGCTCTAAAGATAAATAAATTAAAAATCTTTAAAAAGAAAAATAAAAAAAATGTATAAAATATATTTCTTCATTTGAAGGAATAATAAACAAATTGTGTCTTCTTGTATAACTTAAGAGAAAAGGCATCATTAATAACTTTGAGGGTCCCATTGTGCCCTTTCCAATCATATTTCCACTTATTCCCCACAGTGGTAACCAAGATTCTGAATTTGTGTCGATCCATTCTTTATTTTATTTTGTAAATTTTTTTAGCTATGTAATAGATGCTGTGGTAATCAAACTCTTAGGAAAAAGGCATTCATTCCACTTGTTGCCAGGAGTACCAGCTAATAATGACAGTGTACATCTGTGTTCTTCTACAGGAAGAACTGGGCCAACCAAAGAAGAAAGAAAAAAACTACATTATATGCCAAAAGACAGCATGTACAGAAAAAAGCCAGGAAAGTATTTATAAGAGTGAATCCTACGGATATGGAATAAAGAGGGCTAGAATACAAAGCTGAATAAAGAAGTTTATCAATATGAAAGCACTTTTTTTGTGATATAATAAATAATATCCTGGTAAGGAACTCAAGAGTGTGTGGGACTCTTCTAGAAGCCTGGAGCAAGTGCTGACATTATATGCAATAAAAAAGCCAGAGTTCTAAGGCATGTAGTAGAGATCAAAAGGCTTATGAAGATGGGCATACCAGAAAAATTTTGTGTAAGGCTGAAAGACCCACCAGCCAACTATGTTTCAAAGAAAAGCTTAAAGAACAACCTATTTACCAAATCAATTAAGGAAATGTGCTTATGACAAGGGTAAAATAATTTTTTAACATTTTGGTGGATAATCTCTAGAGGCTAGGGCTGGTTGTGGAGATGATGTTACAGACTTAGACTTCCTGTAGCAGTAGAGATGGTAGGCATATAACCACCAGAATGAAGCTGGGAGCAATTACTGCAATGTGTAACAAGCTTGCAGTAGCAACTAAAATAGTATGGCCTGCAAAAAGCACAGCATTCCTACAGAAAATATTGATGAATAGACAACAAACATAATGCTCAATTTATACCACCTGAAGAAACCACAGGTAGGTAACCAGGAGACTGAAAACCTGCCTTAAAAAAGGCACAATCTCTAACCTGTTTCCACACTTAGCCAAGTCTCAGACATGAAATTCACTGACAGAAGACACGGAATGATAGGAGGAAGAAACCTGCAACTCTGAAGCAAACATATATGAAAATGATTTCTTCCACAAATAATTCATTACCATGTACTCCATTGTACACTTGAAAAATAATAAAAATAATGTATTTCTAGTACTATTGGACTTGGGTCTGAAGAGACATTGATTTCCAAGGATCTGAAACATTACAATAAGTCTTCTATTGGATAAAGGCAGATGTAAGTCAGATAACAAATACAGCCCTGGCCTAGGTCTGGTTCACAATTGATCTACTATATAAATAACCTCACCCCATTTTTACTTCTTAAGTATCCTACCCAAGTGCATAATTTGGTAATTATCAGAACCTTCACTTGGGTCCTTAGCTTGTCTTTGGTTTGTCTGTGGAGTTAGAGGCATTATCATGGGAAAGACGAAATAAATGGAAGCTTCTATATGCCACCTCTCCACTACATTGGCCAAAATAATAAATTAAATACATATTGTGTTTCTGAGAAACTGGTAAAAATATATGCTGCCTATTAAAGCCTAGTGGGGTGGTAGTCATCATCATATCTCATTTAATTTATCACTCTGACTCCTACAGTAACCAGCTAGATCCTGGCAGATAATAAAGACCATTGTATATTGAAATGTTACTGCTATGCCATATATGGCATTTTGTAGCACCAATTGCAATTGCTAGGCTATTATATGTGGTATTTTGCTAGTGTAAATTAACGCAGTCTCAGATACATGATATGCAGCTATCGATTTGGTAAATATGCTATATTCCATGACGGGAAAAATAAAAGCAGAAATAGTTTGAATTTTCATAAGATGGAAAACAGTGTATGCATTAGTCTTCTTGGATAGCCATAAACAACTGCCCGAAATTTAACTGTGACACTGGACCCTATAGGACACCTGCTATATAAGGCTACTCTACCAAGACTGGGAGAGGTAGCAGCTATACCTAACATATAGAAAAAACATAAGGAGGCTGAAAAAATTGGGAGACAAAAGAAAAAAAAATGTCCCAAATGAAAGAACAAATCAAAATTCCAGGAAAGAAAATAACAAAATGGAGAAAATCAATCTACCAGATATATAATTCAAAACACTGGTTATGAGAATGTTTAGTGATCCCAATGAGCACTTCAACAAAGGAGTAAGAAATATAAGAAAGAACCTGTCAGAATAAACAAACAAAATACACTAACTAAAATGAAGAATACATTTCAGATAATATACAGTAAAGTAGATGAAAGAGAAAATGAAATCAGTAATTTGGAAAAAATAGAAAACACCCAATCTGAACAGGAATAAAAAACCACAGGGGAAGAAATTTAAGAAGCTTCTGGGACAATTTCAGGGGTACCAATATTTGCATCATGGGGGTACAGGGGTACCAATATTTGCATCATGGGGGTACTAGAAGGAGAAAAGAGAGTGAAAAATGGAAAACCTATTTTAAAATATAACAGTGGAAAATACCCTAACCTGGTGAAGGAAATAGACATATAAGTACAGGAAGCACAGACAGTCCCTTAGAAGATGAACCCAAAAAAGTCTCCACCAAGACACATAATGGATAAAAGGGCAGTGATTAAAGACAAAAAGAGAATCTTAAAAGTCACAAACAGAAAAAAGGCAGTTTACTCTCAGCTGATTTCTCAACAGAAATAGTTCAAGCCAGAAAGGATTGGCATGAAATATTTAAAGTGGTAAAAGCAAGTACCTACAACCAAGACTATTTTGCCCAACAAGGTTATTATTTAAAACTGAAGGAGAAATAGTTTCCCAAACCAAAAAAAAAAAAAAAAAAAGCTAAAGGAATTTGTTAACAACAAACTAGTATTACAAGAAATGGTAAAGGGGTTGCATTAAAAAGAAGAAATGAAAAGCAGAAGAACATAGTTAAAAGAATAAAAAGGCAATAAGTACATTAATTGCCAAAATCAGTTTAAATATAAATGGATTAAGTGCTCCAGTCAAAAGGTATAAGTTACCTAAATGGATAAGAAAGCAAGATTCATAGATATGCTGTCTACAAGAAACTCACTTCTCCAAACAAAAGTTACAAAAAGACTAAAAATAAAGGGAAGGAAAAAGTGTGTCATGCAAATAGGAAAAAAAAAAGGTGGGGTAGTAATATTTATATCTGACAAAATAAATGTTAAAACAAAGGTTATATTAAGAGAAAATGAAAGACACTACATAAAGCTAAAGGGAGAAATCCAGCAGATGATATAAACCTTCTTAATGTTTATGCATCAAACATAGGAGAACTCAAATATGTAAAGCAAAGCTTGATGAACATAAAGGAAGTTACTGACAGTTATACAGTCATAGTAGAGAGTTTTACGTCTATCCATTTACTTCAATGGATACATCTTCCATACAGAAAATCAATAAGAAAACAGCAGTTTTAAATGACACACAGGGTAATATTCACTTAATTAATATCTTCAGAGTATTTCATTCAAAAGCAGCAGAATATGTTTCTTTTCAAATTCACATGGAGCATTTTCTAGAATAGACTACATTTTATAACACAAAAGAAGTCTCAGTAAATTAAGAAGATTAAAATTATATCAAGCATCATCTCCATTCATAATGTTATAAAACTAGAAATCAATCACAAGAAAAAACTGAAAACACACAAAACATGGAGTAACATGAAAGTAAACACTGAAGGGATTAATAATAAGATCAAGGAAGATATCAAAAGACACCTTGAAACAAATGTAAATGATACCACAATGATCTAAAATCCATGAGGCATAGTGAAAACAGTCTTAAGAGGGAAATTCATAGCATTACAGATTACAGTCCTATGTCAAGGAACAACAAAAATTTTAAATAATCAATTTAACTTTCAGGAAAAAGAACTTGAAAGAGAACGTAAAACAAAGCCCAAAGCAAGTAAAAGTGAGGAAATAATAAAAATCAGAGCAGGAATAAACAGAATAGAGTCTAAAAAAAAACAACAAAGAACAGGAAAATCAAGAGCATATTTTTTGAAAGGATAAATAAGATTGACAAAAATTTAACAAAATTTATTAAGAAAAAAAGAGGATCTAAATACATGAAATCAAAAATGAAAAAAGTAACAATTGACACCAAATAATCACAAAGAATTGTAAGAAAATATTACAAACAACTACATGCTAACAAATTGGACAATCTGGACAAAATGGATGAATTTCTAGATATATACAATCTTCCAAGAGCAAATCACAAAGAATGAGATAATCTTAAAAGACAGGCAATTTTTGAAATTGAAGCATTATCAAAAATCTTCCTACCAGGCCCTGGCTGGTATAGCTCAGTGGATTGAGTGTGGGCCTGCAAACCACACAATCGTGGTTCGATTCCCAGTCAGGGCACATTCCTGGGTTGCAGGCCAGTTCCCGGCAGGGGACTCACGAGAGACAACCAGACACTGATGTTTCTCTCCATCTCTCCTCCCCTTCCTCTCTAAAGATAAATAAATAAAAATAAAAATAAATTTAAAATATCTTTCTACCAACAAAATCCTGAACCAGATGTCTTCACAGGTGAAATTTACCAAATATTCACAGAAGTACTAATATCTAAACTTCTCAAACTATTACAAAAATTGAAGAGGAGGGAAGACTCTCAAGTATATCTTATAAATTCAACATTATACTAATTTCAAAACCAGGTAAATACAATACAAAAAAATTATAGGCCAATATCCTTGATGAACAAAGATTCTAAAATCCTCAACCACATATTAGCAACCCCAAACCAACAATACATTTAAAAGATCAAACACCATAATCATGTGTTATTTATTTTGGGAATGCAAGGTTAGTATAATGTTCAAAAACCAATAAACATGGTACAACACATTTAAAAATGAAGGATAAAAACCACATAATTATGTCAATAAATGCAGGAAAAGCTTTCGATAAAAGCCAGTACCCCTTTATGATAAAAGCTCTCAACTATGTGAGAAAAGAAATAAGATACCTCAAAGTAATAAAAACCATATATGACAAACCCACAGCCAACATCATAATAAAAGGCCAGAAATATGTTTCCCTTAAGATTAGAACAAGACAGGGATATCTGCTTTCACTTCTCTTATTCAACATAGTACTGGAAGTCATAGAAATAAGACAAGAAGAAATAAAAGGAATCCAAATTGGAAAGGAAGAGGTAAAACTGTCATTATTCGCAGATGATATGATACTATGGATAAAGAACCCTAAAGATTCCACCAAAACACTATTTAAAGCAATGAACGAATTCAGTAACCTATCAGGGTACAAAATAAATAT
Source organism: Artibeus jamaicensis (assembly GCF_021234435.1). Classification (NCBI taxonomy): domain Eukaryota; kingdom Metazoa; phylum Chordata; class Mammalia; order Chiroptera; family Phyllostomidae; genus Artibeus; species Artibeus jamaicensis. The sequence goes on from NW_026521717.1 coordinate 3,705,059, forward strand.
CCATAAATTAGTTGCATTTCTATAAACTACTAAAAAACTATCAGAAAGAAAAACTAAGAAAACAATCCTACTTGTCATTGCTTAAAAAAATACCTAGGAATAAATTTAACCAGACATAAAAGACTCGTACTAAAAAAATTGTGACACTGAGGAGAGAAATTAGAGAAGATACAAATAAATGGAAGAATATACCATATTCATGGATGGGAATAATTTACATTATTAAAATATCTACACACCCCAAAGCAATGTATAGACTCAACACAATTCCTGTCAATATATCATAGCATATTTCGCAGAACTAGAATAAATATTACAAAAATTTACATGGAACCACATATGACCTTGAATAACCCTAACAATCTTGAGAAAAATAAACAAAGTTGGAAAATCACACTATCTAATATCAAACAATACTGCAAGGTTCTAGTAATCAAACAGCATGGGATTGACATAAAAACATAGAGATCAGTGGAACAGGATAGATAGACCAAAAATAAGCCCATCCCTTTATAGTCAATTAATATTTCACAAAGGAGAACAAACATACACTGAATTAAAATAGTCTACTCAATAAATGGCCTAGGAAAAATTGGACAGATACAGACAAAAAATGAAATTAGACAACATTCTTATACTACACACAAGAATAAACTCAAAATGTATTAAAGACTTCAATGTTAGACTTGAAACCATAATACCCTTGGTGAAAACATAGACCGTAAAATCTTGGACACATCTCAGAGTGATATTTTTTTCTATGTCACCTCACTGAAGGAAAACAAAAGAAAAAGTAAACAAATGGTACTACATACAACTAAAATATTTCTGCACAACAAAGGAAACTATCAGATACAAGGTGGTGGAAGAGTAAGTGAAATCTGAAGAAACCTCCTCTCAGGACCAAACCGGAATCACAACTAAATTGTAGAGAAATCATTCTGAGTGCCCAGCTGAACAGTAGCTGGAGAGAAACCTTAAAACCAAGGACAGACGGAAGAAAGCACTTGATCTAAATGTGACTGGTAAGGAATGTGGAGGAACTATGAAAGGGCTGGAAGGACTCCCATGGGCAGAAATTGAAGATCTGGAAAGATACTTCCGTGGCCAGGGGGTTCCCCCTGAGAAGTGTGACTTCAAAACCCATAGCTGGGCTCCTCAGCCTACAGCAGCAGATCCAGGAAAGGAACTCAGATAATATCCAGCTGTGAAAGGCAGCAAGGTTTCTGTCCACCAAGGAGAGTAATCTGGGGACACAGGGGTCCTCTTAAAGGGCCAACACACAAAATTCATATGCAGACACTCACCCTGGACTTCAGCGGAGGGAGGACAGAAGAGACATGTGATGAAAGTCTGGGGCTGGTAGCTTTGAGGAGAGAAATGAAAGAATAGCTGCCAAGAGCCTTATGGTGAATCATTTCCCATACTGCAGATGCCATTGTTCTCAGGCAGGGGCCTTCCCCTCAGTGTGACATTAGCCTTAGGGAAAACAGTAAGCCCACCTACAGCAGTTACTCTGTCCCACCCTATGAAACTTAAGCTGGAGTGTTGAGTACAGTTTAGAATTGTATCAGTTATGAAATTCAACAACTAAGGCAAATCTCTGGGAGCTCTGAGACGTTAGCCAAATCTCCACTGAGCCCAGAGTGAGTGAAAGCTAACTTTGGGGCACAGCCTGGATTTTTCCACACACATTCAGGCCTAGTCAATGGAGACAAAAGCTGTAGATCACCGATAGCTCCAAATAGGTTGTCTAGGGCTAGTCACAGGCAACATCTGATATAAGGCAGCACCAGAGTCTTTGTAGACCCACCTAAAACATAGAAACAAACATAAAGAAGTAGCAAAAAGGAATATCAAGAAAAAGGCAAATGAATGAACAAGAGAATCATCCAGAAGAACTAAGTGAAAGTGAGAGAAACAATTTACCTTGTATAGAGTTTAAAGTAAGGATTATAAGTGAACAATCCAAAAGGAGAATGCAACCCTAGTAAACTTTTATGGACCCACACAGGGGCATCTCAGTATGTAAAACAAATCTTGATGGACATAAAAGGAGAGATCAACAGAAATGCAGTCATTGTAGGGGATTTTAACACACCATTGACTTCAATGGATAGATCTTCCAGACGGAGAATCAACAAGGATGCAGCATACTTAAATTCTCAACAGCATTAAGAAAGACACAGAAAGAAAGAAAAAGGACCAGTTAGAAATAAAGAATGCAATATCTGAAATAAATAATACACTGGAAGGAATAAAAAATAGGTTAGATGAGGCAGAGGTTTGAATTGGCAATTCATAAGTCATAGTAGAAAAAGAAAAACACCTAAGCAGAGCAAAAAAAAAAGAACTTAGAAGGCTCTGGCTGGTGTAGCTCAGTGGATTGAGTACAGGCCTGTGAAACAAGGGATCCCCAGTTTGTTTACCAGTCAGGGTATATATATGCCTGGGGTGCAGACCAGACCCTCAGATGGGGGTGTGTAAGAGGCAACCACACACTGATGTTTCTCTCCCTTTCTCCTTCCCTTCCCCTCTCTCTAAAAATAAATAAATAAAGTCTTTAAAAAATAACTTAGAAGAATGAGGTGAGCTTAAGAAAGCTTTGAGACAACATGAAGTATAATATATCTTTGTCATGTGAATATCAGAAGTAAAAGAGAGTGAGCAAGGGATCAAGAATGTATTTGAAGAAATAATGACTCAAAACCTCCCTAGTCTGGTGAAATAAAATGACACACAAATCCAGAGAACAAAGAGAGTCCCAAACAAGTTGGACCCAAACACTCCTACACCAAGATGCATCATATTTAATGACAGAATTTAAAGACAAAGAGAGAATCCTAAAAGCCACAAGAGAAAAACAAGTAGTTGCCTAAAAGGGAGCACCAATTAGATTATCATCTAATTTCTCAACAGAAAATTTTAGGCCAGAAGGGATGAGCATGAAATAATCAAGGATGTTGGATAGCAAGGACTTACAACCAAGACTACTTTACCCAAAAAGGCTATTATTTAAAATTAAAGGGGGAAATAAAGAGCTGCCCAGACAAGAAGAAACTAAACAAATTTTGCTAACAACAAACAAGTCCCACAACAAAAGTTAAAGGGATTGCTTTAAGCAGAAGGAGAAAAAGTTAAAGAAAAAAACAGAAAAGATTAGTATAACAACAAAATGACACTAAATACCTGTCAAAATTATCTTCAATGTAAATGCTTTAAATTCTACAAACAAGAGACATATGGTAGCTGAATGGATAGGAAAATAAGACCCATATATATGCACTTTCAAAGAGAGCCACTTCAGATTAAAAGACACACACAAACTGCAAGTAAAGGGGCATAAAAAGATAATTCATGCAAATGGAGAGGAAAAGAAGATCTAGGGTAGCAATATACCTGGCAAAATAAACTTTAAAACCAAAATTATAGTAAAAGACACAGAAAAACATTACATAGTGATAAAGGGAACAATCCAGAATAAAAATATAACCCTAGTAAACCTTTATGTACCCAACACAGGAACATCTGAATATATACAGCAAATCTTGATGGACATAAAAGGAGAGATCAACAGAAATACAGTCATTGTAGGGGATTTTAACACAGCATTGACTTCAATGGATAGATCTTCCAGACAGAGAATCAACAAGGATACAGCATTCTTAAACACCACACTATATCAAATAGATTTAATTGATATATTCAGCACATCTCCCCATAAAGTAAAATATACATACTACCCTAAGGATCCTGAAACATCAAATCAGAAGAACCTAAGCACCCCAATGCTCATACTAGCATAATGTACAATAGCCAAGTGTTAGAAGCAATCTATGTGCCCGTCAGTAAATGAGTGGACCAAAAAACTATGGTACAAATACACAATAGAAAACTATACAGCAGAAAGAAAGAGGGAGCTCCTACCCTTCACCACAGTATGAATGGAACTGGAGAGCATTATGCTAGGTGATATAAGTCAGGTACTGAAAAACAAATACCATGTAATCTCACCTATAAATGGAACCTAATCACCCAAATAAACAGACAAGCAAAATATAACCAGAAACATTGAAATAAAGAACAAACTTACAGTAACCAGAGGGCATATGGTAGAGGGATAATGAGGAAAGAAAGGGAAGGGTCACCAAAGCACATGTATAAAGGACCCATGGACAAAGCCAAAGGGGGGAAAGATTGAGGGTCAGAGATGGAGGTGGATGGGGCAGGTGAAAATGGTGGCAGGAAAATGGAGACAACTGTACTTGAAAAACAAAAAAAAAAGGCAAATAATATATATATATATAGACTTTTCAAGTACACATGGGACATTTTCTAGGACAGACCACATGTTAGCACACAAAACAAGTCTTAATAAATTTAAGATTGAAATCATATCAAGCATTTTGTCTAACCACAATGTATTAAACTAGAAATCAGTCACAAGAAGCGCACTAAAAATACTAAAAGACATAGAAGCTAAATAGAATGTTATTAAACGAGGAATGCTCAATAACGAGATCAAGAAAGAAATCAAAGATACCTAGAAGCAAATGAAAATGAGAACGCAACACTCCAAAATCTGAGAAACATAGCAATCAAAGAGGGAAATATATAGCATCACAGGCCTATCTCAAAAAAATTTAAAAAGCTCAAATAAACAATATAACTTTGCACTTAAAAGAATTTGAAAAACAATGACAAAGTATAAAGTGAGTAGAAGGAATAAAATAATAAAGATGAGAGCAGAAATAAATTAAATACTCTAACAAAATGATACAAAAGTTCAAGGAATCCAAGATCTTGTTCAATGAAAAGACAAGCAATATTAAAAACTTTAACCAGAATCATCAAGAAAAAAAAGAGAGACAGGAACCAAAAGGAGTGAAAACATCAGTGAAAGAGGAGAATAACAACTGAAACCAAAGAGATACAAAGGAGGGTAATAAGATATTCTAAAAAAAAAAAACTATATACTATTAAATTGGTCAATCTGGACAAAATGGATAAATTCCTAGAAACATACAATCTTCCAAAACTTAATAAGTAAGAATCAGAGAATCTGAAAAGACAGATTATACCTAGTAAAATTGAAACTTTTTTCTTTTTTTTATTTAGTTATTTTTCAAGTACAGTTTTTTTTTTGTCTATTTCTCCCATCCCAGCCCCCCCTGCCTCATCTCCCCACTTCCCTCCCATTTTCGCCCCCCAGTCCTCATCCCTGTGTCTTTCATACATGTTCCCCAAAAATCCCTCCCCATTTTCCCCTTAAATTCCCTTCCCTCTCCCCTCTGGTCGCTGCCCACTTGTTCTCTATTTCAGTGTCTTTGTTTTTATTCTGTTTGCTTGTTTGTTTTGTTGTTTAGCTTCCTGTTAAAGGTGAGATCATATGGTATTTGTCCTTCAATGCCTGGCCTATTTCACTCAGCATAATGCTTTCCAGTTCCATCCATGTTGTTGCAAAAGGTAGTAGCTCCTTCTTTTTCTCTGCTGCATAGAATTCCATTGTGTATATGTACCACGATTTTTTGATCCATTCATTTAGTGACAAGCACATAGGTTGCTTCCAACTCTTGGCTAATGTAAATTATGCTGCTATGAACATTGTGGTGCATAGGTTCTTTGAAATTGATGTTTTAGGATTCTTGGGATATAATCCTAGCAGTGGAATTGCTGGGTCAAAAGGCAGGTCGATTTATTTTTCTGAGAAAATTCCATACTGTTTTCCATAATGGTTGCACCAGTCTGCACTCCCACCAACAGTGAACTAAGGCCCCCTTTTCCCCACAACCTCTCCAACATTTGTTGTTTGTTGCTTTGTTTATGATAACCATCCTGACTGGTGTGAAGTGCTATCTATCTCATTGTGGTTTTAATTTGCATCTCTCTAATAGTTAATGACATTGAGCATCTCTTCATGTGTCTCTGGATATTCTGTATGTTCTCTTTGGAGAAGTGTCTGTTCAAGTCCTTTTCCCATTTTTTAATTGGGTTAGATGTCTTCTTAGAGTGGAATTGTGTAAGTTCTTTGTATATTTTGGAGATTAAACCTTTGTCTGAGGTATCATTGGCAAATATGTTTTCCCATACAGTTGGTTGTCTTGCTAATTTAATACTGTTTTCTTTAGCCATGCAGAAGCTTTTTATTTTGATGAGATCCCATTTGTTTATTCTTTCCTTTATATTCCTTGCTCTAGGGGACATATCCGTAAAAATGTTGCTGCGTGGAATATCTGAGATTTTCTTGCCAATGTTCTCCTCTAGGACTTTAATGGTGTCATGGCTTATATTTAAGTCTTTTATCCACATTGAATTAATTTGGTGTATGGTGTAAGTTGGTGCTCAAGTTTCATTTTTTTGCACGTAACTGTCCAGTTCTCCCAACACCATTTGTTGAAGAGGCTATCTTTACTCCATTTTATGTTGTTTCCCCCTTTATCAAATATTAATTGACTGTAGAGAGTTGGGTTGATTTCTGGGCCCTCTGTTCTGTTCCATTGGTCTATGTGCCTGTTTTTATGTCAGTACCAGGCTGTTTTGATTACAGTGGCCTTATAATACAGTTTGATATCAGGTATTGTGATCCCTCCTACTTTGTTCTTCTTTCTCAAAAGAGCAGCTGCTATTCAGGCTCATTTATGGTTCCATATAAATTTTTGAAGTGTTTGTTCTATGTCTGTGAAATATGCCATTGGTACTTTAATAGGTATTACATTGAATCTGTAAATTGCTTTGGGTAGTATGGACATTTTGATGATGTTAATTCTTCCAACCCATGAACAAGGTATATGTTTCCATTTGTTTGTGTCTTCCCTGATTTCTTTCTTCAGGGCTGTGTAGTTTTCTGCATACAGGTCTTTTATCTCCTTGGTTAGGTTTATTCCCAGATATTTTATTTTTCTTTTTGCTATATTGAATGGAATTTTTTCCTTTATTTCTGCTTCTGCTGATTCATTGTTAGTATACAAAAATGCCTTTGATTTCTGGATATTGACTTTGTAACCCGCTGTTTTGCCAAACTCATTAATTAGTTCAAGCAGTTTTTGGGTAGAGTCTATAGGATTTTCCATGTACACTATCATGTCATCTGCAAACAGTGACAGTTTTGTTTCCTCCTTTCAAAATTGAAACTATTAAAAAAATCCAAACAAACAAAAGCCTGAGACTGGATGGCTTCACAGGTAAATTTTACCAAACATTCCAGGAAGAACTAACTCATTCTCAAACCTTTTTTTTTTTTAATTCAAGAGGAGGGAAAGCTCCCCATATCATTATATAAGGTCAGCATTACCTTAATTCCAAAACCAGATAAAGACACAAGAACATTCAGAGACACATGAAGAGATGCTCAATATCATTAGCTATCAGAGAGATGCAAATTAAAACCACAATGAGATACCACTTTACACCAGTCCGGACGGCTATCATAAACAAAGCAACAAACAACAAATGTTGGAGGGGTTGTGGGGAAAAGGGGTCCTTAGTTCACTGTTGGTGGGAGTGCAGACTGGTACAACCATTATGGAAAACAGTATGGATTTTTCTCAGAAAAATAAAAATCGACCTGCCTTTTGACCCAGCAATTCCACTGCTAGGATTATATCCTAAGAATCCTAAAACATCAATATCAAAGAACCTATGCACCACAATGTTCATAGCAGCACAATTTACAATAGCCAAGAGTTGGAAGCAACCTAGGTGCCCATCAGTAAATGAATGGATCCAAAAATTGTGGTACATATACACAATGGAATTCTATGCTGCAGAGAGAAAGAAGGAGCTACTACCCTTTGCAACAACATGGATGGAACTGGAAAGCATTATGCTGAGTGAAATAGGCCAGGTGCTGAAAGACAAATACCATATGATCTCACCTTTAACAGGAAGCTAAACAACAAAACAAACAAGTAAGCAGAAAAAAAAAACCCAAAAAAACAAAGACACTGAAATAGAGAACAAGGGGATAGTGACCAGAGGGGAGAAGGAAGGGAAGTTAAGGGGAAAAAGGGGGAGGGATTTGGAGGAACAAATAGGAAGGACACAGGGACGAGAACTAAGGGGGGGGGAGGAAATGGGAGGGAGGTGGGGAGCAAGGGGCAGGGGAGGCTGGGATGGGAAAAATAGACAAAAAACTGTACTTGAAAAATAACTAAATAAAATTAAAAAAAAATAAAAAAAAAAGAATAAAGGCAAATATCTTTGATGGACATAGATACCGAAATCCTTAACAAAGTATTAGGAAACTGAATACAGCTATACATGAAAAAGATCATAAACATGAGCAAGTGGGATTTATTCTGAGAATGCAAGGTTGGTACAACATTTGCAAATCAGTAAATGTGATTCTCCATATAAATATAATGAAGGATAAAACCACGTGATCATATCAATAGATACAGAAAAAGCATTTGATGACATTCATTACCCATTTATGATTAAAACCCTCAGCAAAATGGGAATAGAGAGAACACATCTAAACATAATAAATGTGAGGTATGACAAACTCATTGCAAAATCATACTCAAAAGGCAAAAACTGTAAGCAGTTGCCTTAAGATCAGAAACAAGACAGGGGTGCTTGCTTTCACCTCTTTTATTCAAAATGGCATTGAAAATCCTAGCCATAGCACTCAGACAAGAAGAAGAAATAAATGCATCCAATTTGGAAAAGACAAAATAAAACTGATGACATGATATGGTACATAGAGAACCCCAAGGATTCCACCAATAAAGTACTAGAATTGAAAAATGAATTCAGCAAAGTGGAATACAAAATAATATACAAAAATAAGTTGCATTTTTATATGTCAATCATGAACAAACAGAATGGGAAAATAAGAAAACAAGCCCATTCAGATTGTTTCACAATAATCAAATACCTAATAATAATTCTGACAAAGGATATAAAATCCATACTAGGACAATTTTGAGACACTGAAGAAAGAAATTGATAAAGATACAAATAAGTGGGAGCACATATCATGTTCATGGATGAGAGGAATTAACATCATTAAAATTTCCATGCTGCCCAAAACATAATTCCTATCCATAGATTCAACATAATTCCTATCAAGATTCCAATGCCATATTCCATAGACTACAAAAAATATTTCAAAAATTTATATGGAGCCAGAGTAAGCCCTGCATAGCAACAATGATTCTGAGGCAGAAGAACAAAGCTGGAAGAATCATGGTACCTAATATCAAACTATACTATGAAGGCATAGTAATCAAAATGAAATGGTACTGGCATAAAAACAGACACACAGATCAATGAAACAGAATAAAAAGACCAGAAATAAGCCCAAACCTTTATAGTAAGTTAATATTCGACAGAGGAAGCAAGTACATACAAGGGATTAAAGACAGTTGATTGAATAAATGGAGTTGGCAAAATTGGATAGATGTGTGGAAAAATGAAACTAGACCACCTCCTTACACCACACACAAGGATATATTAAAAATGAATTAAAGGTTTCAATGTTTGATGCCGACCCTTAAGAATCATAGAGGAAAACATAGGCAATAAAATATTGGACATTGCTAATAGGAATATGTTATCTGATATGTCTCTTCTGGTAGGGGAAACAAAAGAAATAAATAAACGGGATTACATCAAACTAAAAAGTTTTTGCACATCAATAGAGACCATCAACAAAATAAAAAGAAAACCCACAGAATTGGAGGACATATTCACCAATATATCTGATAAGTATTCAATCTCCAAAATTTATAAAGAACATACCAAACTCAACACCAAAAACAGATCTAATTAATATATGGGCAAATGACCTAAATAGACAATTCTCCAAAGAGGACATACAAATGGCCAATAGAAATATGAAAAGATGCTCAATGTTACTAGTCATCAGAGAAATGCAAACTAAAATCACAATGAGATACCATCTCACACCTGTCAGAATGGCTATCATCAATAAATCAACACATATGTGCTCGTAAGGATGTGGAGAAAAAGGAAACTTTTTGGACTTGATGGGAATGTAGACTGGTGCATCCACTTGAACAGTATGATACCTCAAAAAATTTAAAAAACGGATCTGCCTTTTCACTCAGTGATCCTACTTTTGGGAATATATTTAAAGGAATCCAAAACACTAATTCAAAAGAACATGAGCACCCCTATGTTCTTGCAGCTTTATTTACAATCACCAAGATATGGAAGCAGTTCAAGGGTCATCTACTGATGAGTGGATAAAACAGCTATAGAGTATTTATTCCATACAATGAAATACTACTTGGCAATAAAAAAGAAACATTGTCTTTTTGTGGCAGCATGGATGGACCTGGAGAACATTATGATAGTAAAATAAGCCAGTTAGAGAAAGACAAATATCATATGATTCCACTTATATGTAGGGTCTAATGAATATATTGAACTAATAAGAAAAATAAAGACAGACACATAAAGAGCAGGATGACAATTATTGGGGGAGTACATTAGGCAGTGGAGGGTCTGAGCTGAAAGGTAAAAGGAATCATGGATATGGACTACAGTGTACTGATTGTAGGGGGAAGGGAGGATTTCAAGAGGTTAAATGGTAATGGAAAAATATAATTAAAATGGTGTTATCAACTAAATGAAAAGACAATTCAGTGAATAGGAGAACATGTTTACAGATACATCTGTATAATGGATTAATATAAAATATTAAAAGGCTCATTTATACAATAAAATACTATGGAGCAGAAAGAAAGAACCAGTTCTTACCCTTCGTAACAGCATGGATGAAACTGGAGAGCATTATCCTAAGTGAAGTAAGTCAGGCAGTAAAAGACAAATACTGTATGATCTCACCTATAAGTGGATCCTAATCAACAAAACAAATGAGCACGAGAAATATAACCAAAGACATTAAAATAAAGAACATACAGTAACCAAACAGGAGGGGAAGGGAGATGATGGGGAAAAAAGGAGAAGGATCTTCAAGGAACATGCATAAAGGACACGTGGACAAAGCCAAAGGTGGGTAGGATTGAGGATGTGAGGTGGGGATGAATTGTCCAAGGAAAGTGGTGGCAGGAAATGGAAACAATTGTACTTAAACAACAATAAAAAATAAAATAAAAACCTTATACAACTCAACACACACATGCACAAAATCAATTCATTAAAAAAGGGGCAATGGACCTGAATGCACACTTCTATAAATGGGACATCAGATAGCCGACAGTCAAATGAAAAGATGCTCAATATTACTAATCATCATAGAAATTTAGATTAAAACCACAATGAGTTTTAATCTCATTTAATGAGTTTACATCTCATACCTGTCAGAGTAGATATCATCAATGAGTAAATAAACAAGTGTTGCTGATGATGTAGAGAAAAGTTAACCTTGTGCACTCTTGTGTAAATGCAGAATGGTGCAGACAGTGTGGAAAGCAGTATGACATTATGACAAAAAAATTAAAAATGGGACTGCCTTATGACCTACTCACTCCTTTATCCAAAGCAACCCGAAAGTCTAATTTGAAAGAATATATGCACCTCTATGTTCATTTTAGCATTATTCACAACAGCCAAGATTTGGAAGCAGCCCATGTGTCCATCAGTAGATTAGTTAATAAAAAAATCTGTGGTACATTTATACAATGGAATACTACTTGTGAAAAAGATGGAAATTTTATCCTTTGAGACAGCATGATTGGACCTGGAGAGTATCGTGCTAAGTGAAATGAGCCATTCAGATAAGGACAAGTACCATATAATTCTACTCATGTGAAGTCTAATGAAAAAACTGAACTAACAAGCAAAATAGAGACAGACTCATAGATAGAGAGCAGGATGACAGCTGTAAGGGGTGGTGGCCTGTTAGGGTGGTAGAGGGATTGAGGAAAAAAAAGGAAAAAGAGAAAGAACCCCCAAAATCCCCTAAAACAAAAAACAACAAAACAAAACAAACACAGGCTAAAATAAGAGACAAAGAAAGGCTCAGCTATTTCACTTCTGGGTTTTTATCTGAAGAAACGCAAAACTCTAAATTAGACAAATATATGCACCAATGTATTCATTTCAGCCTTATATACAGTAGCCAACATGTGGAAGCAACCTATATGTCCATTAAGAAAGAAATGGATAAAAAAGAAATGGCACATATATACAATGAAATGAAATCTTGCGATCTGTATTAACATGAATTGATCTTGAGGGTATTATCCCAAGTGAAATAAATCAGACGGGGAAAGATAAATGCCATGTGATTTCACTTATATGTTGATATTAGAAAACAAAATAAATGAACAAACAGAACACAAAACATACTCATTGATACAGAGGGCAAATGCCAAATAGGAGGGGGCTGGGAATATGGGTGAAAAAACAGGAAAGGATTACAAAGTACAAGCTGGTTACAGAATAATCATAGGGACATGAAGCATTGCATAGGGCCCTGGCTGGTGTGGATCCATGGTTGAGTGCCAGCCTGTGAATCAAAGGGTTATTGGTTCTGTTAGGCCAGGAATTAGATAAAAGTAGCCAAGAGGAACCCGAGGCAGGCTCCAGACTGTCTCAGCAAGGAAGATAGAAAAGTACAGAAAGTACAGAGAGTGCTGAACAAGATAAACCGCCTTGTGCATGACCTTGTCCTTGCAGAAAAGTATCCATTGTTGCAAGCAGAGAACATAGCCAATGTGTGTTCTCTCGAGATAGCCAATTGCTAACAGCTACGTCTGCTTCTGTATTTGCTTGCTTGCTCACCCCAATAAAAACCCTAGGCTGTAAGCGCCAGGCGCGACTCTCATTTGCAGCCCTCTGGGCACCGTGTCTCTGGAGACACCCTGAGAGTTCGCCCCTGCGCAGGTAAAACTTTGAAACTTTGGCCAATAAAGTTCCATCTTAAACTCCTGAAAGATTCTGACCATTTGTTGCTCGCATTGGTGCATGCTACAGTTCGATTCACAATCTAGGGCACATGCCTGGGTTGCAGGCCAGGTTCACAGTAGAGGGCACATGAGAGGAAACTACACACTGATGATTATCTCCCTCTCTTTCTCTCTCCCTTTCTCTCTCTAAAAAATAAAATAAATAAAATCTTTAAAAAAAGTATTGCATGGGTTATATATTCTATATAATATTCAATAATTTTGCATGGTGTCATATGGTACTAGATTTATTGGGGTGAGGATTTCATAAGTTATATGAATGTCCATCACTATATTGTACACTTGAAATTAATGTAATATTGTAATGTAATATTATATGTAATTGAAAATTTTTTTAATTTAAAAGAAAGGAATAGTATATAAAAAGAAGTGAAGATAATATATATATTTTAAAAACATAGAAATTTATTTTTCTGTTTGAGAGTCTGGAAGTTCAAGAGAAAGTAGCCAGCAAGGCTAGTTGCTGGTGCAACCTTACATCCTGGTTTGTTGAGAGCTGCTCCTCAGTTTCCTTGCATGTCCTTCCTCTGTTTGTGCACACTCCTACTATGTCTTTCTCTTATTATATGGACATCAATCTTATTGAGCTTGGGGCCCATCCTTATCACCTCTTTTAACCTTAATTATCTCTTTAAGGGCTCTATCCCCAAATACAGTCACATTCAGGATTAGGGCTTCATATAGATTTCCAGGGAACACAATTAAATCCATAATGGTATCCAAGTCTTTCCCTAGGTCTATTGTAACTCTTGCAATTCTCTGTTGTGAAATAGTCTGAAGGGTTGTTAATTGTTCACACATTTTACAGAGCATCACACTGGTTCAGTACATCAGGGGCATTATATTAATTAGACATGATCAAAAAAGAGTGAGTGCCTTGAAGTTTCATTGTAAGACACACAGCTTCAAAGGATGGTAATTAAACCATACAAAGGGATCCACCACATCAATGAGATCTTTAGGAATCCATGATATAGGGCATGTCAGGTCGTCTTCTGTAATGAAGGACAAATTATTGCATTTTGTGATTCTCATTGTTAAAATAGAAACATAATGTTTTATACATTTTTTTTAGGCTCTGGAGCATAAAATTGTACAATTAAGTATATTGTTCCAATCTATCTACTAAGTAATAGAGAAGGTTGCCTGCTTTGAGTGGAGCCCAAAGCTGAAAGGTGTTCTACATTGTAACCAAGCTGTGTTGCAAGCTGCCTGGTGCTTGAACCCTATGACCTTTGTGTAACTAGAGTTTATCTGCAGGGTGTGAAAATTACCAAGTGGACTTTATGGAAAGTTTCAACAAGAGATTCTCAAAGTAGAGCCAAATGGTTGCCAGTTCAATTCCCAGGCATGCCTGGGTTGTGGGCGAGGTCCCCAGTAAGAGGCGCATGAGAGGCAACCACACATTGACATTTTTATACCTCTTTTTCTCCTTCCCTTCCCCTCTCTCTAAAAATAAATAAACAAAAATTTTAAAAAAGAGATTCACAAAGTAGATCCTTAGAATCTGGAGCAATGGCATGCTATCTGTATCAGAAAACTGTAAACCATTTGAAAAATATCTCTGGATGCCAGTAGGACCTAGAAATATGGCATTTGACCATAGGGTATTGAATAATCATATGCTGGAGTGCTCTCAGACACACACAGTTATAAAGATCAGTAGCAATCCATTTTGTATTGAAAGTGGTGATTTAGACATTGTGCACAAGTAGGGCCAAAGCATACAACTAAGCTAAATGAGCATTGGCCCAGACATCCATATCATCATCACCATTGCACTAATGCTTCCTTCTCAGTTCATACCTATGATAGCATGAAGGAGAAAGATTCTTTATTGCCAGCTGGTGGACCAAGAAAAGAGCCAATGTGGTTTATACATGTGTGAATAGTGGAAATGGGCTGCTACTAAACTTCAGTTCCACTCATAGGTGGACTGAAAGTGCTAAAGAAAAATCACCACTGAACAGAGCTTTGTTTGGGGAGCAAATAACCTAATTTACGTAGAAAGAGAAAGAATCAGAAATAAAAATATTCATGGACTTATGAGCTCAGGCAACTTATTTGGCTGTTTGGTTAATAGTCTAAAAAGTGAAGGGAAAAAAAAAAAAAGGAAACATTGAGACATAGTGGAACCAGAAAAGAATTCTGTAGATGGATCTATGGAAATGTGTATGAAGTTTAAATATTTTGGTGCCACATGTTAATACCTACAAGACAGCATCCACACATAAGAAGGCTAAACAACCAAGAAGATAAAATTACTTGCCAGTTGAGATTAGCAAATCTCTGTCATCATTACTATTTCCCAGTTCTGTCACAATGAATTTAAGAATAAAGTAATCACAGAGGTAATCATGGCAGATAAAGTTGGGATCAACAATATGGGATTACACAAAGCCTGAAATGGTTTCTCCTGCTAACAAATGTCCAGCTTATTAATGGAACAAATTCAAATTTTAAGACCTTGATATAGCACCTCCCCTCAAGGAAATAAACCAGCCATTCTGTGGCAAATGTTTACAATGTAATATTTATACCTTGGAAGGGGGCATAATTTAGACTAGGATTGGCATGTATTATGCATATGAATTTATCTTTCTTAAAATGTCAACTTCAATTATGTAAGTCCTTACAGAGTTTTTGCTTCAATGACATTGGTACTTCACATATCTCTTTGGACTAAGGGATGTTCTTAACACTAAAGAATGTCTAATAGTAAACAGATAACCACATAATCCAAGATAAAGATTTCTACTTAAAGTAACTGGCACTATCTTTAGAAGAAGCCTAGAAAAGGAGTAATAATTTATCTATGAATCACTGATAGTTATATGTAAATTTTATGTTAATATTATTTTCAGTACACAGCCACTTCTAACCCTGGAATATAAGAGTTTTATATAACATTAAAATATTTACTGAACAGCATTGCCAGATACCAACTGATGTTCAGTACTAGAAAAAATGCTGTTCCTAAAGTTCAGTAATTTCAAAATAAATATACTTAATAGACACACAAACACAAGCAAATGTCTGAAAATATTTGCATGTCTATCACAATTTCAAAAAAACCTGTTCATATTTATTTTCTTCTCACACTAGCCACAGCAAATTTCTCTGAGCCCAAACCAAAACATTTACCACTCTGTTCACATCCCAGAAAATATCCATTCTGAGATACAAATCAGGTCTTAGAAAATTCCTCTTGATTTAATCTTTAAGTATCAGTTACTTATGATAATAAAAATTTTATTTCAATTCTCAGTGAAATAGAAGCATTAACACACTTTACATTTATCCAAAGAAGTGTTGGTACATATATTTCCAGCAATGAAGTGAATGAAGAGTATACTTAGATATTGCATGCCACTTTTTTTTCAGGGTTTTTAAAGAGCTAGTTGATTAATCAGTTAAAAATATTACACTAAAGCTAAAATTTTGAAATTATTTTTAAAAGAGAAACATGGAAGTTTTTATGTACCAGAATATAAATTTACTATGAAAGAAATTGTGTTAGTAGTTTACAGATACATATTCTTAACTCTGCATGTATTGCTTCACTTGCCTTTCCTTCACTATTTATATCAGAATAATATGTAGTGAGGAGATGTCAGCAAGATAGGTAGGAGCAGAGTCCACTTCCCCTTGCACACAGGTGGAATACCTAGCCCATCTTCTGAGGAACAGAGTGAACAACCAATAGTATCCCAGCATATATGAAGGTTGGAGGCCAAAACTATATAGGACATTGAAAAATCAGATGGTAAAGAGATTGCTTTGGGACGGTAAAGTCCTTGCAACCAGCTCAGGGACCAGGATGGCTGCAGCCCCAGGCACAGTGCCTGCTGGGCCTGCCCCAGAATTTTGGAAGAGAGCCAGGCCAACAGCACCCTCCCCTGCCAAACAGGGAGGTTTGAGCAGCACCAGGAGGGACCTGGATGCTTGAAATTGCTGGGCGGGGGAATAAAGACAAAATGGCAAATGCACAGAGGCAATGTGTACTCACTGAGACTATGGATTCCAGCTAGTAAGAGTTGGGCTGTGACAGCCCCTGATCTGGATAGTCTCTGGTCTGGCTCTAGAGTTGGACTGTGTGAGAGACCAGGCACTTGTTTGGATTGGCAGGCTTCAACAGGAAGACTTAAAAAAAAGGCACCAGGGGGCTGTTGTGGGAATTCTCCCACAACTGCCACTCCCTCCTCTCCCAGCTGTGCCCATGCACCCTCTGTAGCCTCCTCAGCCATGGGCCCACCTCTGTAGCCAGGGCCATGGCTGTGCCCCTAACCTACCCTAGCCACAGCAGCAGAGGGCACCCAACCAAGCCTGAGACCCCAGTAATGTGTGACAGAACCTAGCTTTTGCTCCTTCCCCACCCCGCAGCTGCACACCCCCTCTCTGCGCCGCTCCTTCACCGCAACCTTCTATACCACAGCGCAGGAGGCCAGTGTGAGACCAACATTGCCACCCCCCTTAACTGCACTTCTGTCTCAGCAGTGAAGGCCGCTTTCACACCCAGAGCCCCAGAGGTGTGAGCCCACCTCCACAGCCTCAGTCAAGGTGGCGCCCCTACCCTGCCGGGCCTGACTGGCTCACTAAGAGGTAGGCGGAGGCACCCCGGGCAGAAGAGAGCTGCAGGGCTCAGGGAGTCAGCAATCCCCAGAAAGACTTGACTCAGTGGGGGAGCCCAACTACCCTGAAGGGACTCTGAGAGTCCATAGCGCCTGGGACGGCAACGAGGGAGAAGATGGTATGTGAGTTGCCCCTAATCAGTGCACCTCAAGGAGAGTACAACTGGTGAACTGAAGGTGTAGGCCTGATGCAGAAGGGCACTGGGGGCCTAGCAGGGAACTGAGGCACTGGGTTGGAGGCTGGGCAACTGTGAAGGATGTGGTTCAGACCTGGGCTTATCTCCACAAAAAACCACAGGAAGGGAGAAAAGGGAAACCCATCCCCTTTTGGCCTGCTGCAACCAGGAAGACTAGCAGAACTGGCTTGGCTGGTTTAAAACCAGCAGGAGGCTTCCCCCTCCCTCAAGTGAGACAATAAAACCTGGAGCTGGGAAAGGGCCAGATTCAGACCTAAAGAGGGGTCGCCCCAACAACTGAGACAGTGAGATAATTTTCATTTTGTTATTCCTGAGAACTTGAAAGTTATTGTTTATTTGTATTATTATTTTTTAATTATTTTTACTTTTTATTTTATTAGTATTTTTCTCTTTGTTCTTTTTAGTTTTCTTTATTTTATTTGTTTAATTGCATTATTTGACTGGTTTTCCTTGTTCTCTTGTTCACAGTGTATTTTTAATTTTTCTTTTTTCATTTCATTTGTGTTTCAATAGCACATTACTCTAGTCATGTACTTCCTATTCTTGCCATTCATATCACATAGATTCTGTCATATGATTGTTGTTCCATTACTATTGTAAATAACTGTTGTTTCATACACTTGTAAATACTACACTGAACACTTCCCAGATCTTAGCTCACTTCACTGTTTCTGGAACTTTATTAGTGTTGTGGTTAACTCTATTCTCTTGCACACTACACCTATTTTCTATTCTTTACTCTGACTATATCTCATAATCTGATCCCCCACAAGCTCATGGTTTCCTGGATCCAACTCAGTCTGCCCCTCTCCAACAAGAGTCTTTTCTTTTTTCTACCATGTCTTAAAAGTGACTAGTTGTATTAAATATTATGCTAAACACTATACTTATCTAAAGGATCTCCTCGCTCTTCTCTATGAGTAGGTGATTTAAGGCCCACACAATATACTTCCACCGCCTTAATCCATTTTGCTTTCCCTCTCCAATTGATCACAAAAAAAAAAGTAGGTGGGAGCTATGAACACCAGTATACCTGCTGGAAGAGAGAAACCACCAACAAAGGAACCATTAACAGATAATAATGGAAGAAGGTGAAGGAGTGAGTGGGAGCCACAAGAACATCCACCTAGGACCAATCTGGAATTACAGCTAAATGTTGGAAAAATTACCCAGAACAAACAACAGAACAATAGAGAGAGAGAAGCCTCAAAACCTCAGAGAGACAGAAGGAACATTTTCAACAAAACCTGTCCACATTTGCACAACAGAATACAAAACAGGGTGGGTTGAGTGACCCTCAGTTAACAAGCTGGATGGAAGGACCCACCAAAGAAAGACCCAACAACAATAAAACCTGAAAGACATTCAGAGAGCCAACACAAATCACAGCCCAAAAGCAGCAAATGCAAGGGATCAAGGAGACTGCACCACTGAATCTCACAGGTCTCCTACCATAAAAGATCACACCACACACAAAGGGAGTCAGATCAGTTTAAGAAGCAGAGTCTAACAAGAAGAGTCTCGCAAACAGTGGAAAGACAAATAAATAAGCCCCAAATAAAAAGAAAGAAGGAAGCCTCAAAAAGAAGGCTAAATAAAATAGAGGCAAGTCCATTATCAGATATTGAGTTCAAAGCAATGCTTATAAGGAAGCTCAGTGAACTCACAGAGAATTATCAAAAACTACAGGGAAACTACAATGAAATCACTGCAAACTATATTAATATGTAAAATGAAATAGCAACTATCAACAAAGGCCAAGAGGAAATGAAGAACACAATTTCTGAATCGAAGAACACAGTAGAATGAACCAAAGGCAAGCTAGACAAAACAAAGGATTGAATCAGCAAGCTGGATGACAAGGTAAAAAAAACACACACAGAAAGAGGAAGAAAAGGAAAAGAGGATCAGAAAGACTGAAGAGGGATTAAGGGAAATGCAGAACACAATGAAATGTAATAATACCTATATAATAGGGATACCAGAAGGAGAAGAAAAAGAGAAAGAGATAGAAAACCTATTTGGAAAAATAATGATGGAAAACATTCTAAATTTGATGAGAGAACAAGCCACATAAGTCCAGGAAGCAGAGATGGCCCCAATCAATAGAAACCCAAAGAGGCCCAGTTCAAGACACATCATCATTAAAGTGGCAAAATTTCAAGACAAAGAGAGAATCTTAAGGGCAGCAAGGGAGAAACAGGAAGTAACATTAAAGGGATCCCCAATAAGAATAGCAGCTGATTTCTCAAAGGGAATACTCCAACCCAGAAGACACAGGCAATGAATATTCTAAGTAATGAAAAAAAAGGACTATAACCAAGACTACCTTATCCAGCAAGACTCTCCATTAAAATGGAAGGCCAAATAAGCAGTTTCCTAGATAAATGAAGGCTCAACAAATATACCTCCTCTAAACCAGCTTTTCAAGAGATGCTACAAGGTCCACTTTAGAAAAGGAAAAAAGAGAGAGAGAGAGAGAAAAACATACAAAAATGGCAATGAATAAGTACCTACCAATAATAACCTTAAATGTAAATGTATTAAATGCTCCAATTAAAGACATAGAATAGCTGAATGGATAAGAAATCATAACCCACACATATGCTGCTTACAAGAGTCCTACCTCAGAAGAAAATACCTACACAGACTGAAAGTGAAGGGCTGGAAACAAATATCCTAAGCAAATGAACAGGGGAAAAAAAAAAAAAAAAGCCTGGGTAGCGATAATCATACCAGACAAAGCTGACTTCCAAAAAAGGGCCATAAAAAAGAGACCCAGAAGGTCACTTTATAATACTCAAGGGAAGAATCCATCAAGATGACATAAACATTGTAAATATATATGCATCCAACATAGAAGTACTCAAATGCATAAAAAAAATTCTTGGAGGACTTCAAGAAAGATATTGACAACAACACAATTATAGTAGGGAATTTTAACTCAGATCTTTCAAACAAAATATCAACAAAGATATTGTGGCATTGACTCCTAAATCAAATGAATTTAACTAATATTAAGAGAGAGCCTTTCATCCCAAAGAAGCAAAATACACATTCTTTTCAAATGCACATGAGACATTTATACAGGTAGACCACATGATAGGACACAAAATGTCTCAACAAATTCAAGAAAATTGAAATTATACCAAGAATTTTATCTGACCACAAAGGGAGTGAAACTAAAAATCAACCTCAAGGAAAAAATCAAAAACACTCAAACTCATGGAGATTGAATAACATGCTATTAGATGATGCATGGGTGAAGAATGAGATTAAGGAAGAAATCAAAGAGTTTCTGGAAACAAATGAAACAGCAACCCAAAACTTATGGGACAGAGTGAAAACAGTCCTGAAAGGGAAGTTTGTACAGATACAGGCCTGCCTAAAAAATATAAAAACATTTAAAATAAACAACCTAACCCTACACCTACAAGAACTAGAGGAACAACATCAAAGAAATCCCAGAACAAGTAGAAGGAAGAAAATAACCTAGATCAGAGGAGATTTAATAAACATAGACACTAAAAGTAAAATTGTCAGGATCAATAAATCCAGGAGATGTTTTTTTGAAAAAATAAACAAAGTTGACAAGACTTTCTGCAGACTCATAGCAAAAAAAGGGGGGGGGACCCAAATAAACAATTAGAAATGAAAGTGGAGAGATTACAATTGATACCACAGAAATACAAAGGATTATAAGAAATTACTATGAAGAACTATATGACAAGAAATTTGAAAAGCTAGGTGAAATGGACAAATTTATAGAAAAATATAATCTTCTAAAACTGAATAAAGAAGAAGAAGAAAGCCTGAACAAACCAATTACAGATGACAAAATCAAAGCAGTAATCAAAATATTCTGGACAGACAAAAGCCCTGGTCCAGATAGTTTCAGAGGAGAATTTTACAAAGCATTCAAAGATGATCTAACCCCTATCCTTCACAGATTATTCCCCCCCCAAAAAAAAAAATCCAAGAAAATGGAAGACTCCCAACTATTTTTATGAAGCCATCATCATCCTAATTGGAAAACCAGATTAAGACATAACAGAGAAAGAAAACTTTAGACCAATATCACTGGTGAACATAGACACTAAAATCCTCAACAAAATATTACCAAACCACATCCAGCAATATGTTAAAAGTATCATACACCATGATCAAATGGGATTCATCTCAGGGATGCAAGGAAGGTATAATATTAGCAGATCAGTAAATGTAATACAACACACAAACAAAAGTGTTGTGGACTGCTCTGCCTGGTTTCAGGAATTCTAACTCTACCCCCTGTGGCTAAGGATGAACGAGTGACAACCCCTGGAATGTGAGCCTGAGCTGCAGGAGACAAGGCTTGTCTCTGGTAGCAAATACTGCCTCAGTTTCCTCCCTGACCCCAAAGCATGGTTGGAAGTCCATGATGGGTGAGACCCCTTAAAGGAAGGGCAACCTAGGCCAGGCATGATTACTTGGGAGGCCATCATGGAAGGACTCAGGAGGCTGCAACAAAGAACAATGGACTCTCATCCCCAGGCTTTGACATAGCCTGAGTCCCCCGGTCCCCTGGGAGAAGTGCTTCCTGGCTCTAATACCCTTAAACCTAAATACCTCATGGGAAGAGGTGCAGCTCCTTGCCTTGCTAGAGTGGATCCCGTGGAAAAATCTGTCATCACAAAGACTTCCTCATAAACCTGTGAAATCTGCTCTGCTAAGAGTGCTTTCATTCATATGTTAAGAACTTGAACAGGAAACCCTGAAACTCTCTTCCTGACAGACACTGACTCAGACTACATCCTCAAATTTCTTTGAAATGTTATCTACTGTTTGATCTTTGCCACCCTGTATTCCTGTGTATTACAACCCAATAAAAGCCCTTGGAGGAAGGGGCTCAACACCTTTTTCCCCTGAGAAACTGGCCACTGCTCAAGGCCTTTTTCCTCTGGGAAACTGGCCACCTCTTCTCCCCAAGCAGATCATGTCTCAATCATGTTTACTCTCATCTGTAGCACATGGGCAGACTTGTGAGGAAAGTACCCCCCCATGCAAAACCAAAGACAAAAATCACAAGGTCATATCAATAGATGGAGAAAAAACATTTGATAATGTACAGCACCCATTTGTGATAAAACCACTCAACAAAGTGGGAGTAGAGGGAACAAACCTCAATGTAAAAAAGCCATATATTAACTTTTGGCTACTATAGCCAACATCATACACAAAGAGCAAACACTAAAAGTTTCCCTGCTAAGATCAGGAACAAGACAAAGGTATCCACTTTCACCATCTCTATTCAACATTGGATTGGAAGTTCTGCCACAGCAATCAGACAAGAAAGAGAAATAAAAGGCATCGAGGTTTGAAAGGAGGAAGCAAAACTGTCATTGTTTGCAGATGACATGATAATGTACAGCGAAAATCCTGTAAACTCCATCTAAAAACTACTCAACCTAACAGGTGAATTTGGCAAATGGCTGGATACAAAATCAATATTCAAAAATTGAAGGCATTTTTGTACACCAACAATAAAAATCAAAAACATTAAATCAGGAAAAAATTCTATTTGATATAGCAACAAGAAAAATAGGGTACCTAGGAATAAACCTATGCAAATATATAAAAGACCTGCACTCAGAAAACTACACAACACTGAAGAAAGAAATTAAGGAAGACAGAAACAAATGGAAGCATGTACTCATGTACTGGAAGAATTAACATTATCAAAATGTCTATACTGCCAAAAACAATTTAGAGGTTCAATGCAATCCCTAATAAAGTAGGAATAACCTATTTTACAGATATAGAAAAAACATTTTAGAAATTTATATGGAACCATAAACAACCAGTATAGCTGCAGCAATTTGGAGAAAGGAGAACAAAGTAGGAGTGATCATCACACCAAATGCCAAATCCCGAATTGTATTATAAGACCACCGTAATTAAAACAGTGTGGCACTGGCATAAGAACAGACACACAGACCAATGGAAGAGAATGGAGAGCCCAGAAAAAAAACCAAGTCTTGATGGTCCATTAATATTTGACAAAGGGGACAGTAACATAAAATGGAGTAAAAAATAGCCTCTTCAACAAATGGTGTTAAGAGATCCGGACAGCTACATGCAAAAAAATGAAACTCAATCACCAACTTACACCATAGACAAAAATAAATTCAAGGTGGCTAAAAGTCTTAAATATAAGTTGTAACACCATAGAAGTCCCAGAGGAAAATATTGGTAAGAAAATCTCAGACATTCTACACAGCAATATCTTCACTGATATGTCCCCTAAAGCAAGGGACATAAAGGAAAAATAAACAAATGGAACCACATCAAATTAAAAAGCTTCTGCGTGGCTAAATAAAACAGCATTAAAATGAAAAGAGAACCAAGTATAAGGGAAAATGTATCTGCCAATAATATCTTAGACAGGGATTTGATCTCCAAAAAATATAAAGAACTCACATGACTCCACTCCAGGAAGACAAAAAACCAATTAAAAAATGGGCAAAAGACTTGAACAGATGCTTCTCCAAGGAGAACATACAGAGGGCCCAGAGACATATGAAAAGATGCTCAGCATCACTAGTTGTTAGAAAAATGCAAATTAAAACTGGAATAAGATACCATTTCATTCAGGTCAGAATGGCCATCACAAACAAATTAACAAAGAGTTGGAAAGAATGTGGAGAAAAGGAAACCCTAGTGCACTGTTGGTGGGAATGCAGGCTGGTGCAGGAACTGTGGAAAACAGTATGCAATTTTCTCAGAAAAGTAAAAATGGAACTGCCTTTTGATCCAGCAATCCCACTGCTGAGATTATACCCTAAGAATCCTGAAACACCAATCCAAAAAGAAACTCATGTACCCCAATGTTCATAGCAACACAGTTTACAATAGCCAAGTACTGGAAGCATCTTAAGTGCCTAGCAGTAAATGAATGAACCAAAAACTATAGAACATTTACACGATGGAATACTACGCCACAGAAAGAAAGGAGCTTCTACCATTTGAGACAGCATGGATGGAACTGGAGAGCATTATGCTAAGTGAAGTAAGCCAGGAAGTGAGGGGCAAATACTAAATGATCTCAACTTTAACTGGAGCATAATCAACAAAAGAAAAAAGAAAATAAAATATAACCAATGACATAAAATTAAGAAAAACCTGACAGTAATCAGAGGGGAAGTGGAAAGGGATAAGGATGGGAAAGGGGGAAGGGTTTTCAGGACAACTATGAAGGGCACATGGAGAAAACCTGGGGGGGGGGGCTGTGGAAGCAAGGGAGGGAGGGTGGTTTGCCTGGGGTGGAGGGTAGTGGTGGGGAATAAACACAGACAACTGTAATTGAACAACAGTAAAAAAGAATAATACGTAATAACCTTCTAATAAAGACTAGACACATTATACAGTTTAATTTCAAGGTTTCTAAGACAGCAAAATAGTGCATACTGGGACAGGTTCTTATCTTTTAAATACATTTTTCAGAAGAAAATAGTTTTACAAAACCTTAATTCAGTATATTGGTGATTGACTTAGTACTTATGCCTAGTAAATTAATAATATCAAAGGACTGACAAGGTCTGTATTTACACATATATGAGATGTTAATCTTTCATATGTTGTTGTCAAAGTGTTTTGTAGTGACTATATGACAACTAGGCCAAAATTTTTCAGTGACTTTCCCATATTTGCTTTAAAACTTCAGTATTTTAATTTTGAAAAGATAATTTTAGCTTGATTTGCCATTGACAGCATATCAAAAATTCTATATTATTAACACTCACCATTTTTAATAAGGATATATTATGGAGGATTGATTAGAATATGAGCAGTGGAAATCTTGTGAGGATGAAAACCAGGTGTAGTGAATTAACTGTGGAAATCCTCATGCATAGAAAGTCATCATTAATAAAATCCTCTTCATTCATTTAAATTATTTATTATACACCTGCTAGAAGCCAGATATTGTGCTATGTCTGAGGTTATAGTGATAAGCTAAAGGAAGCATAGGCTGGTTGTCATGTAGTTCACAGACTAATGAAAGATCATTATTTGCTCTGGGGCTTTGAGTTGTTCTTCCACTTGAGCCATAATGTTTTGGTCTGTTTGTGCCTGTTACGTATGAGGGGCAGAGGCTTAGGTGTTCACCAGGGTGGGTCTACCCAGTTGCTGGGTTGTGACTAGGGGCAGGGTCAGAGAGGGAGCAATGGCATTTGTTTGGCTTTCTCTCAGATTTTGGTCCCCTCTGCCACTTCCCACAAACAAATTGGGCCGTTCTGGTGCTGGTTCCCAGGTGTGTGGGCTTGTGTATGTTCTAGGACCCTGTGGGTCTCCTCAATGAACTCTTCTGTGAGGCTGGGAACCTCTCCCAGCACTTCAACCCCCAAAAGTTTTTCTAATTGGTGCTTTTAGGCTTTATTTCCTGTCACTGGGGCCCTGGGTTGCATGGTCTGTCTCATTGACTGTTTTTAAACTTGCCTGGTTTATACGCGTGAATGTGTGTTTCAGGTCAGCCAGCTGCCTTAGGCGCCTCACTGGGTTTGCTCATTTTCTCCCTGTGCCTGATCACCAACCACCACCTCTTTCTGCCAGGACCCCTCTCCTTGGGTCACTGACTCTGCCCCTCTTACTGGTCTGATACTTCTAAGTGACAAAGAGCCAACTAGCGGATGCATAGTTCAAAACACTGGTGATCAGGATGCTCACAGAACTGGTTGATTTTAGTCTCAAATTAGTTGAAAAAAAAAAAGAAGGTTACACTAAGTGAAATGATGCAAAATGCACAGGGGACCAATAGTGATGGAAACAAAAATGGGACTAAAATTAATGGAGTGGACCAGAAATAAAGAAGAAATAAACAAACAAAAAATAGATAAGAATAAAGAAGCAAGAATTCAAAAAAATGAGGAGAGGCTTAGGAATCTCCAGGACATCTTTAAATATTCCAACATCTGAATTATAGGGATACCCGAAGGGGAAGAGGAAGAGCAAGAAATTGAAAACTTATTTGAACAAAAAAATACAGCAGAACTTCCCCAATCTGGCAAAGGAAATAGACTCCCAGGACATCCAGGAAGCTCTGAGAGTCCCAAAGAAGGTGGAACCAAGGAGGAACACACTAAGGCACATCATCATTACATTATCCAAGATTAAAATGAAGGAGAGAATTCTAGAAGCAGCAAGAGATAAGGGGATAGTCACCTACAAAGGAGTTCCCATGAGACTGTCAGCTGATTTCTCAAAAGAGACCTTACAGGCAAGAAGGAGCTAGAAAGAAGTATTCCAAGTCATGAATTCCAAATACCTACATCCAAGATTGATCTATCCAGCAAAGCTTTCATTTAGAATGGAAGGGCAGATAAAGAGCTTCTCAGATAAGGTCAAGTTCAAAGTGTTCATCATCACCAAGCCCTTATTATATGAAATGTTAAAGGGACTTATCTAAGAAAA
Source organism: Artibeus jamaicensis (assembly GCF_021234435.1). Lineage (NCBI taxonomy): Eukaryota > Metazoa > Chordata > Mammalia > Chiroptera > Phyllostomidae > Artibeus > Artibeus jamaicensis. The sequence goes on from NW_026521717.1 coordinate 3,732,236, forward strand.
AAAGATAAAAATATGAACAGTGAAAGGAAAGCAAACTCACAGTTATTAACAACCTCACCTAAAGCAAAAGCAAACTAAGTGGACACCTAGATCAGGAGTGGAGCTACAGAAATGGAGATCACATGGAGGGTTAGCAACAGGGAAGTGGGAGGAGAAGAAGGGGGAAGAAGGTACAGAGAATAAGTAGCATAGATGGTAGGTATAAAATTGGGAGGGCAAGAATAGTATGGGAAATGTAGAAGCTAAAGAACTTGTGACACATGGGCATGAACTAAAGGGGAGGAATGTGGGAGGTGGGGGGTGCAGAGTGGAGGGCAATGAAGGGGGGAAATGGGACAACTGTAATGGCATAATCAATAAAACATATTTCAAAGAAAGAAAGATCATTATTTGACTGATCAGAGAAACAAATGCAAAATTATAGATATAGCTCTGAAGGACAAAAGCACAATGCTATTCAAACATATAGCAAATGAATCTAACCTAGATTGTGGATTCAAGAAACATGTTTATGAGGTAACTAAGATTGAACTAAGGCATGATGATAAGTAGGGATCCACATGGGTAAATTTATTGAGTGGAAGAGAGAAATTACCCATATGAGAAAAAAAGTACTTGGAAATATCTTGTGATGCTCAGGAGGTCACTGATGGAAGGCTTTTAAAGGCTAGAACAGGGTGGACAGTGAGAATATCTCAAGATAAGGTTTAAGAGAGAAGCAGAAACCATATACACAGGGTCTTGTGGACCATACAAAGGATTTAGACTTTATCCTGAGGCAAGTGAAGACTTTGACTACATCTTCATACGAGGCTAGTATATAAGTCACATTTCTGTTAACAACCAAAATTTAAAGCAGCGATTCAGATAAAACTGAAGTTTTTATTCTCTCATCTATAACAGTTCAGTGCAAATTGGCATCTCTGTTCCAGAGAACCATCCATTTACTGAAGCTAGTGAGCCACTTTACTATCCCTATTATATTGCATATTTGATTCCTCCAGATTTCTATTTATAGTGAGTAGTAAGGGAGAAAAGGAAAGTTCAGGGTTAAGGGAAAAGGCCTTTGTCTTCAAAGAGATGCCCATGATACTTCTATCATATTCTATTGGCCTGAATTAGATCATTGGGTAAAATACTAATTTTCAATAAAGAATACTTTCCTTTCAAATTGTTTAATGACTATTATATAGGTATTTACCTGAATATAACTAAGATGAAGAAGGATATAATAAGATTTTTCTGTATTTTTAATATATATAATTGATTATGCTATTACAGAGTTTTCCTATTTTTTGCTCCCTTTTATTCCCCTCTGCCCTGTACCCCCTCTTCCACCATCATTCCTCAACTTTAGTTCATGTCCATGGGTCATATACACAAGTTTTTCAGCTTCTCTATTTTCCATACTATTCTTAACCTTCCCCTATATTTTGTACCTACCATTTACGTACGGTTCTTATTTCCTGTACTTTTCCCCCCCATTCAACCCTTTCCCCCTACCCACTGATGACCCTCCATGTGATCTATATTTCTGTGAATCTGTTTCAATTCTACTTGTTTGCTTAGTTCATTTTTTTACTTCTATTTTTGATGATTATGTTTGTTGTCATTTTACTGTTCATATTTTTTATCTTCTTTTTCTTAGATAAGTTCCTTTAACATTTCATACAGTAAGGGCTTGGTGATGATGAACTCCTTTAACTTGATCTTATCTGGGAGGTACTTTCTCCACCCTTCCATTCTAAATGATAGCTTTGCGGGTGGAGTAATCTTGGATGTAGGCCCCTGCCTTTCATGACTTTGAGTACTTCTTTCCAGCCCTTTCTTGCCTTCGAGGTTTCTTTGGAGAAATCAGATAATAGTCTTATGGGAATTCCTTTGTTGTAACTCTCCTTTTCTCCTGCTGCTTTTAAGATTCTCTCCTTATCTTTAATCTTGGCTAATGTAATTATAATGTGCCTTGGTGTGTGCCTTTCTGGTCTAACTTTTTGGGGACTCTCTGAGCTACTAGAGTTTCCTGGAAGTCTATTTCTTTTTCCAGACTTGGGAAGTTCTCCTTCATTATGTTTTCAAATAAGTTTTCAATTTCTTGCTCTTCTTCTTCTCCTTCTGTCACCCCTATGATTCAGATAGTGGAATGTTCAAACTTGTCCTGGAGGTTCCTAAGCCTCTCATCATTTTTATTTTTTAATTCTTGTATCTTCATTGTGCTCTGGTTGAATGTTTATTTCTTCCTTCTGCTCCAAACTATTGATTTGAGCCCCAACTTCCTTCTCATCACTGTTGGTTCTCATTACACCTTCCATAGCCTTCACTTTTTCTTCTATTTTGTGATCATACTCAACCATTTCTGTGAACATCCTGATTACCAGTGTTTCGAACTCTGCATCTGATAAGTTGGCTATCTCTTCATTGCTTAGTTGTATTTTTTCTGGAGCTTGGATTTATTCTTTCATTTGGGCCATATTTTTATTTTTGTCTCAACATGCCCATTGCATAGTAAAGGGTAGAGCCTTAGGTGTTCACCAGAGCACGGAAACCCAGGTTGCTGCTTTGTGGAATTGTATGCGGAGGAGGGATCTGAGAGGGAACAATGCCTTTCACTTGGCTCCCAGCTTTCAGTCACTTCCAGTGCTACACATAAGCAAATTGGGCCCTTGTGGTGCTGATTCCCAGATGGGTGGGTTTTTGTACATTCAGGATTCTGTGGGTCACTCTAATGAACTCTCCTGTGAGGCTGGGAGTTTGTCATGCTGCTTCAACACCACAGGTTTTTTTCAGTCAGAAGTTTTAAGACTTTATTTCTGTTCTCTGGAACCCTGGGTTGCTTGGTCTGTTTTGCTCCCTAGTTGTTCCTCCCAGTTTTCCCACATGTAAATGTGGGACTGCCCAGTCTTCTAGCCACCACTTCACCTGGTCTGCCAGCTGCTGCCCACCACATCTTCCACCTACTGCTTTGCCATGAGTCCTCTCCACTCCAGCTGCCTGTCTCCACTCATCCTACCAGTCTGGATGAATGTTCCAGTCTGGTAGGATGAATCCTACCAGACTGGATGTACCAGTCAGGAGGCAAAATGTATCTACTTTGCACCTCCATCTTGGCAGAAATTTGAGATTTTTTAAATGTTCTGAAACACAGCTTTAAAATTGGGTGACAAAAATTTAGTTAACTAGAAAACACAGTCAGGTGTTCTAAAGCCCCAATAATTTTTAGTACCTTTTCTAAAGAAAACCTTTATGGTCAAGTAATATTTGACTAAAGTTCAAGTATCATCTTTAACACACCACTACAAAAAGTGTGCACCCCAAACTGACATATCAATGAAGTCTTACAATAGAGATAGTTATCTACAAGACAGTTACCAAACAGAATTTGGGGTTGGACTAGCAGAGGTGTCTAAACATTTGGCAACTCTGGACCATGCTGGAAGAACAAACATTGTCTTGGGCCATACATTAAATACTTTGTGACATATAATCACAAAAAATCACAATATTCTTTAATTAATTAATTTAAAAAATATTTTTATTAATTATGCCATTACAGTTGTTCTATTCCCCCCTTAATTCCCCTCCACCCTGCACACCCCCTCCCCCACCATTCCCCCCTGTAGTTTATGACCATGTGTCTCAAGTTCTTTAGATTCTATATTTCCCATACTATTCTTGCCCTCCCCCCTATTTTCTACCTACCATCTTTGCTACTTATTTTCTGTACCTTCTCCACCCTTCTCCTTCTCCCACTTCCCTGTTACTAACCCTCCATGTGATCTTCATTTCTATGTTTTTGCTCCTGATCTAGCTGTTCTCTTAGTTTGCTTTTGTTTTAGGTGAGGTTGTTAATAACTGTGAGTTTGCTTTCCTTTCACTGTTCATCTTTTTTATCTTCTTTTTCTTAGGTAAGTCCCTTTAAGATTTCATATAATAAGGGCTTGGTGATGATGAACTCCTTGAATTTGGTCTTATCTGAGAAGCACTTTATCTGCCATTCAATTCTAAATGAAAGCTTTGCTGGATAGATCAATCTTTGAATGTAGGTCTTTGGATTTTATGACTTGGAATACTTCTTTCCAGCTTCTTCTTGCCTGTAAGGTCTCTTTTGAGAAATCCGCTGACAGTGATGGGAACTCCTTTGGAGGTGACTGTCCCCTTAGCTCTTGCTGCTTCTAGGATTCTCTCCTTCATTTGAATCTTGGCTCATGTAATGATGATGTGCCTTGGTGTGTTCCTTCTTGGGTCCAACTTCTTTGGAACTCTCTGAGCTTCCTGGATTTCTTGGAAGTCTATTGCCTTTGCCAGATTGAGGAAATTCTATTTTATTATTTGTTCAAATAAGTTTTCCACTTGTGGCTGTTCCTTTTCCCCTTCTGGCACCCCTATAATTCAGATGTTGGAGCATTTAAGATGTCCTGGAGGTTCCTAAGCCTCTCCTCCTTTTTTTGAATTCTTGTTTCTTCATTCTTTTCTGTTTGGTCATTTTTCCTTCCTTCTGGTCTGCTCCCTTGATTTGAGTCCCAGTTTCCTTTTCATTACTATTGGTTTCCTGTGCATTACCATTCATTTCAATTAGTTTGGCCTTCATATGTCCCTCTAATTTGTGACTAAAATCAACCAGTTCTGTGAGCATCCTCATCACCAGTGTTTTGAACTGTGCATCTGAAAGTTTTGCTATTTCTTTGTCACTTAGAGTTATGGGCTCTGGGGCTCTGAGTTGTTCTTGAGCCATGCTTTGATCTGTTCTTGCCTGTTAGGTATGAGGAGCAGAGTCTTAGTTGTTCACCAGGGCGGGGCCACCCAGGTTGCTGGTTTGTGACCTGTAGGTGGGGGTGGGGTCAGAGAGGGACAATGGCGGTTCCCTCTGTTGCTTCCTGCCACTGGGGCCTGCAGGGTGTGTCTCACTGCTCCCTACTTCACCGGTTTATCTGCACGCAAATGTGTGAGTGTGATCAGCGCTTAGTGGGTCCACTGCCTTGCACCCTCAGTGAGTCCTCCTGCTTGTCCACCCCTGGGATCCATCCACGGTTGCTGGCGCACCAGGGTTGAGCACCTGAGTCAGACCGGTGGATCTTTCCTGCCCAACACACTCTTGCTGCTGGCTCTGCCCCTCTTACTGGTTTGGCTGAAGGGTTCGTTGTTGTCAGACTTCCGTGAAGTTCATTTTTTCTGTGTTTTGGCTATGTTTTTGTTGTTAAAGCTTTGTTGTTTTTAAACTTAGTTGTGCGAGAAGGTGCAGTGCTTCTACCTATGCCTCTATCTTGACAGAAGTCTCCAAAATTACAATATTTTAAGTACATTTATGATTTTGTGTTGGGCCACATTCATAGCCATCCTGAAACACATGAGGCCCCTGGACCACAGGTTGGACACCCTTGGTAGAGGAAAGAGTTAAAATTTCTTATTAGTTTGACTCTAATATATGTTGGTTCAAGTAAAAATAGATTTGGGAGAAAAGATAATGTGTCCCAACACTCACTAAATTCAACAAATAATTCCTAAGTCTCAGGTTGAGTTGCTGAAAATACAAATATGAAAAAGACACAATGTCTTGAAATATAGTTGTATAAATAGTTGTAATAATGCATAGTGATAATAAGCTATATTCAAGATCTTGTGCTATACAAAATAAAAATAATCAACTATTAAAGAGAGTAATTTATATTGCAAGGAAGAAAATATGGTTAATTTAAATCACAAAATATGAGTTTTAATTTGTCCAATGGACAAAGAAAAATATTTCATCCAGGGAGAATTACATGTGTGAAGTTGTATCAATTATTAAATGTATGATATATTGTTCATTAATTTGAGAAATATTAGTTGCAGCCATACTATGGACTAGAAACTCTTAGTTCTCTGGATGTATAATATGAAGTGATAACAGGAAAATGCTTCTACTTTCATGGAGCGTATTATATAGTAGAGAAAAACAGAATAAGCAAATAAACTAATAAATTATTTCAGTTGAGGAAAAGTGCTATGGAGAAAAGAAAATATGAAAGGCAGACAGTAATATGTACTACATGTGGGAAAAGAAAAGTATAATATTTTTAAGTAAGGCCTTTGGATGGAGGAAGTGTAACTGATAAGGTGATGTTTGACTAGATACCTGAGGGAAGGAGAGAGCATCCCATACAGTTGTGCAGTTAGGGTGTTGTTTGTGTTTGTGTGTGCGTGCATGGACACATGTTAACACAAGTTCTCTAATGCAGGAATGGTTTCTGCTACATTCAAGAAATAACAAACATAATGTTACTGAAGTAGACTGAACAAAGATAGGATGGGAGAACTAAGTAAAGAGGCTCAGCAAGAGTCATATATTTGGGACATTATCGTTCAAACTCATTCTTTTACTCTGAGTGGAATGGGAAGATTTTGTGCCATATATAGGAGAGCTATCATTTAGTTTAAGATTGAAATGGACCTTCCTGGCTTCTATGATGACACTACATGGCAGAAAGGCAAAGTACTGGCAAAGAATTTAGTTAGGAGTTTACCAGAACAATCCAATAGGGCCTGTTTGATAATGTGCACACTGAAATTCATAAAAAGAAGTGTTGGAAGATAAGGTTAGATAGGTAGATTGAGGACAAATAATGATGACTTTTGCATTCCATATATGGCACATATACACAATGGAATTCTATTTAGCAAAAGGAAAGAAGGAGCTCCTACCCTCTGTGACAGCTTGGATGGAACTGGAAAGCATTATGCTGAGTGAAATAAGCCAGGTGTTGAAAGACAAATACCATATGATCTCACCTTTAACAGGAAGCTAAACAACAAGCCAAACAAGCAAGCAAAATAAAAACAACGACACTGAAATAGAGAACAGGGGGACAGGGACTGACTGGATGGAAGAGGGGAGGGAATTTCAGGGGAAAAAGGGGAAGGATTTACAGGAACTAGCATAAAGGACACATGGACAACAACTAAGGGCGGGTGGAAAGGGGAGGGAGGTGGGGGGCATGGGGGTAGGCTGGGAAGGGAGTAAAAGAAAGAATACTGTAGTTGAAAAATAATTTAAAAATAAATTAATTAATTTGAAAAAGCAAACACCTTTTGTATATACAGGTAGACAGCAAAAGTAGGTTTACAGTTGCTTATATGGGAACGTATACAATAATTAATAAATAATAAGATATGAATTTAAAAAACAACTAAAAAGTAGGCAAAAATAGAAAAAAATTACACATACACACCCAAAATAAAAAAATATATATACTAAAAAAATTGGTGATTCAGTTCCATATAGTGGAAAATAATAGAAAGACTGCTTCAAGTCACTAATGAATAGATGATTAGGCAGAGAAGGTACCCCTCCAGTACAATAAACAATCAAGACAGTGAGTAATCTCAGAGAGAAATTTAAAAAATCTTCAGAAAGGATACTTGAATTCATAGAAACATGTGATATAATGACAGAAAATCCAAGATTGCAGTACTGAAAATGAAAAGCTCAATGAAATGAAAGAAAATAGAGACAGGTAATTCCATGCACTGCAAAAAAACAAACTAATGACCAAAATGAGTACTTTACCAACGAGATTGAAACTTAAAAAATAACCAAATAGAAATCCTAGAGATGGAGAATTAAATAAATGAGATCTGAAATGAATTAGTGATCACAGGAAATAAGGCCAACCAGATGGAAGGAAGAATTAGAGATACCAAGATAGAAACCTAGAAATGAAGAGCATAAAAAAGTTTCTACAAGAACCTAGAAAATCAGAGCATAAAAAAGATTCTACAAGAACTGGCTGACTCTATCAGAAAAAAAATAACATAAGAATAATAGGTATACCAGTAGATGAAGAGAGGCAGCAGGAAATTAAGAACCTGTTCAAACAGAAAATGAGAGCTTCTCAAACCCTACAGAGACAACTAGATCCTCTAGTCAAGAAGCAAATGGAACACCTAACTAGGTTAGGAGATAATCTCCTCTATGGAGGAGATTTAAAGAGGCCTTCTCCAAGGCACCTTCTATTAAACTATAAAAAATTAATGAGAAAGAGAGAATTCTCAAAGTGGCCAAGGAAAATAAGAAAGGGACTTCTAAAGGAAAGGCCATTAGGTTTTTATTGGACTTCTCAGCAGAATCTCTCTAAACCAGAAGACAGTGGAAGCAGATATTCAAATTACTGAAAGAAAGAATTTACTAGTCAACAATAATATTTCCTGCAAAATTATACTTTAAATATAAATAATAAGTAAATATTTTTCCAGACATATAGAAACTACAGGAATATATCAGCAAAAGACCTCCATTGCAGGAAATACTCAAGGGAATTATTCTACCTGAAACAAAGAACAAAAAATTATAACATTATGAGTAAAAACACCAAGAAACTCACAGCATAAATAGGGATAATTTGTGACAACAAAATATAAAAAGGGAGGGAATAAAGATCTGAATTACAAAAAAGGATGGAGATCAGATGCATTCTAAAGAAAAAAAAACTGCACATGTGAAACTTTCCTTTAAAGCTAATGATAACTACACATAATGCCCCCCAAACTGAGATACATAGCTTAAAATATAGGAAACAAAAAAGGAGTATTGAATATCATGAAACAAAAACAACAGACAGAAACATAAAGGAATAGAGCCAAGAGAGGCACAGATATACCATGAAATGAAGGATAAAATGGCTATAGAAAATTCTTATTCATCAATAATTACCCTAAAAGTGAATTTACGGAATTCACCAATCTAGAGGCACAGAGTGGCAGATTGGATCAAAAAACAAAATCCAACCATATGCTGCCTTCAGAAGACACATGTAAGCTGCAAAGACAAAGGTAGGTTCTAAGTAAAAGGGTGGAAAATAATTCTTTAAGCAAACAACAGCCACAGAAATGAAGATGTAACATTGACAGCTCTAGCTAAAACATCTAAACAGAAAAACAACAAATAAACACCAGCCTTAAGGGACAAATGAAACCAAATGGCCATAACTTATATTTACAGAGTTTTTATCTGAGAATATCAGATTATACATTCTTCCCCAGTGCACATAGAACAATCTCAAAGATACATTATATGCTGGGTCATAAAATTAGCCTCAACAAATTCAAGAAGAATGAAATTATACTAAGCATATTCTCTGACCATAATTCTTTGAAATTAGAAATAAACTTCTAAAAAGAAGTAAAGAAACCCACAAATATGTGGAGATTAAACAACATGTGACTTAAAACTAATTGAGTCAAAGAAGACACAAAAGGTAAGATCAAAAGATATATGCAGACAAATGGGAATGACAATAAGACATAAAAACTTCTGGAATGCAGCAAAAGCAGTGATAAGAGAGAAGGTTTTATTGTTACAGGCCTATCTCAAAAAATAAGATAAATCCCAAGCAAAAAACCTAACATTACATTCTATGAAGCCAACACAAACCTGATACCAAAACCTGTTAAGAATAACACAAAAAACAAAAATACAGATTGATTATCTCTGATAAATATAGATGCAAAATCCTAAACAAAACACTAGGAAGTTGAATATAACAATACATTAAAAATGATATATAACAATCAAGTGGGGTTCACTTCTTGGGGCACAAGGATGGCTCAACATATGCAAATTGATCAATGCAATACACCACATTAACAAAAGAAAATATAAAAATTATATAATCTTATCGATAGATGTTTGGAAAGCATTTAAGATAAAACTTACATTTATAATTAAAACACTCAAGTGAATAGGTATAGAAGAAAATATCTTAACATAATAATGATATATATGATAAACCCTCAGCCAATATCATACTCAATGGTGAAAAACTGAAAACTTACCTCTTAAATGAGCAATACAAGGATGCATACTCTCACCACTTTTGTTAAAAATCCATTAAAAACAATAAACAAATACATTAAGTTGCAGGATATAAAATCAACATAGAAAAATGCACTGCTTTCTTATAGAAAAAGAAAGTATTCATTTTGCATTGCAACCAAAATAATAAAATACCTAGGAATAAATTATAACAAAAGTAGTGCAAGATCTATATACTGAAAACTACAAAGCATTATTAAAAGAGATTGAAAAAGATGCAACAAAATAGAAAGACATTCTGTGTTCATGGCTTGAAAGAATCAACATAGTTAAAATGTCCATATCACCTGAAGCAATACAGATTTAATGCAATGCTCATCAAATCCCAAAGTCATTTTTAAAGAAATATAACATAAAGTATCCATTTTTTGGAAGCTCAAAATACCCCAAATAGCAAAAGCAATTCTGAGAAAAATTAATGAAGCTAGAGGTATCACACTATCTGACTTCAAGATATACTACAGATGTACAATATTCAAAACAGCATTGTATTGACATAAAAACAGACATACAGATCAGTAGAACAGACTTGAGAGTTCAGAAATAAAATGACATGCATATGTGCAGATGACCTTCAACAAAGGCTCTAAAAAACACACAATGGAGAAAAGAAAACCTCTTCAATAGATGGTGTTGGGAAAAACTGAAAAGCCTGATACAAAAGAATGAAAGATGAACCCAGATTACAGATTTCTTTCTATACAAAAATTAATTCAAAGTAGATCAAAGATCTAAATACAACATTTGAAACAATAAATTACATAAAAGAAAACATAGGTACTAAACTTATGGACCTTAATTATAGAGAACATTTTATGAATTTGACCCCAAAGGCAAGGGAAGTAAAGGCAAAAATAAATGAATGGGACTATATCAAACTAATATGCATCTGCACAACAAAAGAAATGGATAGTACAGCAAAAAGACAACCAACTTAATGGGAGATAATATTTGCAAACAACAGCTCCATAGAGGGTTAATATTCAAAATATAATATATAGAGAAAGTATACAATTCAACACCAAACAAACAATCCAATTAAAAATAAGCAAATTTGAACAGGAACCTCTCCCAAGAAGACATACAAATAGCCAACAGATATACAGAAGATGTTGAACTTCACTTGCTATTAGGGAAATGCAAATCTAAACTACACTGAGACACAACATTGTTAGAATGGCTATTTTCAACAAAACAAGTTATAACCAGTTTGGAGAGGTTGTGGAGGAAAGAAAATCCTCTTTCATTACTGGTAGGAATATAGACTAGTACAGCACTGTGAAAAACAGTCTGATGGTTCCTAAAAATTAAGAATAGAGTTACCATGTGACTCAGCAATCCCTCTCCTGGGTATGTACATCCAAAAATTTGAAAAGATATTTGTAGAGATATTTGCACCCTTGTGTTCATAACATTATTCATTATGGCCAAGACAAGGAGACAACTGAAGTGTCCTTCGTTAGAGGATTACATAAAGGAGATGTGGTACATATATACAATGGAATACTACTCATCTTTAAGAAAAGGCAAGAAACTGCCATTTGTGACAAAAATGCATAGACTTTGAGAGTATTATGCTAAGTGAAATAGGTTAGGTAAAGCTAAGAATTATATAACTTCATTTATATGTGGGATATAAAACTGAAACTTGTGGACACAGACAACAGTGTGTTGATTACCTGAGGGAAGAGATATAAGGGGCCTAATATATGGTGACAGAAGATGGTTTGACTTTGAGTGGTGGGCACTCTGGCAATATATGCATCTTATATGATAAAAATGTACACTTTAAGCCTATATAATTATATTAACCAGTGTCACACCAATAAGATAAAAGTATACTCACTAGAATTAAATATAAATTAAATGTGAAAATATATAAAATAATAAACCAAGTTAGAATCTTGAATGAGATATGATTTAAATCTTGCTGATATATAAAATTTGTCAACTTATGACATATCATTAGTTAAAGCAAAGCAGTTATGATTTTTTATTAAGAATCATCTCAAATTTTAAATATTAAAGTCTTCTTTTATAATAAAACTAATGGAAGGTCCATATAATAAAAGACTACTCTAAAATATGCATTAGAATTATACCCATACATTTTGCTTCTTAAAAGTGATTATTTTATTAATAATAACTCTGTGATCTCTAGGGCAGTACTGATTAATTCTCAGTTTTGTGGATTTAGAAGCATGCAGAAAATGTACATCCTTGGAATTCATCAATCAGCTTAGTCATATGATGAGGAGGCTCTCATTTAGTTAATAATCCCACTCCTTATTCATATAGCTTTGAATCTGATAGCTTTATAAATCTGAGAGCTTTAAATTTAGTAGATATCCTTTTTCTGCAACAAAGAAAATAATCAGAATCAAGAATAAGATTTAATATATGATGCTTTACTATAAAAATAGTTGTCACTATATTCAGGAAGAGGAAAATGTGATTACCAAGCTTAAGTATGCTGCACATTAAATGAAAGTTCTGAACATAAAGAAAGGTACTATCTACTCAAAAATATAATTTCTGTACTTTGAAATCATCTCAGCAAGAATTATCTTCCCCTATCAAATTGTAGCACTTGTCAAAATCAACTGTAAAGCATCTCAAGTGCTCTTGTGAATCAACAAAACAGTTGTATAGTGATGCCATATTGCAAGAGGAGAGAAATAACAGTGATCTAGATGCCCATCAATGCCCTTCAGCTCTTGAACCAACACTTAACACAGTAGACGCCGCAGGTCCTTGGGAGAAATACAAGGCTGATTCCTAATAACATGTAAAAATATGGAACATTTTTTCTTTCTCCTTTTCTGTTAGACTTTTATTTCTAATATTTCTAAATAGATCATAGGTATGTAGCATGTCATTTTTCATTTGGTCTAGTAATAATTATTAGAAATTTTATTCTAATACAATTTGAGAAATTAAATATTTACACTAATAGAAAACAAAAAATAAATAATTACTTTATCACAAATAAATTTTCACTTCAATCAAATTATTTCTCTGCCTTTTTAATCAGCATCCTTTCTTTTTTACTTGTAGCATATAAGTATTAGAAACTGCCAGCATTGTAGGAGGGAGGAAACAAAAATCCTGGAATTATCTCCTGGAGAATGGGCCCCTTGTAGCACAGGTTTCTCCTGCTCATTGAATGTTCTAGGAACCCATCTCTACCTGTGTACAAACTGGCATTATTGTGAAAGCCTGTGTTAGGCTTCAGTGAAAAAATTTGAAAACTCTGTCAACATATTTGTCCATTTCATGATGGGTGATTTATGAACACACCTGCCCACACTGTACAGTCTTCACAAGTTTTTCAACAAAATGGCATGACCTCCATGCCCTGCCCTCATTATTCACTCAATCTTACCCTGAAGAATCTTTTTTTGTTTCCTCAGGTGTAAAACATCCTCAGAGGGAAATGTTTTCCATTCTGGAAGGTATGAAACAAAAAAAATGGAAGAAGCAGTAAAAGTCATCAAAATCAATGAGTTTAAAAACTGTTCAGAGCAGTGGAAAAACCATCTTGATACCTTTATTGCATCAAATGGAGAGTACTTTGAAGATGACTAAAGTTTAAATATATAAGAATAAATATACAATTTTCATAAATAAATTTTGGTTTATGGGGAGTCCCCTCTTGTATTTCTATTATGTGAGCTTGAGCAAATTAGTTAACTTCTCTAAGTCTTATACCTAAAATGATATCTACCTCATGATGTGTTGAAGATTCCATGAGATGATGCCTGATATGGCACTGAAAATTCTGCCTGTTACTTAGCACTCAAATTTGATTCTTAGATTTTTCTGTCTCTTTTTTTCATCTCATTAATATTCAGGTGCTGTGCTTATCTCTTTGTCAGTTGACAGTGACCAAATAATATTTAACAATGTGCCATAGTACACTATAAGAAGTTAATATACACCTGAGTCTTAAAGGTTATTTTTATAATGTGTATGCATATTCTAATAAATAGCAATGGAAATTATCTGATTAGGCTAGATAAACATAGATTTTCACTTTTTTTAAAAAGGGAATGTTATCCAAATACAGTACAAGAACTTTTGGTTGATATGCACATAAGTCTTATGACTGATGTTTTCATTATTGTGGTCCCATCTTATGCACGCTTAGCTTTTCTTTGGACCTTAAAAACTAACCATACCATGTAAGATATATTATCATGAAACCAATATCTAGTAGAAGGAGACTGGAAGTGTTTTATTTGGGTACCAAATATTTTATTTGGGTATCACTTTATTGTGATACCAAAAATATCAACTTTGAATAAGAAGAACTATAGCCAGATTCCTCAAAATTTTCCTTCCATTTCTCTGAGAGTTTTACGAGTAGGATATGAGGATAGAGTGGAAGATAGCTCCAGTCTATGATGGCACCACTCAGAAACTAGTTTTTAAAAAAATCTGTCACTCAGAAGTGAGAACACAAATATAAGTCACCATCCGAGGAACCATATACCATTGTTATTACACATAACTTTTTTCCTCTCTGCCTTACACAATCCTAATCAACATTTAATATGCAAATATGTATTTACTTTGTTGTAATTTTTCCCAACAACTATAGACAGATCTAGTTGTTCCTTCCTTTGAGTTTTCAAAGTGCTTTATGGTGCTTCTATTATGTCATTTAAATTGCACTGCACTTATTATGTCTCCTGCTTGATAAGATTTTTAGCTTCTCCTGAAAACCAAGTATGTTGTTTAGCATACTAATGTTTAGCATAGAAATTAGTATGTATCAGGCATTCAATAAATGTATACTGTACAAGTATATGACCATGATTCTTGAATTTCCTACCACCCCCAATATAGAATATCTCTAATAAACTATGTTACAAAAGGAATGTTTGTGTGTCCAAAAATGTATTGCTGAAGTCCAAATTCCAAGTGTTGGTTTTATCTGGAATATGGGAGTAATAAGTTTAAATGAGGGTCATAAGAGTGAGACTGTGATTCAATAGAATTAATGTCCTTATAAAAAGAAACACCATGTCACATTTGTGGGTTCTCTTATTCTCTTTCGCTTGCTCCCCATCTCCCAGAGCAGTAGACAGGGAAGGTTATGTGAGCACAGATGGAGAAAGTGACCATCTGCAACCCAAGGGGAGAGGCCTCATTGGACACAAATGCTTGATCTTAGACTTCTAATCTCTGGAACTATGCGAAAATATATATTTTTTAATTTAATCTTTGTTGTATTTTTTATTACCATTTAGTCTCCTTATGCCCCTCCCCCCAGCAGTCACCACATTGTTGCCCATGTTTGATTTTTAAGCAACACAGTCTATGGTATTTTGTTATGGCAACCTGAGCAGACTAATATAAACTATTATATATAAATTCATTTGTTTTTATTGTAATTATCAAAGACTTTTCACTGATAAGATTCTTGAGACTAGCGTCCTGTTTGTTTTAGCACTAGTGTTGGTCAATGACTTGCTGAATTAATATTTATTAAATAAATAGATGAGTAGATTGAAGCTTCTTTATTAATTGAACTTGTGTGACTACTGCTAAAATAATTCACTGAAGTATCTTTTGATAGAAAAGAATTAAAACACTTTATAGACATCTTAGATCCCATTAAGTGTATCAATAACAGGTTAAAAAGAAAGACTCTATGAGATTCTATGATGACAGAAGAATAGCTGGGAGCTCTGTCCACTTGCTCTCAGCCCTGGACTGAACTTGCAGCTAAACTACGGAGCAATTAATGTAAAAAAAAATACACACACACACACACACACACACACACACACACACAACAGTTAGAGTATAGATAATCTTAAATATTATAGCCAAGGAGTACAGAAGAAGCCAGAAGGATACTGGCAGGGAAAGCAGAGATCCGAAGGGTTGGACCCCTTCATGCAGGTAAGGGAACTGAGAGGCCAGAGGGGTGTGCGGCTGAAAAATTCCCTCTCCACAGGAGTGTGAGATCTCAACCTCATGCAGGGATCCCTAACCCAGGGTAACAGAGATGAAAAAAGGAGCCCACATAGCATGTGCAGTGGGAATCCATGGAGATTCTGTCTGCCTGAACACCAAGCTGGAAACTCCACTACAGTGGATGGATGCTGGAGAGGCTATGCTGCTGTGATGAGGTTTTGTGAAGGGCTTAGCTTGCTATACCTAGCAGTGACTTTAAGGGACCCTCTGTTCTCTAGAAACATTTTGTGAAGAGATCCTTTCAGTGGCTAAACTGTATGATTTAGGAAAGAGGATTGATGTCACACACCTTGAGTATGTGGGCAAGAATGCCACACTTTGAGTTCCCTCTCCATACCTGTTGAACTGTTTGCTGGTCTGCCCAGTACTGCTGGGTTCCTTGACACAGAGAAACAGCACAGGGCTTGATTTTCTGCCCACCCTTCTTGGTTTGATGGCAAGTTTTACTGCATGGGAGAACTAGACTTTTGGCCTGCTTGGAGCCTGGGAGAAGTTGGGGATTTTGGCCCAAGCCTGCTGTGTTCAGATATGTGGAGAGACTGGGGTGTTGAACAGGGCTGAATTTTTACCACTCCTGCTTGGTTTGGTAACATGGGAGTGGAAGAGAGCTGTGAAGAGTTGGGTTTGGGGGACTAGTTATCTTAGGAAGGCTGCTGCCAGGAGCCAGATAGGTGAATGTCAGGAGCCTATCAGGAGCCAGATAGGCTCTGCAGTTATATTGAGGGGAGGCAGATCTGAGCTCACCTGTAAGTTCAGTTAGCTTTGCCCTGAAGATAAAAAGTACCCCTCACCTCTTTGTACAGGTTGTGGGCGCCATCTTCAGTGAAAGAATATTTGAATCAGCCCTCTTAATTTCCAGATAGCTCTGCTGAGTGCAATTATGTAGAGGAATGGAAAGAAGTTCAGAGAAAGGACAAAGTGTGAGACCCACAGCAGATCCATTCTCTGGGTTACAGAAGCCCCACCACTGGACTACTAGTGATTCTGCCTCGCCAAGGTGAGAGAAAAAATTCAGGACAGATTTAGATGTGTGGTTAAGGGGTGAGGGAACATACCCACCATCTTCTCTGAAGTATGAATGGCACCTCCCCCTCAAATAAGATCCAATGGCCTTGCCCTCCTAATTCCACCAGAGGCTCTTTCAGAGACTAAACCTTTTCAGTGACTAAACTTAACAGCTAGCCAGCAGAAAGATGCAGGTAGAGGCAGATCCTGAAGTGTTTTGGGATGTTTGCTGACATGCCCATGGACACCATGCTGGTAAAAGACAGCTTAGCCCTTCCCATGTGCTTCCAAAGCCATTGGAGGTCACCTCAAACTGTGCATATCTTTTAGCTTCAGGTAGGTTGCCAAGGGCGAGGAGTGAACAAGATATGACATTAACTTGCACAAAGAACCTCCTGGGAGACCTGGAACCAGCACACAAAGTGGATGGCTTCAGATACCAAAGCAGTATCCAACAAGCTTCATAAACAACATATTCAACAGGAGATTGTAGCAAGCACTAAACTCTGCTGAGAAAAACTACACTTATTTTTATTTAATTTTTTTCTTTTCCATTGTATTTTTCTTTATTTTATTTGATATTTCTTATTTCTTTTTTCCTTATTCTATTTTTCATATTTCTCTCCCACTTTATCTGTTTTTCTTTTCCTATTCTTGTTTTTCATTTTTCTTTCACATTATTTTATCTTCTCTTATTTTTTCTTTTTTATTATTCTTTTTTTATTTTCTTATTTTTTGGTGTTATTTTTGTTATATTGCTTTATTTTCTTTGTTTTATTTGGTCTTGTTAATTCTGTCTGAACCTGTGTAACAGCTTGCATGATGTGGTCAGTGTTGAACCTCATAGCTAGCCAATGGGTGGGGGGGGGCAATCTGACTCATGAATGGAATACTACCAATTATGACCCAATTACAACAAGAGGACTCACCTTACTCACACAAGGAATGTTCCTAGATCATCCATCTCAGGAGACCAAGAAGATGTCACCACTGGGTTCCACAAGACACCTACTATATAAGGCCATCTCCCTAAGACTTGGAGTTCTAGCAGTTCTATCTAATACATAGAAATAAATACAAAGAAATAGCTAAAATTTGGAGACAAAGAAACAAGACTCAAAGAAAAGAAGAGTTGGAACTTCCAGAAAAAAGAGCTACATAAAATTGAGGCAAACAATTTATCTCATATGAAGTTCAAAATAGTGTTTATAAGGATGCTTAAAGATGAAAAGGGACATAGAAACCATGAATACTAACTACATGGAAATTAAGAAGTCATGTCTTCCATCAAAAATACACAGGAAGGAGTAAAAATTAGGTTGCTTAAACAGATAATTGAAGCAGTGAGTTGGAAGACAAGGTAGAAAAATTGTGATCAGAAGAAAATAATTAAAAAGAATGAGGATAGTTTAAGGGCTTTGGTACAAAATGAAATGTAACAACATCCACATTATATGGATACTAGAAGGGGAATAAAGACAGCAACAGATAGAGAACCTGTTTTAAGAAATAATGACAGAAAAATTACTTAACTTGGTGAATAAAAATGTCACATAAGTTCAAAAAGCACAGAGTCCCAGTCAAGAAGAATTCAAAGAAGGCAAAACCTAGACACATCATAATTAAAATGAAAAAGGTTAAAGAAAAGGAGAGAATCTTAAAGGCAGCAAGAGAGAAGCAATTAGTTACCTACAAGGGAGTTCCCATAAGGCTGTCAGCTGATGTCTCAACTGAAACACTTTAGGCCACAGGGGATTTGCATAAAGTATTCAAAATAATGAAAAGCAAGGACAATAAACTGAGACTACTCTATCCAGAAAGGCTATCATTTAAAACCAAAGGTATGACTTCTGGTCCTTGACAAGGTACTTGATCCTTACCAAGGTACTGGCATAGGTAAATACAGCTCATCTCGCTGCACGACCACATCAGAATTACAACTAAACTATAGGACAACCATCATTCAGAACCATCAGAAATTGAGCTGAATGGAACTCTTACAACTGCAGCATTAAAGAAAAAACTACATTGTGACTGGTAGGGAGGGTGGATACATGGAATGAGCTGGTACCACACCCACATGTGGTGGATAAAAATCGGCAGGGATATCTCAGGAGCAAAGGGTCCCAGTCCCACAACAGGCCTCCCATCTTAGGGTTCCAGTATCATGAAAATGATCCTCCATAATTTATAGCTGTAAAAACCAATGGGAATTGAAGCTTTAGGAAACAAAAACTGCTGGAATCCCTAAAAGTTCTTCTTAAAGGGACCGTGCACAGAGTCACTCAGAGCTCCAGCAAAGGAACAACATATTGAAAGGCACCAGACATATAGGGAGGAATTGAGTTGCCTGGCATCAAGGTGAGAGCTTGGGGGTAGCTTTCTCCCAGACAGAAGTGCTGGCAGAGGCCACTGCTTTTTCAGAGCGCTCAACCCACAGAGTCACAGAGCCAGTGGCAGGCTCCATATTGGGGACTCCAGACCCTAGCTCACATTATTTGCCACACCCTGGTGATTTCCTGAGGCCCTGTCCCACCCAACTTGGGGGGCCAACTTAACCTGTTTTCAGTTGCTTTTCCACACAAATGTTTTGTCTTGGCCCATGCTTCAGATTTTCCTAAATTCAGCTAAACCAATATCTGGCTTTAGAAATCCCCATACCCCTTATCAAGTTGCCCCAGGTCCAGCACTGGCCTTGGTTTACAATCTGGCCTTGCCTGGACTCCTTTAAGCCCAGAACAAGTAGCAGCCATCTGTGGATCACTCTGTATCTTATGCTGTGTGGCCACAGACAGAATGCAGAAATGGCTGACCTTTAATGTGTCATAAGCAATCAAGGCTCTACAATAATAGGAGGGTGTACACAGCCCATACAGTAGGTACACCTTCAGTATCCAGATTGACTATTAAGGAGACTATGCTACTGGGTCCTACAGGTCACCTTGTACATTAGGCCATTCTATCAAGTTTGGTAGATGTAGCAGCTCTATCTAATACTCTATCTAATAGAAACAAACACAGGGAGGATGTCAAAATAGGGAGACAAAGAAACATGGTCCCAGTGAAAGAACAGATCCAAACTCCAGAAAAATAACTGATGGAGACAAGCTATCTACTAGATGTAGAGTTCAGAATATTGGTTAAAAGGATTCTGGATGAACTTAGGGGAAGAGCTGATGAACTCAGAGATAACTTCAACAGCATAAAAAAGAACATAAGCAATGAAATCCACAAAAAAGGACCTGTTAGAAATGAAGGATACACTGACTGAAATGAAGAACAATTTACAAGAATCAACAGCAGAGTAGATGAAACTGATAATCAAATCAATGATACAAATACAAGGAAGCAAAAAAACAACATATAAGCACAGCAAAAAGAAAAAATAATCCAAAAGATGAGAATAATGTAAGGAGCCTCTGGGATAGCTTCAAGCACACCAACATTCACATCATGGAAAAGCCAGAAAGAGAGGAGGGAGACCGAAAAATTGGAAATCTATTTGGAAAAAAATAAAACATTCCTAATTTGGTGAAGGAAATAGATATTCAAATCTAGGAAGCACAAATGGTCCCAAACAAGATGAACTCAAAGAGACCTACACAAGACACATCATTATTAAAATGACAAAGGTTTAAGACAAACAGAGAATCTTAAAGTTAGCCAAACAAAAGCAGTTGGCTAACTATGGGGGGGGGGCTCTTACAAGACTGTCAACTGATTTCTCAAAAGAAACTTTGCAGGCAAGAAGGCAGAGGCAAGAAATTTCCAAAGTGATGAAAAGCAAGGGCCTACAACCAATATTATACAGAAAAGCTATCATTTAGAATCAAATGACATATAAAGAGCTTCCTAGACAAGAAAAAACAAGTACATCACTACCTTACCAAAATTATATGAAATGTAAAGGGTCTTCTTTATTATTAAGAAAAAAATCAATGTCTCTGGTTATATTTTGCTTGCTTATCTGTTTTGTTAATTATGTTCCACTTATAAGTTAGATCATACGGTATTTATCTTTCACTGACTGGCTTATTTCATTTAGCATAATGCTCTCTAGTTCCATCCATGCTGTGCTGAAGGGTGGGAGCTCCTTCTTTCTTTCTGCTGCATAGTATTCCATCATGTGAATGTATCATAATTTTTTGATCCATCCATTTACTGATGGGTACTTAGGTTGCCTTCAGCACTTGGCTATTACAAATTGTGCTGCTATGAACATCAGGGTGCATAGCTTCTTTTGGATTGGTGTTTCAAGGACAGTAACCAGAGGGGACGTGGGAGGGGATAAGCAGGGAGGAGGGGAAGGGTTTACAGGAACATCTATGAAGGACACATGGCCAAAACCAAAACAGGGTAGGACCAAAGGTAGAAAGGGGATGGATGGGGTGGGGGGAGTGGTAGGGGAGAAATGAAGACAACTGTACTTGAACAATGAAAAATTTTTAATATTTAAAAATAAACAAAATTCATGCAAAAGATAGCACTGGCTGGTGTAGCTCAGTGGATTGAGTGCAGGCCTGTGAACCAGAGTATTGTGGTTCGATTCCCAGTCAGGGCACATGCCTGGGTTGCAGGCCAGTTCCCATCAGGGACACACAAAAGGCAACTATACATTGATATTTCTCTCCTTCTCTCCTTCCCTTCCCCTCTAAAAATAAATAAATAAAATCTTTAAAAAAATGCATGCAAAAAGAAAAAAAATATGACCAATAAAATGGCAACAAATATATATTGACAATTGAATCTAAAAAATAAAATAAAATAAACAAGCAGAACAGAAACATAATCATAGATATAGAAAATATTTTGATGGTTGACAAATAGAAGAGATTTGGGGGGTGTTTTGCTGACAAGTGAAGGGGTTAAGAAGTACAAATTAGTAATTACAGAATAGTCAGAGTGGTGTAAAGTACAGCATAAGAAGTAAAGTAGCCAAAGAACATATATGCCTGATTCTTGGACATAGACAATGGGGTGGGGATTGCTGAGAGAGTGGGGACACTGGGCTGAGAAGGGCAAAGAAGAACGTAGGATGACCACAATAGCAGAAGCAATAAAATATAATTTAAAAAATAATAAAAATAATAATAAAATTGAAAGTGAAATAGCTTCCTAAGTGAAAAAGAATGTTAAAAGCTACCATTAACACCAAACTGGCATTATTACAAATGTTAAAAGAACTTCCTTAAGAAGTAAAAATAATATAGAGATACATAGGTAAAATTGCAATAATAAGTAACTATTAATAATAACTTTATGTCAATGGATTATATGCTCCAATCAAAAGGCATTTTGAATAGTTAAGAAAACATGACCCATATATATGCTGTCTACAAGAGGCCCACCTCAGAACAAAAAAGTTCACACAAGCTAAAAACAAAGGAATGGGAAAAATATTTCATTAAAATGTAATCAAACAAACAGCTGGAGTAGTAACACCTATATCTGTCAAAACAGACTTCGAAACAAAGTCTATAAAAAGGGATAAAGAAGGTCACTACAACTAAATAAAATTTTTTTAAAAAGAAGGTCATTACATAATACTAAATAGATTGATCTAACAAAAGGGTATCACCTTGATAAATATGTAAGAACACAATATAAGAGCAAATAAATGTATAAAAACTCTTGGTGCACTAAAGTTACACATCAACAGCAATACAGTCACAGTAGGGGACTTGAACACACTGACATCACTGGTTAGAGCTTCCACACAAAAAATCAACAAGGAAACAGTGACCTTACCCACTACATTATATGGATTTAATTGATATTTAAAGAATATTTAATCTCAAATAGCAGAATACATATTCTTTCAAGTACACATGAAACATTCTCATAGATAGTCCACTCTTAGAATTCAAAATAAGTCTTAACAAATTTAAGAAGATTGAAATCATTTCATGCATCTTCTTCCATTACAATGGCATAAAACAAGAAATTAACTACCATTAAACAACTCAAAAATACTCAAACACATAGAGACTATATAACATGCTATTAAACAATGAGCAGATTAAGAATAAGATCAAAGAAGAAATAAAAATTTACCTGAAATTAAATTAAAATGGATGCAAAACAACACCAAATCACTGTGACACAGCAAAAGCAGTACTCAGCGTGGAGTTTATAGCATTATAGACCTACCACAAGAAACAAGAAAAATCTCAGATAAACCATCTATTCATATATGTAAAAAACTAGAGAAAGAAAATCCCAGAGTCTCCTAGTGGGTGCAGCTCATTGGTTGGAGTGTTGATTCCTCGTCAGGGCTCATACCTCAGCTGTGGGTTAGATCTCTGGTTAGAGTTAATATGGGAGGCAACCAATCTATTTTTCTTTCTCATATTGATGTTTCTCTGTCTCTCTCTTCTTCTCTCTTAAAATTAACAATATTGATGAACCTTCAGGCAGATTCATCAAGAAAAAAAGAAAGACAGCCCAAATAAAATCACAAATGAAAGAGGTAAGGTAACAACTTACAACAAAGATATGCAAAGGATTGTAAGAAAATACTATAAACAACTTTATGTCAAAAAAAATATATCACATGGGCAAAAAGATACAATATTCCAAAACTGGATCAGGAAGAATCAGAAAACCTGAATAGACTGATAACAAATGAAATTGAAGAAATAATTTTTAAAAAACCTCACAGCAAAAAAAGAGTCCTAAACTGAATGGTTTCACAGGTACACTTCACCAAACATTTAAAGGAAAACTACACCAATATTCCTCAAACTTTTCCAAAAATTTTAAGAGGAGGGGAGATTTCCAAGTTCTTTTTTATGAGGCCAACATTGTTCTAATTCCAAAACCAAATAAAGACACTACAAAGCAAAAAAAAAAAATTAGGCCAATATATCTGATGAATATAGATGATAGAATCCTCAACAAAACATTTTCAAATCTGATCAACCAATAAATTAAAGAAATAAGATTCCATGACCAAGTGGGATTTGTTATGGTATGCAGGCTGGTACAATATTTGCAAGTCAATAAACTTGATGCATCACATTAAAAAATGAAGGATAGAAATTACATAATCATATAAAGAAGCAAAAAAAAAGCATTCAATAAAATCCAGCATTTATTTATGGTAAAAAATCTCAGTAAAGTGGGAATAGAAGAATCATACCTCAACATAATAAAGGCCATATATGAAAACTTACATCCTACATCATATTCAATGGGCAAAAATTACAAGTGTCTCCCTTTAAGGTGAGAGAAAAGACTGGGGTATCCGATTTTCACCACTCTTACTCAACATCGTACTGAAGTCCTATCTATATCCATAATATGAGAAGAAATAAAAGGTATCCAAATTCGAAAGGAGGAAGTAAAACTGTCCTTATTCACAGATAACATGATAGAGAATATAGAAAACCCCAAATACCCCACCAAAAAACTACTAGATCTAATCAATGAATCTGGTAAAGTAGCGGGAGGTAAAATTAACTATTTAGAAACCTGTAGTATATTTTTATTATTATTATTTATTTTATTTTGATCATTTATCCTATTCCAGTTTTCCCAATTTTTCCTCTTTTGCCCCCTCCCCATAGACCCCTTCTTGTCACAAGCAGTCCCCACACCATTGTTCATGTTCATGGATTATACATATATGTCCTTTGACTAATCTCTTCATCTTCTTTCAACCAGTCTCAACCTCCCTTGTCCTCTCTAACAGCTATCAGTCTGTTCCTTGTTTCTGTGCCTCTGATTCTACTTTGCTTCTTAGTTTATTTTGATCCTTATATTCCAGTTATAAGTGAGATCATATGGTATTTGTTTCTTATTACGTAGCTTATTTCACTTAACATAATGTCTCCAGTTACATCCATGCTGTTGCTAATGGTAAGAATCCCTTCCTTTTTAATACTGTGTAGTATTTCATTGTGTGAGTGTACCACAGATTTTTTTATCCATTCATCTACTGCAGTCAAGCCATTTCCATTTTTGGCTATTATAGATAACACTGCTATAAACATAGGGGTACATATATTATTTTGAATCGGTGTTTTGGGATTCTTTGGATATATTCCTAGAAGTAGAGTCATGGAGGTAAAAGGCAGTTCCATTTTTAATTTTGTGAGGAAACGCCATACTGTTTTCCAGAGTGGTTACCTTCCCACCAACAGTGCAGTAGAGTTCCCTTTCTCCACATCCTTGCCAGAACTTATAGTTTGTTGATTTGTTTATGATAGCCACTCTGACCAGTGTGAATTGGTATCTCATTATGGTTTTAATTTGTATCTCTCTGACGGCTAACAATTTTGAGCAATTTTTCAAATATTTATAGGCCCTCCATATGTCCTTCTTGGAGAAGTGTCTGTTCAGGTCCTTTTGCCCATTTTTAAAATGGATTGTTCATCTTCCTGCTGTTGACTCATATGAGTTATTTATATATTTTGGAGATAAAACACTTGTATCACTCGTATCATTGAAAAATATGTTCTCCCATACAGTGGGTTCTTGTTTCATTTTGCTGATGATTTCTTTAGCTGTGAATACGCTTTTAAATTTGATGTAGTTACATTTACTTTTTTTTTCCCCTGTACTTCACTTATCCTAGGAGATACATTGATAAAAACATTACTATGATAGTATCTGAAATTTTAGCCTATGCTTTCCTCTAGAACTTTTTGTCGTTGCTACTTATATTTATTTTATCCATTTAGTAGTGTATGGTGTAAGTTGATGTTCTAGTTTTATTTTTATGAAAGTACTAGTCAAGTTCTCCCAAAACATTTATTGAAGAGAGTGTCTTTTATTCCATTTTATACTCTTGCCTCCTTTGTTAAATATTAATATTAATTTATCATACAGGTGTGGGTTCATTTCTTGGCTCTCTATTCTATTCCATTGATCTATGTGGCTGTTTTTATGCTTCTACCAGACTGTTTAGATTCCAGTGGCCTTATAACATAGTTTGATATCAGGTATTGTGATCACTCTAAATTTGCTCTTCTTTCTCAAGATTGCCAAGGCTGTTCAGGATCTGTTTTTTGTTGTTGTTGTTGTTGTTGTTCCATATACATTTCTAGAGTATTTATTCTAAATCTGTAAAACATGTCATTGGTATTTCAATAGAAATTGCACTGAATCTGTACATTGCTTTTGATAGTATGGACGTTTCAATGATGTTAATTCTTCCAATCCATGAACACAGTATATTCTTCCAGTTATTTATATCTTTCTCATTTTTTTTCTTTTAATGTCCTATAGCTTTCTAAATACAGGCCTTTCACCCCTTTGGTTTAAATTATTCCTAGGTACCTCATTTGTTGTTGTTGTTGCTATTGCAATAGAAAATGTGATTGTTTTTTTAGTTTCCCTTTCTGATGGGCCATTCTGATGGCCATTGATTTCTAAATATTAATTTTTTGTAATTCTGCTACTCCATGAAATTGTTTTACTATGTCTAGTAGTGTTTTGGTGGAGCCTATGGGGTCTTATATGTACAATATCATGTCATCTGCAAATAATGACAGTTTTAGTTCTTCCTTTCCAATTTGCATTCCTCTTATTTCTTCTTGTCTGGTCAGTGTGGCTGAGACTTTCAGGAGTATGTGAACAAGAATAGTGAATGTGGATATCCTTGTCTCATTCCTGATCTTCAGGAAACACTCATAGTTTTTACCAATCGAGTATGATGTTGGCTGTAGGTTTTGCATATATGGCCTTTATTATGTTGAGCGTTGGTTCCTCTATTGCCACTTTTCTCAAAGTTCTTATGATAAGTGGGTGCAGGATTATTTCAAAGGCTTTTCTGCATCTATTGTTATGACTATGTGATTTTTATCTTTCATTTTGTTTATGTGATGTGTTGTTTTTTTGTTTTTTTTTATGTGTTATATTTATTGATTTGCAAATATTGTACCAACCTTGCATCCTAGGAAATAAATCCCACCTGACCATGGTGTATTATCTTTTTAATATTTTACTGAATCTGGTTTGCTAGTATTCTGTTGAGGATTTTAGCATCAATGTTCATCAGGGATATAGGCTTAGAGTTATATTTTTGTTGTTATTGTGTTTTTTCCTGGTTTTGGAATTAGGATAGTATTGGTCTCATAAAAAGAACTTTGAAACCTTCCCTCTTCTTGGTTTTCCTGTAATAGTTTGAGAAGAATAGGTGTTAGCTCTTTTTTGGAATGATTGATAAAATTTCCCTGTGAAGCCATCTAGTCCAAGACTTTATTTATTTATTTATTTATTTGCTGGTAGTTATTTTATTACTACTTCAATTTCATTTATTGTTAGTCTATTCAGGTGCTCTGCTTCTTCCTGATTCAGTACTTAATAGATAGTATGATTCTAGAAATTTATCCATTTCACCCACATGGCCCAATTTTTGGTATATAGTTATTTATAGTATCTTCTACATTTCTTTATATTTCTGTGATATCCATTATTATTTCTCTTTCATACCTGATTTTACCAATTTGTGCCCTTTGTCTTTTTTTTCCTTGATGAGTCTCACTAAACTTTCATCTTTTATTTTCTTTTCAAAGGACCAGCTCTTGAATTAATTGATCTTTTGATTTTTTAGTATCTGTGTTATTTACTTTCACTCCGGTCTTAATTATTTCCTTCCTTTTATTCCCATTGGGCTTTGTTTGTTGGTGTTTTCTAGTCTTTGTATGTGTAGGGCGAGATTCTTGAAGTATTCCTTTAATGCTATAAACATCCCTCTCAGTACTGTTTTCCATAGGTCACTGTGCCCCATAGGTTTTTGTTTGTTGTGCATTCATTTCATTTGTTTCCAGGTACTTTTTGATTTATTCATTGATATTATTTATAACCCATCTATTATTTAATAACATGCTATTTAGTACCCATGTTTGAATATTTTTGAGGTTTTTTTACTGAGGTTGATTTTTTAGTTTTATGCCATTGTGATCCACAAAATTGCTTGATGTGATTTGAATTTTCTTGAACTTGTTAAGACTTCTTTTTGTTCTACTATGTGGTCTATCTTTTAATGTAATCTGTATGCACTGGAGGAGAACACATTTTCTGATGCTTTGGGATGAAATACTTTATAAATATCAATTAAATCTGTTTGATCTAGTGTGTCATTTAAGGTCACTGTTTCCTTGTTGAGTTTTGTCTGGAATTGGTTGCATTTTTATACATCAATTATAAACTATCAGAAAGAGAAACTAAGAAGACATTCTCATTTAATATTGTAATAAAAATAAAATATCTAGGAATAAATTTAATCAAGGAGTTAAAAGATCCACACTCAGAAAACCATAGGACGCTGAAGAAAGGTAGTTTAATTTTCAAGCATTCATAGCTTTCCATGTTCATGGTCCTGCAACTTTTCAGGTCATTCCTAGGAAGCAGGAAGTAAGGCACATATTTTCATTACTTTCTACAACCTAACATTGCCTGTCTCAGTTTCCCAACGTTCTCTCAAATCATAACACTCTAGAGTCTTTCTAAACTTGTAGTCCTCTCTCCAAACTAGTCTAGATCTTTACACTCTGGTGGAATAATATGTATATATGTATGTTTGTACCTATATCTATCTATCATCTATCTATCTATCTATCTATCTATGATCATCATCTATCTATCTACTATCATATATCTATCCTTCTTGTGCTTTCATGAAGGCCTTTAAGGAAAATAAGATATTTATTCTGTAATGAAATGTCAAAGGTGAGCAACTGGAGACCAGTTAACAATGATGTCTTAGGAATTTCAGTATGAGTGTGGCTTAAGACTAGCTTCCATCTTATTATATTTGATAACAAACACATTTTTTACTTAAACTGCATATTCATTTCACTTTATATGTTTATTTGGAGAAGCTTGTTGTGGAACTTGGGACTGATGGACAATAGAGGAACCCCTTTACTAGCCAGCTCAAACTATTCCTTAGCTCCATCACTGCTGGTACAATCATAGAATTTAAGAAATCTAGTTGGTTAAGATAACCTGAGACATGTTGTTGTCCAGGAGTGGGTCTTATAGAACATGGCAGTTCTGCAGTTAGAGGACATTTTAATAATATCATCTTAATCTTCTACTCCTTTGGTTATATATTCAATAAATATATTTTATACACTTTTCTGTGTAAGAAACACTTTTATTTGAAATATAATAAATGAGGTGCTAATTCTCATGTAATTTGCTTCACAGTGGGGTTAGAAATTTAGTGACCCACTAAACAATGGAATAATCAGGGTAAATTCAGTTAGTGGTAATAGCCATAAAAATAAGTTAGATAAATGTGATGATAATCTAGAGGTTACTTTGGATTGAGTATAGAAATAAAGCCTCTAAAAAGAGATCAAAATCTGTGCTAAATTCTAACTAATCAAAGTTTTTACTTAGATAAAGGTGTGGAGAAAACTCTTTTCAGGTTGGTGAAACACAGGTGCAATAATCCTGATGTAAAAACAGCCTTGACTTATTCAAGATATACACTCATATAAACATAAAATAAAAAAGAAATATTTACTGATTGGCAAATATTGAATCATCCTTGCATCCCTGGGATGAATCCCACTTGGTCATGATGTATGATCTTTTTGATATATTGTTGGATGAGATTTACCAATGTTTTATTGAGGATTTTAACGTCTATGTTCTTCAGCGATATTGGCCTGAAGTTTTCTTTCTTTGTTGTGTCTCTATCTGGTTTTGAAATTAGGATGATACTGGCTTCATATAAAGAATTTGGGAGCTTTCCATCCTTTTGTATTTTTTGGAATAGTCTGTGAAGAATAGGGGTTAGCTCTTCCTTAAATGCTTTGTAGAATTCTCCTGTGAAACCATCTGGTCTGGGACTTTTGTATGATGGGAGTTTTTTCATTACTGCTTCAATTTCTTTTGCTGTTATTGGTCTATTCAGGTTTTCTGCTTCTTTTTCACTGAGTTATAAAAGATTATATTTTTCTATAAATTTGTCCATTTCACCTAGGATTTCAAAATTCTTGGGATACAGTTCTACACAGCAATTTCTTACAATCCTTTCTATTTCTGTGGTATCGGTTGTAATCTCTCCTCTTTCATTTCTGATTGTGTTTATTTGTGTCCACTCACTTTTTTTCTTTTTTTCAATTAATTTATTTTTTAAATTTAGTTATTTTTCAAGTACATTTTTTTGTCTATTTCTCCCACCCAAGCCCATGACCCGTCCTGCACTCCCCGTCTCCCCACCCCCCCAGACCTCGTCCCTGTGTCCCTCACATTTGTTCCCACAAATCCCTCCCCCCTTCCCCCTTAAATTCCTTAGCTCTACCCTCTGGACATTGTCCCATTGTTCTCTATTTCAGTGTTCTTCTTTTTATTCTCCTTGCTTGTTCATTTTCTTGTTTAGCTTCCTGTTAAAAGTGAGATCATGTGGTATTTGTCTTTCAACACCTGGCCTATTTCACTCAGCATAATGTTTTCCAATTCCATCCATGTTGTTGCAAAGGGTAGTAGCTCCTTCTTTCTCTCTGTTGCATAGAATTCCATTCTGTATATGTACCGCAATTTTTTGATCCATTCATTTACTGATGGGCACCTAGGTTGTTTCCAACTCTTGGCTATTGTAAATTGTGCTGCTATGAACATTGTGGTGCACAGGTTCTTTGAAATTGATGTTTTAGGATTCTTCAGATATAACCCTAGCAGTGGAATTGCTGGGTCAAAAAACAGGTCAATTTTTATTTTTCTGAGAAAATTCCATACTGTTTCCCATAATGGTTGTACCAGTCTACAATCCCACCAACAGTGAACTAAGGACCCCTTTTCCTCACAACCTCTCCAACATTTGTTGTTTGTTGCTTTGTCTATTATAGCCATCCTGACTGGTGTAAAGTGGTATCTCATTGTGGTTTTAATATAGCTAAAAATATTGAGCATCTCTTCATGTCTCTCTGGATCTTCTGTATGTCCTCCTTGGAGAAGTGTCTATTCAAGTACTTTTCCCATTTTTTAATTGGGTTGGTTGTCTTCTTAGAGTAGACCCATGTAAGGTATTTGTATATTTTGCAGATTAAATCTTTGTCTGAGGTATCAGTGGCAAATATGTTTTTCCATACAGTTGGTTGTCTTTTTAATTTAATACTGTTTCCTTAGCCATGCAGAAGCTTTTTATTTTGATGAGATCCCATTTGTTTATTCTTTCCTTTATATTCCTTGCTCTAAGGGACTTATCAGTAAAAATGTTGTGGCTTGAAATATCTGAGATTTTCTTTCCGATGTTTTCCTCTAGAACTTTAATAGTGTCACAACTTATATTTAAGCCTTTTATCCACTTTAAATTTATTTTGCTGTATGGTGTAAGTTGGTGCTCAAGTTTCATTCTTTTTTGCATGTAGCTGTCCAGTTCTCCCAACACCATTTGTTGAAGAGGCTATCTTTTCTCCATTTTATGTTACTGCCCCCTTTGTCCAATATTAATTGACTGTAGAGAGTTGGATTGATTTCTGGGCTCTCTGTTCTGTTCCATTGGTCTATGTGCCTGTTTTTATGCCAGTACCAGGCTGTTTTGATCACAGTGGCCTCGTAATACAGTTTGATATCAGGTATTTTGATCCCTCCTACTTTATTGTTTTTTCTCAAAAGTGCAGCTGCTATTCGGGGTTGTTTATGGTTCCATATAAATTTTTAAAGTGTTTGTTCTATGTCTGTGAAATATGCCATTGGTACTTTAATAGGTATTGCATTGAATGTGTATATTGCTTTGGGTAGTATGGACATTTTGATGATGTTAATTCTTCCAATCCATGAACAAGGTATATGTTTCCATTTGTTTGTGTCTTCCCTGAGTTCTTTCTTTAGTGCTGTGTAGTTTTCTGCATACAGGTCTTTTACCTCCTTGGTTAGGTTTATTCCCAGATATTTTATTTTTATTTTTGCTATATAGAATGGAATTTTTTCCTTGATTTCTGCCTCTGCTGATTCATTGTTGGTATACAAAAATGCATTTGATTCTGGATATTGACTTTGTATCCTGCTGTTTTGCCAAATTCATTAATTAGTTCGAGCAGTTTTTTTTGGTAGAGTCTATAGGATTTTCCATGTAAACTCTCATGTCATCTGCAAACAGTGACAGTTTTGTTTCCTCCTTTCCTATTTGGATGCCTTTTATTTCCTTTTCTTGCCTAATCACTGTGGCAAAAACTTCCAGAACTATATTGAATAGTAGTGGTGAAAGTGGACATGCTTGCCTTGTTCCTGATCTTAGTGGAAAAGTTTTAATTTTTGTCCATTGAGTATGATGTTGGCTATAGGTCTCTCATATATGGCCTTTATTATATTGAGGAATGCTCTCTCTATTCCCACTTTGCTGAGTGTTTTTATCATAAATGGGTGTTGGACCTGATCAAAAGCTTTTTCCGCGTCTATTGATATGATCATGTGGTTTTTGTCATTGCTTTTGTTTATGTGATGTATTACATTTACTGATTTGCAAATGTTGAACCATACTTGCATCCCTGGGATGAATCCCACTTGGTCATGATGTATGATCTTTTTTATATATTGTTGGATGCAATTTGCCAATATTTTCTTGAGGAATTTAGTGTCTATGTTCATCAGAGATACTGGCCTGAAGTTTTCTTTCTTTGTTGTGTCTCTATCTGGTTTTGGGATTTGGATGATGCTGGCTTCATAAAAAGAATCTTGGAGTTTTCCATCCTTCTTGGTTTTTTGGAACAGTCTGTGAAGAATAGGGGTTAGCTCTTCCTTAAATACTTTGTAGAATTCTCCTATGAAACCATCTGGTCCAGGGCTTTTGTGTGATGGGAGTTTTTTGAATACTGCTTCAATTTCTTTTGCTGTTATTGGTGTGTTCAGATATTCTGTATATTTTTCATTAAGTTTTGGAAGATTATATTTTTCTGGAAATGTGTCCATTTCCCCTAGGTTTTCAAATTTCTTAGCATACAGTTCTTCATAGTAATTTGTAACAATCCCTTCTATTTCTGTGGTATCATTGTAATCTCTCCTCTTTCATTTCTGATTGTGTTTATTTGAGTCCTCTCTCTTCTTTTCTTGATGAGCCTACTTAAAGGCTTGTCTATTTTGTTTATCTTTTCAAAAAAACATCTCCTCAATTCATTGATTCTTAGAATTGTGCTTTTAGTCCCTATGTCATTAAGTTCTGCTCTAATCTTGGTTATTTCCTTCCTTCTGGTTCCTCCAGGTTGTCTTTGTTGTTTTTCCTTGAGTTCTTATAGGTGTGGGGTTAGGTTGTTTGTTTGAAATGTTTCTGTCTACTTTAGGTAAGCCTGTATTGCTATAAACTTTCCTCTCAGGACTGCCATTGTTGTGTCCCATAAGTTTTGGGTTGTTGCGATTTCGTTTTCATTTGTTTCCAGAAACTTTTTGATTTCTTCCCTAATTTCATTCTTGACCCATTCATTGTTTAATAGCATACCATTCAGTCTCCATGATTTTGGGTGCTTTGGGTTTTTTCCTCTGGGGTTGGTTTCCAATTTCAGTCCCTTGTGGTCAGAGAAAATGCTTGGTATGATTTCAATTTTCTTGAATTTTTTGAGGCTTGTTTTGTGTCCTATCATGTGGACTATCTTTGAGACTGTTCCATGTGCATTTGAAAAGAATGTGTATTTAGCTTCTTTGGGATGAAGGGTTCTATATATATCAGTTAAGTTCATTTCATCTAGGGTGTTGTTTAATGCCACAATATCTTTGTTGATATTTTGTTTGGACGATCTGTCCATTTTTCATAATGGGGTGTTAAAATCCCCTACTATAACTGTGTTGCTGTCAATATCATTCTTGAAATCCTCTAAGATTTTCTTGATATATTTGGGTGCTCCTATGTTGGGTGCATATATATTTATGATGTTAATGTCTTCTTGGTGGATTATTTCCTTGAGTATTATGAAATGACCTTCTGGGTCTCTCTTTATGGTCCTCTTTTTGAAGTCTATTTTGTCTGATATGAGAATTGCTACCCCAGTTTTTTTTTTCTTGTCCATTTGCTTGGAAAACTTGTTTCCAGCCTTTCACTTTTAGTCTGTGATAGTCTTTTGTCTTGAGGTAGGTCTCTTGTAGGCAACATATGTGAGGGTCATGCTTTCTTATCCATTCAGCTATTCTATGTCTTTTGATTGGACCATTTAATCCATTTACGTTTAAGGTTATCATTGATAGGTACTTATTCATTGCCATTTTTGTATCTGTGTTCTTCTCTGTCTCTCACTTTTCCTTCCTTTCCTTAAAGTAGTCCTTTTAGTATTTCTTGCAGGACTGGTTTTGTGGAGACATATTCTTTTAGACTTCTTTTGTCTTGAAAGCTCTTTATTTGGCTTTCTATCTTGATTAATAGCCTTGTTGGGTAATGTAGCCTTGGTTGTAGGCCTCTGGTTCTCATTACTTGGAATATTTCTTGCCATTCTCTTCTTGGTTGGAGTGTTTCCATTGAGAAGCCAGTAGCTAACCTTATTGGGACTCCCTTGTATGTTACTTCTTTTTTCTCCCTTGCTACCTTTAAGATTCTCTGTTTGTCTTGGAATTTTGCCATTTTGATGATGATGTGTCTTGAAGTGCGCCTCCTTGGGTTCCTCATGATTGGGACTCTCTGTGATTCCTGGATTTGTGTGACTTTTTCTGTCATCAAATTAGGAAAGTTTTCTCTCATTACTCTTTCAAATATGTTTTCTATCCCTTCTTCCTCTTCTCCTTTTGATATCCCTATTATTCGGATATTATTACGTTTCATATTGGTTTGTATTTCTCTTAATCCCTCTTCATTCTTTCTAAGTTTCTTTTCATTTTCCTGCTTTTCTGTGAGATGTTTTCTACTTTTTCCTCCAGCTCGCTAATCCGATCCTCCACTTCATCTATCCTACTTTTGAAACTATCTACTGTGTTTTTTCAATTCCGAAATTGTGTTCTTCATTTCCTCTTGTCCCTTGCTGATAGTTTCTATTTCCTTTTTCATGATGATATAGTTTCCCGTGAGAACATTGTAGCTCCCCTGTAGTTTTTGGTCGCTCATTGTGAGCTCTTTGAACTTCGTGACTACCAGTGCTTTGAATTCACTATGTGTCACTTGATTAGCCTCTATTTCATCTAACATTCTTTCTGTAGCCTCTGCTTTTTCTTTTATTTGGTGATTGTTTCTTTGTCTTCCCATTATTTGTGAGAATCTTCTTGTTGGCCTCAGCTTCTAAAATTGATGTGTTCTGGACTTCCGCCAAGATGGAGGCATAGGTGGATGTGCCGTGCCTTCTCACACAATCAAGTTTAGAGACAACTAAATATTAGCAACAGAAAACACAGCCAGAACACGGAAAATTGAACTTTTCAGAAGTCTGTTAACAACAAATTCTTCAACCTGACCAGTAAGGGGCGAAACCAGCGGCTGGTGAAGCAGGGTTGCACAGGATGCCTAGGTCAGAGGGACTCAAGCACACGGAATCCAGGCGTAGGGTTGGACCTAGTGAGCGACTGAGCGAGCGACCAGGCGAGCGACTGATGAGGAGACAGCGGGGGAGTATGGCTGCGTGTTGACTGTGGTCGCACCTTTGTGCGCGGGTGGACAGGCGAGGGAGTGGGCGATTGGACCGGGACCCGGCAAGTCCCCGCGGCAAGTGGCAGGGAGAGCGCCGCCATTTCCCTGCTCTGACCCCACCTCCACATACAGTGTCATAACCCAGCAACTCTGAGTGGCCCAGCCCAGGTGAACCACCTAAGGCACTGCTCCTCACCCAGTTGTGAGAAACCTCAGAGGGGGTCGCCATTTCCCCGCTCTGACCACACCACCACATACAGCAACACAACCCAGCGACCTGGGAGTCCAAGGCGCTGCTTCTCACACTTAAAGGGCACGAACAGACCAAAAATGGCGCAAGAAGATCTCAAAGTCCCAGAGCCTATAGATCTAAGTGATGAAAAAATAGCAAAACTCTCAGACGCACAGTTTAAAACACTGGTGATCAGGATCCTCACAGAACTGATTGATTATAGCCACAAATTAGACAATATATGAAGGCGAAACTAATTGAAATGAATGGAATTGCACAGGACAACAATAGCAATGAAAAGGAAACTGGGACTCAAATCAATGGAGTGGACCAGAAGAAAGCAAATAATGGCCAAACAGAAAAGAGTGAAGAAGCAATAATTCAAAGAAATGAGGAGAGTCTTAGGAACCTCCAGGACATCTTTAAACGCTCCAACATCCAAATTATAGGGGTACCAGAAGGGGGAAAGGCACAGCCACCAGTGGAAAACTTATTTGAACAAATAATAAAGGAGAATTTCCCCAATTTGGCAAAGGAAATAGACTTCCAGGAAATCCAGGAAGCTCAGAGAGTACCAAAGAAGTTGGACCCAAGAAGGAACACAGCAAGGCACATCATCATTACATTAGCCAAAATTAAAATGAAGGAGAGAATCCTAGAAGCAGCAAGAGCTAAGGGGACAGTCACCTACAAAGGAATCCCCATCAGACTGTCAGCGGATTTCTCAAAAGAGACCTTACAGGCAAGAAGGGGCTGGAAAGAGGTATTCCAAGTCATGAAATCCAAAGACCTACAACCAAGATTGCTCTATCCAGCAAAACTTTCATTTAGAATGGAAGGACAGATAAAGTGCTTCTCAGATAAGATCAAATTCAAGGAGTTCATCATCACCAAGCCCTCATAGGAAATGTTAAAGGGACTTATCTAAGAAAAAGAAGTTAAAGAAACATGAACAGTGAAAGGACAACAAACTCACAGTTATTAACAACCACACCTAAAATGAAAGCAAACTAAAAGGACAGCTAGATCAGGAGTGGAAACATAGAAATGAAGATCTCAAGGAGGGTTAGCAATAGGGGAGTGGGAGGAGGAGAATGGGGGAGAAGGTACAGAAAGTAAGTAGCATAGATAGTAGATAGAAAATAGATGGGGGGGGCAAGAATAGCATGGGAAATATAGAATCTAAAGGAATTGAGACACATGGTCATAAACTAAAGGGGGGGTAACGGTGGGGATGGGGGGTAGGGTGGAGGGGAATGAAGGGGGGAATAGAACAACTGTAACAGCATAATCAATAAAAATTAAAATAAAATAAAATAAAATAATAAAATAATAAAATTGATGTGTTCTGACTCCCTGGGTTTATGCTGTGAACCTCTATGGTATAAC
This sequence comes from Artibeus jamaicensis, assembly GCF_021234435.1. NCBI lineage: Eukaryota > Metazoa > Chordata > Mammalia > Chiroptera > Phyllostomidae > Artibeus > Artibeus jamaicensis. Next base: position 3,769,190 of record NW_026521717.1, read on the forward strand.
GCCTGTGAATTTCAGTGGTGCAGACTCCTTCAGGCATCTTGATGTTCTCCGTTTCCACCTACTCCTTTTATTGTGTATGTGTAATCAGTTGTAGGAGGAGGCAAAATGGTTTATGACAGCAGAAGAGTTTTTTGTGCTATTTACAGTCATAGCTGGTAGAGAGGAGATAGGCGATCTTTAGACTGTATATTGTATTAACCGTATTCTTCAGCCCAACTTGACACTTTTACAAGAGGACGGACAAAAGATAAGCCTCTCGCTGGGGAGGGAAGGGTTGTTAGTTGTAACTAGAAAGCAGTGAGGTTTTAGATGTTCAGATTTTGAGGTAAGATGAGTGTAAGGAATGGTAAATAGGTGTAGTGTGTGAGCAAATAGAGTTAACCACTACAGTGATAGAATTCAGGGACCTGTAGAATGGGCTAAGATCCGGGAGATGTGTTGTGAAGTATTTACTATTGTACAGATCAGCTATTATTTACACTAATACTAGAGCAGCACTTGTATAACAATCTCTATGTGATCTGTCTGATTAGGGGTTATAGAGCTTTAGGTAGTGTGCTAAAGGAAAACCAGTGGCGTGTAGTTTAGAGGGTTAGCAAAGCACTGTGGCGGAAAGAACAGGGGGAGCCTGTCTAATAATACAATATATCTACTCGAGACTAAGAAGCCTCTACAGAAAGAGGAGGAATACAGAGATATTATTAAAATATAAAAGAGGTGAAAATAATGAAAAAATATGCATCTCCCCATGTCTTCTCTGCTATAGGAAGGTGAAATTTGTTTCTCTGTCTCTACTGTTGAGATGCCCCCTCTTTGGGTCCCATTCTGGTCCTTTCACAGTTCCTAGCTGTTTGTGTCTCTTGCGGGTAAAAGGAAACGAAGCAATATACAAACAATCAAACGAAAAGGCAGGAGAGGAGAGGCGAAAGCGATGAGTTTAAGAGGAAAGGGAGAAGGACTAAAACAGGGAAAAAGAAAGGATAGGAACAAAGTATAGAAAGATAAAGCAGTGATAAAATTAAAAATATATAAGGTTACTAAATGAATGCACAAAAAAGTTACTAAAAAAAGGAAAAAAACAGAAAAAAAATTAAAAAAAACCCAAAACAAGCAAACAGCAAAAAACAAAGAAACAAAAAACAATAACAACAACAGAGAAACCCTTCCCATGTTGGTTTCAAACTGTTCAGACTGGTTTTTCTAGTTGCAGCAAGATCTCTCCATGGGCTGGGATGCTGGTGCAAGTGCACGCTCCAGCCAGGCTACCAGATTGGGGTGTGGGCACCTGCACACTCGCCAGGCACACTCGCTGGGCAGTTCGGGACTGCCCAACCTGTGCTTCCTGGTCCTCTGGTGCTGGCCTCAAAGTCTCCGAGCCTGCGCCCACAAGAAACCAGCAGGGCGCTTCCGGGTTGGGTGGCACAGGCCCGGAATTCTCTGCGCTGGCGCTCGCTCGTCCTTCCAGGAACAGCTAAACCAGCAGTGGGCTTCCCAGTCCCCTGGTGGTGGCTCAAAGGCCTCCGCTTCCACCAGGCCTTCTGGGACCGGGAGTAACCGGCAGGGCACTTCCCAGTCCTGTGGCTAGTCCCCAAATGTGTCCACCTTCCCCCTGGCTCGCTGCAAGGCAGGATAGTAAGCAAGCCAAGCTGCCCTTGCAGGAGAACACCTCGGTCCACTTTCAATAAAAAAACAAAACAAAACAAAACAAAACTCTCCAGACAGCCTGTCTCTCATTCCCGCTCAGTCCCCAACCAGACCCGTGAGGCCAATGCGTCTCTCAATTCTCCCAGGCTTGCGATCACAGAGTCTGCAGTTGAACCGGGCCTTGTGTCTTTGTACCCCTCCTTAATAATGCAAGCCCACAAGCAGATAGGTTTCTGCCCGGTGTTGCTTATACGGGAAGCAGGGGAACTGTTGGCCCTCCTTGGTGGCCACTGGGGCAGCTGGGTGCCCGAGCTCCTGTGGTAGACCTCTCTGGTGTTGGTCTCAGACCCATGGCTCTGGACCCTGGCCGTAGAGGCAACACTAGGGCCACCCGTAGAGGCAACACCAGGGCCACCCGGCCTGGGGTGCCAGCCCCCACCGCTTTGTCTTTACTCTGGTCCCCAAGACCCCACTGACTTGCTGCTTTATGGTGTTTCAGCGTCCAACACAGTCTCTGTTCATTTAATTTCACAAATGCTGGATAACTGATGGATTAATGCGCTGCTTTTCTATAGATCTGCCAGGATTTTCACCCACAAGTGCTGGAGCTAGAATCCGCTCCGCCCTACTCCAATGCCATCTTCCTATCTCTTCTTTTCTTGATGAGCCTACTTAAAGGCTTGTCTATTTTGTTTATCTTTTCAAAGAACCAACTCCTATATTTATTGACCCTTAGAATTGTGCTTTTAGTCTCTATGTCATTTAGTTCTGCTCTGATCTTGGTTATTTCCTTCCTTCTGCTTCTCTGGGCTGTCTTTGCTGTTGTTCCTTGAGTTTTTGCAGGCATAGGGTTAGGTTGTTTGTTTGAAATGTTTCCATCTTCTTTAGGTAAGCCTGTATTGTTATAAACTTCCCTCTCAGGACTGCCTTCACTGTGTCCCATAAGTTTTGGGCTGTTGTGAGTTTGTTTTCATTGGTATCCAGAAATGTTTTGATTTATTCCCTAATTTCATTCATGACCCATTTGTTGTTTAATAGCATTCTATTCAGTTTCCATGATTTTGCGTGCTTTGGGTTAATCGTATAAAGAAAAACAAAGACAAAAACCACATGATCATATCAATAGATGCGGAAAAAGCTTTTGACAAGGTACAACACCCATTTATGATAAAAACACTCAGCAAAGTGGGAATAGAGGGAGCATTCCTCAATATAATAAAGGCCACATATGAGAGACCTACAGCCAACATCATACTCAGTGGGAAAAAACTAAAAGCTTTTCCACTAAGATCAGGAACAAGAAAAGCATGTCTACTTTCCTCAGTTCTACTCAATACAGTATTGGAAGTTTCAGCTACAGTTATCAGACAGGAAAAGGAAATAAAAGGCATCCAAATAGGAAAGGAGGAAACGAATCTGTCACTGTTTGCAGATGACATGATAGTGTACATGGAAAATCCTATAGAGTCTACCAAAAAACTGCTCAAACTAATTAATGAATTTTGTAAAACAGCAGGTTACAAAGTCAATATCCAGAAATCAAAGCCATTTTTGTATACTAACAATGAATCAGCAGAAGCAGAAATCAAGGAAAAAATCCCATTCAATACAGCAAAAACAAAAATAAAATATCTGGGAATAAACCTAAGGAGGTCAAAGACCTGTACACAGAAAGCTACCCAGCCCTGAAAAAAGAAATCAAGGAAGTGACAAACAAATGGAAACATATACCTTGTTCATGGATTGGAAGAATTAACATCATCAAAATGTCCATACTACCCAAAGCAATATACAGATTCATTGCAATACCTATTAAAGTACCAATGGCATATTTCACAGACATAGAACAAACACTCCAAAAATTTATATGGAACCATAAACGACCCCAAATAGCAGCTGCACTTTTGAGAAAGAAGAACAAAGTAGGAGAAATCACAATACCTGATATCAAACTGTATCACAAGGCCACTGTAATCAAAACAGCCTGGTACTGGCATAAAAACAGGCACACAGACCAATGGAACAGAACAGAGAGCCCAGAAATAAACCCAACTCTCTACAGTCAATTAATATTCAACAAAGGGGGCAGTAATATAAAATGGAGTAAAGATAGCCTCTTCAACAAATGGTGTTGGGAGAACTGGACAGCTACATGCAAAAAAATGAAACTTGAGCACCAATTTACACCATACACTAAAATAAATTCAAGGTGGATAAAAGACTTAAATATAAGTTGTGAAACCATTAAAGTCCTAGAGGAGAACATAGGCAGGAAAATCTCAGATATTTCACACGGCAACATTTTTACTGATATGTCCCCTAGAGCAAGGAATATAAAGGAAAGAATAAACAAATGGGATCTCATCAAAATAAAAAGTTTTTGCATGGCTAAAGAAAACACTATTAAATTAAAAAGACAATCAACTGTATGGAAAAACATATTTGCAAATGATACCTCAGACAAAGGCTTAATCTCCAAAATATACAAAGAACTTACACGGCTCCACTCTAAGAAGACAACCAACCCAATTAAAAAATGGGAAAAGGACTTGAACAGACACTTCTCCAAAGAGGACATACAGATGATCCAGAGACACATGAAGAAATGCTCAATCTCACGAGCTATGAGAGATGCAAAGTAAAACCACAATGAGATACCACTTTACACCAGTCAGGATGGCTATCATAAACAAAGCAACAAACAACAAATGTTGGAGAGGTTGTGGGGAAAAGGGGTCCTTAGTCCACTGTTGGTGGGATTGCAGACTGGTACAACTATTATGGAAAACAGTATGGAATTTTCTCAGAAAAATAAAAATCAACCTGCCTTTTGACCTAGCAATTCGACTGCTAGGATTATATCCTAAGAATCCTAAAACATCAATATCAAAGAACCTATGCACCACAATGTTCATAGCAGCACAATTTACAATAGCCAAGAGTTGGAAGCAACCTAGGTGCCCATCAATAAATGAATGGATCAAAAAATTATGGTATATATACACAGAATGGAATTCTATGCAGCAGAGAGAAAGAAGGAGCTACTACCCTTTGCAACAACATGGATGGAACTAGAAAGCATTATGCTGAGTGAAATAAGCCAGGTGTTGAGAGACAAATACCATATAATCTCACCTTTAACAGGAAGCTAAACAACAAAACAAACATGCAAGCAGAACAAAAACAAAGACACTGAAATAGAGAACAAGGGGACAGTGTCCAGAGGGGAGAAGGGATGGAATTTAAGTGAACAAAGGGGAGGGATTTAGAGGAACAAGTATACAGGACACAGGGACAATAATTAAGGGGTGTGGAAATGGGAGGGAGGTGGGGAGCAAGGGGCAGGTTGGGCTGGGATTGGAGAAATAAACAGAAACTGTACTTGAAAAAGAACTAAATTAAAAAAAATAAATGAATAGATATACATATATTCATAGATATACATATTTTCATTTACTTGCATCCTATGTATTACATTTTCAAATTAATATATCTGTATTCTGTAATCTTTAGATAAAGTTACTTAAAATAAATTCGATATTTCACTTTTTCCCACCCAGAAAATCAAGTGTGAAGTCCATAATGGTGTTTTTTTGACTGGTGACTTCTAAGTTTACTTGCTTCTTTTAGAATATTATGCTAAGTGAAATAAGTCAGGTGGTGAAAGACAAATACCATATGATCTCACCTATAAGTGAAACCTAATCAACAAAACAATCAAGCAGGCGAAATATAACCGGAGACATTGAATCTAAGAACAAACTGACAGTAACCAGAGGAGAGGTGGGAGGGAATATGAGGGAAAAGAAGGGGAAGTTATATCAAGGAACAATTATAGAGGACACGTGGACAAAACCAAAATGCAGTAGGATCAAGGGTGGGAAGTGGAGATGGTTTAGGTAGGGGGGAGTTGACAAAGGTGTACTTGAACAACAATAAAAAAGTAAAAAAAATAAATACAAACACTTGTTCTATACAAACTGAAGTAAAATCATTGAAATATGGAATTAGATTTTATCACTGATAGATCAATGAGAGAGCTGAAAAAGCAATAATTGAAATAGAAAGGAACATTTATGAGTTACCTAGATTTAAGGAAACAGGTTAATTGCTTTTTTTATTATTATATTGACCTCATATAATGACAAATTCTTATATAAATAACTAGCATCTGAGTATATGATGTACATCTCTATAGCCTCTCAATTTGATATATCAGAAGAGGCTAGCAAAAATGTTTTGAAAAAGATATTGAATGTTCATTATGTCTTAATAAATGTCAACCATTGTATAATCTTAGGGGAAAAAGATGAGTTAGACCTAATATTTTTATCCAACTTATATTTAATAGTTTATGAATTAGCAGCAGAAGTTGAAAAATGACAAAACTTGTTGCAAATCTAAATAAAAACAGTGAGCCACATCTAGTATGAGAAGATAACTAGTATTTATGTACTATGCAAGTATACTGACATGATACTTTCATCTATATTGTAATCCTATGCCATTTTTCCTGAACAGTACTTTTAGTGAGGCTACTGATAGCTTATGATGATATTTTAGGATCAAAAATGACACAGTGTAATACAGGTATGAGTGGATAATAAAATAGACTAAATTCAGTTGGTGATACAAATAAATGTATTCAATGTTTTTTCAGTAAGTGCCTTTGACCATATTATTAAACTCCTTCTCTATACTAAAGGGCCTCACTTTAAATAGATATCATAGACTGATCACTATAAACACACTCTTACCTGGGCAGTTAAATCTCAACATCAATTTTAAATATTTAGCTCAATCAAATATTAAATACTCCATCTTATACAGAGCTCAAGTCTTCATTCTCAAGACTCAAGTCTGATTCACTGGCTAGGCCACAAAAAAAAGGAAGCATGGTCTGTAACTTCACTCATTCTGTGTTCTATCTCCAACTACTCATCACCAATCTATTAATTCCTGAGTCTTCCAAAGTTAAGGGAGTGGCAAATGGGGGGGTAGTCATGTGAGGATGGTGTAAAACCAACAAACAAAAAATTTCTTTGCTGGTGCTAATTTTGTTCTCAGTTAGTCCTGGGTGCCTTCTAAATGTGTCATATGCTTAAAGTCTGGCCTTTCTGTAAAACAAAGATGTCCTTTTTTTCTTCTTGAACTTTTTTACTACATATCTCTCTTGGTGACACCTCAGCTTTTGCCCACATCAGTTCATCTTCTTACTGTTTGTGTTGCCTTCCCCTGTGTCAGTAAGCCCTCTTAGTGTTAGGGATCCATCAAGATGGTTCGAACTGGCTACATTTTGCAGTGTCCAGTAGTCACTTCAGAAACTAGTACACCTTTTCTGTACCACACCCACAAAGGGTGAATTGGATTTTTTCTACTGTCTCTGTAGTCAAAATTCTGCCTTGAGAGGACTCTAGAACAGAAGCTTCCAAACTTCAAAGGATCCAGGTTGAAGCTTCTGAGATCATGCTTACCATACTTCACTCAGTGGTGAGTCTGTAAACAAATGGAGCTCAGCAAGCAGCCAGCTAAGGTTAACAATGCCAATTCACCTATTTTGCCATGAAATTTAATTTTTAGAACTAAAAATAGAACTTTAGAAAATAGAACTTTATTTTCTCTTAGAAAACTAAAGAATGGGTGTCTGACAGATTTTTGGCTTTTCTGTTTAGAATATAAAAATATTTCCAATTTTTTGTCCTGTATATGAAGCTTTAACTCAAATTCCAAGACACAGGAGGGATCCTATTTAACATTTTATGATACATTGTCTTTGACAGTATTAGATAAGCACAAAATAAATAAAATCAACTGTCCATTCTCCACTGCCAAAGTTTTTTGTTTTTGTTTTTTTTTTTAATTTATCTGTAGAGAGAGGGGAAGGGAAGGAGAAAAAGTGGGAGAGAAACATCAATGTGTGGTTGCCTCTCATGTGTCCCCTACTGGGAACCTGGCCTGCAACCCAGGCATTTGCTGACTGGAAATTGAACCGTTGACCTTTTGCTTTATAGGCCTGTGTTCAATCCACTGAGCTACACCAGCCAGGGCTCCACTGCTAAGTTTTTGTGTCAATGTTTATTACCCTTTTTAGCTATTCATAAAATGTATGTAAATATATATAATCAGAATAATATTTTATAAGTTCATTTAATTATAGCTTTTCTGCTTAAATATATTAAAATAGAATTCAGTGATCTCATAAAGGATAATTTCGGTGCTACATAATTTTGCATTATTTTGTAAAATTTGCCATCATAAGAACCCTTAGATTACTTTTAGTGTTTCATTTAGTATGTCATGCTTTAGAGAATATCTTTGCTCATCAATTAATTAATCATATTGCTTTGATTGCCACTATGAGCCAGTAATATTTTGCGGTGGCATGCCCTGAATACATCAAGGAACAAACAAATGCAGTATTATGTTTAGAGAAAATGGGTCAAGAGGAAACTTTCAGGGTGATATATATGTTCACTATCTTGACTGTGGTGATAGTTTTATGGATGTGCATATACATCAAAAGTTATCAAATTTTATTCTTTTAATATGGGCAATTTATTATACTCATTTATATTTCTATAAAACTCTTAAATAAAAAACAAACAAAATCTAAAAAGACAAATTTTCTAAATATATTTAAACATTATGAGCATTGAAAAGTCAAAAGACTTATCAGAGCTCCCTTGTATGTTATTTCCTCTTTTTCCCTTGCTGCCTTTAAGATTTCCTGTTTGTCTTTAAAATTCGGCATTTCAATTATGTTGTGTCTTAGAGTAGATCTCTTTGGGTTTATCTTGATTGGGACCCTCTATGCTTCCTGAACTTGGGTGGCTTTTCCCCTTTCCAGGTTAGGGGATTTTTCTGTCATTATTTTTTCAAACAGGTTTTTATCCCTTGCTCCTTTTCTTCTCTTTCTGATATTCCCATGATTTGAATTTTGTTGCATTTCATGTTGTCCTGCAGTTTCTTTAAGATATATTCCTATTTTCTGAGTCTTTTTTCATGCTGCTCTTCTACTTGCATATTAACAGATACTTCTTCAAGGAGGACATGCAAAAGGCCCAGAGACATGCAAATGGATGCTCAATATCACTAGTCATCAGAGAGATGAAAATTAAAACCACAGTGAAGTACCAGTTTACATTCATTAGAGTGGCCATAATAAACAAATCAACAAACTATAACTGCTGGTGAGGATGTAGAGAAAAGGGAACACTGTTGCACTATTGGTGGAAATGCAGACTGGTACAGCCACTATGGAAACAGTATGAAATTTCCTCAAAAATTAAAAATAGAGCTGCCTTTTGACTCAGTAATTTCACTGCTGGGGTTATACCCTAAAAATCCTAAAATGGCAATTCAAAAGAACCTATCCACCCCAATATTCATAGCAGCACAATTAACAATAGCCAAGTGCTGAAAACAGCCTAAGTGCCCATCAGTAAATGAGTGGGTCAAAAAACGGGTACATTTACACAATGGAATACTATGCAGCAGAGAGAAAGAAGGAACTCCTACCCTTTTCAACAGCATAGATGGAACTGGAGAGCTTTATGGTAAGTGAAATAAGCCAGGCAGTGAAAGACACATACCGTATGATCTCATCTATAAATGGAACCTAAACGACCAAGCAAGTGAGCAAAATAGAAGCAGAGACATGGAAATAAAGAACAAACTGACAGGGACGAGAGGGGAAGGGGGAGGGAAATAAGGGAACAAAGAAGGGGAAGGGTCACCAAAACACATGTATAAAGGACCCATGGACAAAGAAAACCAGTGGCAGATTGAGTATGGGAAGTGGGAGTGGATAGGGCATAGGAGAGTAATGGGAGGAAAATGGGGACAACTGTAATCAAATAACAATTTTTTAAAATTATTTTATTGTTCAATTACAGTTGTATATATTTTCTCCCAACCCCACCCGCCCTATCTGCTCCTAACCTACCTCCTTCCCTTGTTTCCACCCTCCCCCTTGGTTTTGTCCATGTGTCCTTTATAGTAGTTCCTGAAAACCCTTCTCTCTGTTTTCTCCCCATCTTCTCCCCACTACCCTCTGGCTATTGTTATGTTAAACAACAATTTTAAAAAACAAAATAGAAAAATTAAATGTCTGAATAAAAGGAATTATACACTTGAAACCTATATAAGCATATTAACCAATGTCACCCCCAAAATTAAAGCTACCATAAAAAATAAATTAATGATTAAAATGTCAATAGGCAAGGTAATATGGGGACATATTTCAGGAGCCTCTTAGTTTTGGAGATGATATAAGGGAATAATTCCCTGATATCTGAGATAAGAATGAAGCATGAATGAGAATTTGTTAGGTAGTCAGATGAACAAAACAAGTGGATGGTAAGCAGGGAATTCCAGACAAAGGGGAGAAAAAATTTCACGACCCTGAACTGTGAGAGAAAACCTTGAAACTATAATGAACTTTAACAAGGGGGCCATAACAGTAATTTGAGAAGAAAGGATGGGGTTGTGAGAAATAATAGTAGAAAATGAGTCAAAGACCAAAATCTAGAGGAAAGGTTTGTTGAATCACATTGTGTCTTAAAGGAAAAGAGTATTAAGCAAGTGAGTGTTAAGCATGATTTGTATGTATGTTTGTATCTATGTGTTTAAATATCACTGTGGCTGTTATGTGGAGATTGGCTTCATATGTGGAAGTTGAATATAAGTGAATTAGTGCTGTTACATTGCACATTGAGGGGCCTGTGTTATAAGGCTATTGTTTCAGCTTGTGACTTGAAGTAGAGTAGTGTCACTGATATTGGCCACAACAGGCATTGAAGAGTCAGACTTGATCAGGTTTAGTGATTGATTGCCTATGGTAGGGGAGAAATTTTTGTACCTCTAAAGTTTTAGGTTACAAACATTTGTAGTTGGTGTGTATCTTTTCCTAACATTGTTAACACTGGGAATAAAGTAAACTTAAATGAAATATATTAATTTAGTCATGGGCACATTACATTTTGAGATGTCTATATGATAAGTAGGTAGAATGCTCAAATAATTATGTGCATATACTTGAAACCAAGCAGAGATATGTTGGAGCTTTTGTTTTCAAGAAATAGAATAGACATGATCACTTAGTGAGTGAAGATGTGGTTTTAAACTGAGTCTGAGAAACTCTAACATTTATCATTTGGAAGGAATAAGCAGGTAATCTAATGAAAATAAGTCAAAGATCTAGTAAGAAAATCAGTGGTATCTATGTAGCTAAGGTGCTGCTATTGATAAGTCAAATAGGAGAAAAATTGGAAATTATCCACTATTTGACTAAGTGCATGGGTCTATATCATTGACTTATTACTGTTCTAACAAATTATCACTAACTTGGTGGCTTACAACAATAAAAATTTATTCTTTTACAGTTCTGGAGACCAGAGTCAAAAATCAACTTCACTGGATTAAAGGGAAGGTGTTAATGGGCCCAATTCCCTCTGAAGGTTTTAGGGGAGAAACTGTTTCTTTTACATTTTCTAGCATTTGTTAGACCAGCTATAGTTACTGGCTCATGACACTTCCTCAAATCACTCCAGCCTCTTGCTTATGTCATCCTATCTCCTGCAGCTCCTGTGTAGTAGTTTCTCTCACTTCCTTTCTGTCATAAGGACATGTGATTACATCCTTGCAACTACTTGGACAATCCAACACATTGTCCTAATCTTAAAATAGTTTATATAATCACATTTGTAAATTGCTTTTGCCATCTAAAGTAACATATTCATAGGCTTTTAGGATTAGAACATGAACATCTTGAAGGAATATTATTATTCATTCTACCACAGAAGTTATTGTAGAAATATTAAATAATGTATTTCACTTTAAAGAGGGTTGAGGACAGAGAGGTGAGAACAATGGAGAAAGCACATACAAAGAATTTTGTAAGAATTTTGTGGTAAGTGGGGAAAAGAGAGAGAAATTGGAAGATAGATGGGTCAGTGACAGGGTTTTGACTATAATGGGAAATATAGAACAAATTTAAATGCTTATGAAAAAAGTCTAAAGGGCAGCAGATGGTGAAGGTAGAGGAAACAGAAGAGATAACAAGTGCTCAAATTTTCTGAGAAAGCCAAGGGACTGCAGCAAGGAGCCATGAAGCACTGAAAATATCCACTTACTCAGAAACATTTTTGAAAAGGTTTGAGGATGAAATACTGTAACTGTGGAGGACAGTTTCTTTTCTTTTATCCAATTAATTATTGATTATTTTTCAAGGATGTTATGTAGCTATTTCTTTAGTTCTGATTTATTAAAAAATTTTACATTATTTTCTTTTTCTATCTGATTCCTAAAGAAAATATTAATTCCAAACTATATTTCCTATAACTCTAAAGTGAGCAACAGATTTGTTTCAGGAAAAAAAGCTGTAGTGTTGTAGAGTGGTCTGGTTGGTTTCCTTCATATTTTAAATTTCAATTTTTTTCTAACTTTGCATTGGTTTGAGTTTTTTTATCAGATTTTACTAAACCATATTATCAAGTGAGCTACAATGAATTGTTGTTCTCAAAGGTTTACCGCTAACATTTTACATCACTATTTTTTCTCTCTTTTCTCATTGTCATTTTTGTACATCCTTTATACAGCAAATCATAGTTTCCACTGGGAAATCCAGGTAGAGCATTTCCAGGTTTTCTTATCATTGAGGCCTGCTATGCTTGCTCACTGAACATTATGTAAATCATGTCAGGGACCAAGAACCCAGGGGTGTGTGTATATGTCTGTGTGTGAGTATGTATGGATGAATATGTGTAAAAGTGTTTGAGAGAATGTGAGTGTGTGAATGATCTCTGTGTATATGCTGATATGGAAGAGATAACAGAGATTTTAGCAACAATTTTCAAATGAGCATCTTCCTTACCAGGCGTAGTGTAAGTTCACAGTGTAATGTATATTTCTCAGAAATTGTAATACAATTTTACACATTTATTGGGTTTTCATTATTTAAAAAACACAGTACTAACTGTGGTTAAAAAAATATTTCTGTTTTAGGAAAGTAAAAAATATACCAAAGAGTGGTGGAAAAAAGAAGGGGTAAAAGCTACATAAGTAACATAAATATAAGGAAATGTGATAGTGACTTATAGGGTGATCAGGCACAACCTCTCTAAGGAGTGCTTTTTAAACTATGCCCTTAATATTAGAGTTATCCTGCCAAGATGCTGAACTAAAGGTTGTATGTTATTAAGGATATTAGATAATATCATGGAGTTTGAGAGAAGATAGCAATCTAATATAATGTGAAGTTCAGAAAATTTTCAAGTAAGATAAGGCATTTCAGAAAAATGAAACACAGCTGAAAGGTACAGATTATAAAGGAATAAACAGAGCTAAGTGTGTCCAGAAAAACAAAGAGATGAGTCCAGGAAACAGGAAGTAGCCCATCTTTGTTAAAGCTAAGGGTAAAATTTTGTGAAATAAAATGAAAAAAAGTGTTCAAGATCACATTATATAGGGTCTTACATGTTTGTGTGGGGAATATGTATTTAAAATTTCACAGTGAAGCAGCACTGAAAGTGAAGAACAAAAGAAATGCACAATTGAAATTATTATACAATGAGGACTACCATTAGTTGAAAACTTATGATGTGCCAAGTGCTTTATATTTATTACTCCTTTTAACATATTTCTCAGAAAACTATAAGAGTATATTATTAGAAATTAGTTAGTCTGATGCTTAGCTATGGTGAGTAATCTGCCGGTAAATCACAACATTAAAAATGGTTTGAACAGAGATTAGAGAAATGCCTCAAATCAAGAGGGACAATTAAAAATCTGGTACAATGGTTGCATATAAGAAGATAGAGATTAGATTAGTGGTGAAGGGTTTATAAGAGACAAGGTCAGAGATGTTTGGGATGGAAACTCTATAAGATTTAGGGTTACACTTAATGTGCAAAATTAAAAGAAAGATTTTATATTTTCCAAAGACAAAATATGTGGTGGCTATTATTTTTAATTTTAATGGTTTTCACATTTTCTATTATTTTTAGCATTTTTATTTTATTTATTTTATTTTTATACTCATCCAAGTATTGCTTATTGATTTTAGAGAGGGGAAGGGAGGGAGAGAAATGTGGATTGGCCACCACTGACATGTGCACTGGCAGGGAACCAGACCCTCAAACTAGGCACGTGCCCTGGCAGGAATCTTAACCCTCATCCTAGGCATGTGCCATGACTAGGAATCAAACCCACGACTTTTTGGTCTACTGGAATATGCTCCAAGAAACTGAGCTACACAGGCCAGGGCTATTTTTAGTATTTTAAATGCAATGCATACTCAGTATGTGAAATTTTAAAAATACATAATTGTTACAGAGAGGAAAAACTTTCCTAATGTTCTAACATCCATTGACAGTCACTGTCATGCTTTGGTATATTCCTGATCTTTCAAAAATATATCCATAGATATTTAAAGGAACATTATAATATGGTTATAATTATATTACAGGTAGAATTTTACAGCCTAGCTTATACATCTTCTCCATTGAATTATCACTGCTTTTTTGTATTATTGTATAAACTTAAAAACATTTCACTGCTGTATAATATTCTATTATCTGGGTTTTCATTACCTTATTTTATTACTGATTGCTTCTACTTATGTTGTTTCTCGTGTATTTTAAGGGTACATTTTATAGATAAATCTTTTTTTGCATTCAAGAATATACACCTAGAATAGATTCTCAGAAATGGAATTATGAATTCAAAGAATATGGCCATTAGAAAATGCATGATACACATTGCCAAATGCTTTTCAAAGAGTTTGGTCAATTTAAATTAATGTCAATAATTTTTTAGAAGCACATTTCACTATACTCACAAAAGCAGAAATATTATATTTGTAACAAGATATTAAGCATATCTTGGAAAATTTAGGCTTAAAATAATAAATGCCAATAAGATATATCAGATTATTCCCAGGATTAGAAAAATGTAGGTTGCCAAGACCTGGTGAGATGATTCCAAATCTCTTACCACATAGAAATTTAAAAAAAAAGGAAATAAAAATCTTAGCAGGTAGAGGAAAGAAAGATCATTAAAAATTTTTTGCTTTTTGAGGAGTATCTGCCGGTTTACTATGAACTAGACATTATTTTCCAAGTGAACTGAGGCCACTCCTCATTTCAAGTCCTGTAAAATAAGCTGCTACAGTACAAATGGGAACCCCTGAGGTGTTTTCAGGTTGCTTTTTTTAACTAAATGGATGGGAGCCTGATGCCTTCATTAGAAACCCCAAGATTGAGAAGTCGAACAAGTGGCTCTGTTCTCCAAGTTTGTTTGGAGTGGACACAGGAGCCATGTGAGAAAGCAAAATGAGATGGTTTTAGGCTAGAAACCCTGAGCAAGTGTACAAACTTCATTAGAGACAACCTGGAGGCAAGGTTATAGTCTTGGGCAACTGGGAGGACAAAGCCCTCAGATGCAAAGAGATGTATTATTGCAGGCAATGATTTTTCAGGGGAGGGAAGCCCTTTTGGACATAGATCTTTAAAGCATCCACACACACAGCCAAGAGAAAGGTCAGGCTTTGTTTGCCAGAACCAGAGAGCCAGCCTAGTAAAGAGAACATTTTTGGTAACTTCTTGCCTTTTTTCCCTCCAACCAAGATTCTGGGGTCTGTCCTTTACATTCAGAGCAAAAGATCACTCCACTGAATAAATTCACAGGGACAGTGAGAGATGAAATAAAGGATAAAGAGGCCTGTACTATTGTTTTCATTTGCATTTCTTTAACAATTTGTGAATTTTAAAATTTTGGACAGTTTGGTTAACTATTCATATTCTCTTTTAAAGTATCAATAAAAACAAACAGTTTTTGAATAGTCTGAATGTTTATTATTTTATTTTTTAAATACTTTATTTATTTTTAAACAGAGGGGAATGGAAGAAGAAAGAGAGGGAAAGAAACATCAGTATGTGGTTGCTCCTTGCACATTGCCTACTGCAGACCTGTCCTACAACCCAGGCACATGCCTTGATTGGGAACTAATGCCCCTTTGGTTCTGAGATTGGCCCTCAATCCACTGAGCCACACCAGCCAGGGCTAAAGAGTAAATGTTTAAATAAAAAAGTGAATATGGCTTCTATGACCTGAGTTGGATTACACAGTAAATCAACAAGACCACCTTATTCTTGAACATCCTTCCTGCAATAAGCAAAATTTATAACACACATAATTATAAATTTAAATGGTAAATCTTTGTATTGTAATCTAAAATAACTTAAATATTTTATGCTATCTATTTGAGGAACATGTAGTTTTTGTATGTATATTAAAGTTAAAACTCATCCTAAGTACAACAAAAATTTAAAAAAATACTATTTAGAAGTGTATGTGGCAGAATAAGAGTTAGGTAGTGCTGTGTGATGTATAGTACCTCAATTTTTAATAGCAAAATACTATTGTTTAGCCCCAAACTTCCCTCTTACTAATTAAGTGACATTGGAAAAATAATTTAACATCAGTCTCAGGTTTCAAATATATGAAAACATAGAAAACTGTTTTGTATAACATAAAATGAAGAGGAATTGGAACAGAGAGGAAGGCTGGGGAGCAAATGAATGAGGGAGAATTGAGCCAGGGAATCCCCTAGTTTTCTAGGTAGTTAGTGGCATTTCAAAGGAAGCCCCAAAATCACCCACTTCTCCTCAGGCCTACCTTCATGGTCAAGCTGACCACCCTGCTGTTTCTCAGGTGATGTGGATGGGGGGGTTACTTATACAAAAGTTTGATGCTCTAGCACTATAGTTACTTTGATCCTGAAACCAATCATGTTGACTTTGAATTTTGTCTGGCCTTAGTGAGGCAATCCAAAGTGATCCCTGGTGGGGAAAGCATTGTATGTTTTGAGATCCTTCCCTCAGCATTTCTAGCTTGTGACATCCTCTCTCCTGTTGGAGGAGGGATAAAACATCCGAGAAAGGGGAAAACCTAGTGCAAAGCACTAGGTTTGTCATTCCAGGAGAGAATGACTCAACTGTTTGGCTTTTAAAACTTTTTACTTTCTTAGTTTTTTTTTCTTATTTTGAGAATATTTAAAATATATGTAAATTTAGATTCCCACAACTTATTGAATCTCACTTCTACTTAGCAGTCTCCTCTTTTAATTCTGTTGGCACCCTGATTTTCTTGTCACTGACAACTTAAAAAAATAACATAAAAAACATGAGATAGCATATGTGAAGCAAATAGACTTTTTGTCTCTTGGCTTCTCATTCCCCTTCTCTCACCACTCTCCCATCTTACACTCTGTATTCTCTGCTGAGAATGTCTTTGCTAAGATATATACAAAATTTATTATTCACATACTAGCATCAAAGCTATTGTGAAATAGGCAGTCAATGTGAGCAACAGAAAAAGCTGTTGATGTTTCTTTCTGAAGCACCTTAATTTGATCTACTTGGGAAATCTTTGAAATTTTAGAAAACTTTATATGTTATCAACAATAACAACAATAATAACAACGAAAAAAAGCAGTAATTTCCTTAATTCAAGCACACTCTGCTCTCCTCCACCTATGACATGGAAGGCAATATAGAACTAATAATTATTTCCTCAGCAGTGCAAATAACCTCTGCCTTTTATTCCCACACTGTCTTAAACACTGGGTGCCCTTTCATGTTATAGCCAGAAGGGTTAGCTTGTTAAAAACTAGTGCCACCATTCTCCAAAGTGACACTCATGTGACTCTCATTAATGGCAAAGACCTGTGTCAAAGGAGTGTGCAAAACCTCAGAGCATGTAAATATTCAAGTGCTACTGAGGCCAAACCATCTTATCTATAGGTGAGACTTTTGGGTCATGGTAGATACACCTGATGAAATAAAGGGAATAATTTTCTGGGTGCCTGGGCCTCCTCTGCAATCACCAAATGCAAAGCTTTAGATTACCTCCTATACTATTTCAAATTACCCAATAAAATAAATAAAATTTCTTTAAGGCTGTATCATATAAATCATATAAATCATTTGATCTCATTTGAAAAACTAGTATTATAATAGCACTATAGCAAAACTAAATATCTATATTTACAATAATTAGAAGTAATTGCTTAAAACTAAATTGCAAATTAATCTCCACACATTTCTTCAAAAGCTATTTCTTGAATTAAAATTATACCTCAAAAAGCCAGACACAGCCTACTTATTTATATAACTTTATTATGCACATAGCTTTTATTAATGTAGTTTTACAGAAGTAAACTTTATAAGAAAACATTTCTACTAACTTAGATATTACAGAAATCTGAGGGATTGCCTATTCAAACCCATGATTACAACAATACTTCTATGTTTGAATATTTTTGTACTCTATGGGAGAACTGAACAAAAATCCCTGTAATTTAGTTATGCAACATTACTCAGTTTAACTGGCACTTTATGTTCTCCATGTTCAAACACGAATGAGGAAGGAACATTCCTCATCCATTGGAGGACACGGACTGTATTTTTGTTAGGTTAGTCATCTTGTTATGCCCCATTCAGCTCAGCCTCATTAAGCTTTTGGACCTATAATTGCTGCCTGCTGCCAGGATTAATATCTCAGTATTTTTGCTCCCTTAGTTTACGGTTACTTTTCAAGAATTAAATGATCATTCAGAAAGTTGACTTCAGTTTATGAGCTGTTAAACCTGTGGTAGACATGATACAGCAAGAAGCCTAAAAGTTATTAGTAGCAACTTTCCTTTGCAAACATTTGCTGGTCACATTTTTTTTAGCCTGAATATCCATATTTCCTTCTAAACCTTCCTCTGTATGATTCCAGGACTTACATCAATAATGATTTCTCCCTAGGCAGTAAAGTGTACTTATCCAGTAACCATCAACATTTTCTTCTTTAATAGGACAGTTTTCCATATATTAAATATGTTAATTTTCTCTTATCCCACCACTACATTTATTCTATAAGTGAGGTAAAATGCTATATACCATAATAATGAATTCTAGATAAATGAACAAATGGAATGGAATGAAGAACATGTTCTTGTGATACTCAGGATTCTCTATATGATTGTTGATGAAACATCGGATTGACAGCTCTGTACGTTAAAAGTTTGTAGTCTCCAGAATGGATCAACAATTGGGAGCATGAGTCATCAGCTTTAACAACTAATATTTGTTGAATTGATTTTAATTATTTCAACTAGCTGAGATGGAAATCTCTAGTTATTAACTCTTTACAAGCAGAGCATTGCTGCATTAAATGCAAATTTATAAATGAATGAATGTTTGGATTATTATAGATGCAGAAAGTGTTTGATTTGTTTGCTTCATTATTGAGCATGTGTTTTTCCAGTTTCTAACTCCTAGTGGACTTAGCAAACTCCACTATCAGGGAGTTTTTCTCAGGGAAATATTTATTCTGGCAGTGCTAGGCTTCTGTGTCATTCATAGATACACATAGATGCTAAAAAAAAAAAACCCTTCTTCTCTATATTTGCATTCTAAAACAAAGAAAAGACTGAAGCACACAGCATTTCTCAACAGATAGATTTACTGTGTGTTTATTATGTGTAAATAAGTTGCATAATTTATCTTTAAACTCTCTACACATGATTTACACTTAGTTCCTTAAAATTTCTCTCTTCCTTTCTAAAATTTCAAATGAATTTGATTCAGGGTCTGCAAATTGGAGAAAAGCTTGAGAATATTTAAAATAGTATAAAAGTAACCATTTAGTTATGAATTCTGTTAAAATCTAAGGCCTTATTAACCATCGCATTTTTTTTTACTCACTGCCAGGCTTCAGCTTACTGATTTTTTAAAAAACATTCTGTAATACAGTGTCTCATACTACACTTTCATGTCAGCAAATGTCTGTTTCTGAGGCAAGTGATTTTGTTCTATTTTGTTGCTACTGCTCTTACTTATTTATATAGCCCACAGTATGAAAACATGTTGTTTGCATCTGTATCCTCTAGACAGAGAGTTCATAGAACAAAGGCTCTCAATTGGAGGCATCTTTGTAAACTTATCTTTGTCAGCTTGCACAGGACCTGACACATTCTGGACATGCAGTCAATATGCATCGAGTACATATGTGTATCTTATAACGGCATCTATCTCTTCCAATCATTATTGCCATTCATATTTTATCCTGTGCGTCCTTGCTAGACAAACTATAAAACTTTGGGTTGTTTTGATAAATAACTTGTATGTTTTCTCTGAACTAATACTTTTTAGTCCTGAGTATACTGGACCTAGATCCTCCAAATAATCAGTTTTTAGGGGAGCAGCCTACCGTCCAGTTATTATTGGCAGAGTCTAAATGTCTCTAATGAGGGCTGCCTGCTATTCTGAGCCAAGATCTCTGTCTGCTTCCATTTAACAGCAAAGTCCTTAATCTTCATTATTCTCAACCCTCAATTTGTGTTCCATTTTTTTTCTCACATTCTTGCCATAAGCCAAATAAAGTAATTCCATTTCCTGTTCATTTTAATAACATATTTGTACAGGATACTCATGAGTATCAGATTTTTCTTCATCTTCCCTAGTGGCTAAACCACTTTCTTCTTTCAATCTATAGAGAAAAGTTCCTCTTCACCAATTTTTTTAAAATTGTTTTTATTGTTGACACTATCAGAGATGCCCCCATTTCCCCCTTCTTTGCCCACCTACATCCACCCTGATCCCACCTTTTTTCTTCTGGCCATCACCACACTGTTGTCTGTGTCTATGTGTCATGCATGTATGTCCTTTGGCTAATTTCTTCGCCTTCTTTCATTCAATCCCTCTCCCTTACCCCTCTGACAGTTGTCAGTCTGTTCCATGTATCCATGCCTTTATTTTTATTCTGTTCATCAGTTTTATTTTGTTCATTAGACCACATAAAAGTGTGATTATATAGTATTTGACTCTACAGATCCATCCATGCTGTTGCAAAAGGTAAGAGTAGCTTTCTCTATCACAGAGAATTGATAGTATAGAACAGTAGATGGATATGAATGCACATATATGATTATACTGCAATTTTTATAAGCACGGATATGAACAATGTCAGAGGGCCAAGGAATACAGAGGAGAGACAGATGATCTCTGCCTAGGTGTGTCAAGAACTGACTCCAGAGTTCATTATGCAAGCCCAGGACAAAGGCATTTCCAAAAAGTCCAAAACATGAGTAAAAATACAGATATGACAGAGAATGATATGGGGACTGAAAGAAGTTCTGTATCTCTAAAGCATGTGATGTAACATTGGAAGTTATTGGAGCTATGGTTTCAGAGTTGAAAGGGGTTTGATAACTAGAGGGGTTCTATTGGATATCTGTTTCAGAAAGTTAACCTTGGTATTAAGGTGGAAACTAAATTAAAAGGATAAGAATTGTCAGTAAATTTAGAAGGGATCTGAAGTGAACCTCAAGCCTCTGAAAGAAGAAGGAATATAATTGCAGGTTTAAGGGATTAATGGTAGTTTTTATCCTGGAAAAATGAGAACATTTAGAAGGCCACGTATTGGGAGAAAGGGTAAGAACTCCAGGGAATTACTGTGTATATAATGCAACACAGGATTTTCCTTCTACACTCTTCTTGATCTAAACACACTTTTGTTTATTGTTATAACTTTGTTAAAGGTGCATTTTGATTCATTGCTTATTCATTCTTGGTGGACAATGTGAGCATAGGAGTTTCTTGCTATTACATATAAAGATGCTGCTACTACATGTAAAAAACTTTGCTAATGGTTTTTCCTGAATTTGCTTAAAATGTTTTACTTTCTTGCTTCCTTGCTAAACCTATATTGGAAAAAAAAGAAATCAGGAACTGAGTAGTACAAAATACCATATAAGCATGCAATACATATTATAGTACATATAATACGTAAAGATAAATTTAAAAATGGTTAGAGAAATCTTATCATGGATCCTGAAACTTTTTCTTTTCTGGACATTTAACTAACTCTGCTGGCAGATAAAGTAAATCCTGATATCTTACTGTTTTAGTGCCTATTGTAACTACGAACAACTGAGATTGACTTCAATAGTGCACAAGGCAAGTCAGGCCTGCCTCTAAGTTCTACCTTTATAACACTTGTCTCTTTCTTATACAACAGTTTTTTTTAGCTTTATTTATTTGGCACTTGAGAGCCCATGACTGCTATACCATGTATGGAAAATTTATTCTAGTCAGACATACTGAATTCACTGAGTAAGTATGTACAGTGGAAAGAAGCAACATATTAGGTCTCGTCCTAGTTTGAGGCCCTGAAAACAAAATATTCTATATATTTTTGGTTTTAAAAGAGTGAATTCAGTTTTGGAAATACACACTTTGTTGTAACATTACCATGACCAGATGCTCTTGGGGAGCTGAATAACAGCTCTGATAACACTATGTTCATGTGTACCAAATCTGGGAATTTAGGAAGTAAAAAGCTGAAACAAATTTAAGAGGAAATTACTGCCAATTATACCCCAAAAGCATGAAGCTATATATGGAACACCTTAATAAAGCTCTGAAGAGAAAAAAGCTGGGAAACTTCCATTTAAATGAAAAACTTGTTGTATTTCTGAAGTAGAAAAAAGGCATCAGGTGATCTGAATCTGTCTTGGACATTTGTTTTTTTGGTCTTGGTGTTTAAAAAAAAAAAAGCCCTGGCTGGTGTAGCTCAGTGGATTGAGCGTGGGCCTGTGGACCAAACAACCACAGTTCAATTCCCATTCAGGGCACATGCCTGGGTTGCAGGCTAGTTCCCAGCAGGGGACACACGAGAGGCAACCATACATTGATAGTTCTCTCCCTCTCTCCTTCCCTTCCTCTCTAAAGATAAATAAGTAACATCTTAAAAAAAAAAAGCCATAGTCCTGTTTGCCTTTATGAAGGACATGTATTCTCTACCTCTACATTTTCCACCACTCTCTGTAGTCTTATGCACATCACTCAATTAATTTATGCACCTTATATTATTTGATTTTGTGACACTGAAAATATTTTTAATTAAAAAATCAATTGTATTTTTCCATTACCATTTAGTTTCCTTTTACTTCCTCACCCCAACACATCACTGTTGTCCATGTCCACGAGGCCTTTTCTTCCCCCAACTTAATTATCCTGCTGTCTGTCTATGAGTCTATTTTCCTTGTTAGTTCAGTTTGTTCATTAGATTCCACATATGAGTGAAATTATATGGTATTTATCTTTCTCTTACTGGCTTATTTCACTAAGGATAATGCTCTCCAGGTCTAACCATACTATTGCAAAGGGTAAAGTTTTCTTTTTTTTTTTTATGGTCCAGTAGTATTCCATTGTGTAAGTGGCCCATGGTTGTTCTATTCACTCATCTATCGATGGACACTTGGGCTACTTTGACATCTTTGTGATTATAAATAACACTGCAATGCACATAGTGGTTTTTATATTCTTTTGAATTAGTGTTTTGGGTTCCTTCAGATATATTCCCAGAGTGGAACTGCTGGGTCAAAAGGCAGATCCATTTTTAATTTCTTAAGGCATCTCCATACTATCTTTCACAGTGACTGCACCAATCCATATTCCCACCAACAGTGTGGAAGTGTTCCCATTTATCTATACCCTCACTAGCACTTGTTGTTTGTTGAATTATTGATGATAGCCATTCTGACAGGTGTGAGGTGATATCTCATTATAGTTTTAATTTGCACTTCTCTGATGATTAGTGGTATTGAGCATCTTTTCATATGTCTATTAGCCATTTGTATGTCCTCTTTGGGAAAGTATATGTTTATGTCTTTTGACCATATTTAATTGGGTTGTTTGTTATTTTGGCATTGACCTTTGTAAGTACTTTATAAATTTGGATATTAACCCAATATATAATGTATCAGTGAATATGTTCTTCCATTTTGTGGGTTGTCTTCTTATTTTGTTGACAATTGCCTTTGCTTTGTAAAATTATTTTTTGTTTGGTGAATTTAACAAAGTAGCAGGATACAAAATAAATATTCAAAAATCAGTTGTATTTCTATATGCCCATAATGAGGTAAAAAAAAAAAGATTAAAAAAACAATTCCTATTTACAATAGCCAAGTGTTGGAAATAGTCTAAATGTCCATTGGTAAATGAATGGATTAAAAAAACTGTAGTACATTTACATAATGGAATTCTATGCAGTAGAAAGAAAGAAGGAACTCCTACCCTTTGCAACAGCATGGATGGAAGAGCATTATGCTAAGTGAAATAAGCTAGAAGGTGAAAGACAAATACCATATGATCTCATCTCACCTATAATTGGTACCTAGTGAACAAAACAAACATATGCGCAAAATAGAAAAAGAGACATGGATATAAAGAACAAATTGACAGTGACCAGAGGGGAGGGCAGAGAGGTCAATGGGGGAATGAAGGGGAAAAGTCAAGGAACATGTGTTTTTTTTTCTATAAGATACTTAAAAAAATTTTTTTAACCAAAATGCTTGTTGTCTACTGTGAAATAACACAACATATGTTCCTAAAATGGTTATTCATGCTGTATTTCCTTTCTTTTTTTTTAAATTTTATTTAGTTATTTTTCAAGTACAGTTTTTTGTCTATTTCTCCCATTCCAGCCCCCACTCCACCCCGTGCTCCCCACATGAGCCAAGACAACTGGGGGTTGGGGAAGGATTGAATGTGAAAAATAGGGGAGGGGAGGGAGGGAAAAATAATGGGGGAAAATGAGGACAACTGTAACTGAACAACAATTAATAAAAATAAAAATAATAAAAACATAAAAAAGGAAAAATAAAGATAAGATAAACTAAAAAAATAAAAGAAAAAATAAATAAAACAATCTCTTTCACAACTGCTTCAAAAAGAAACCTATCCAAGGATGTAAGCAACATGTACTCAGAAAATTATAATACACTGAAGAAAGTGAAGATACAAAATAAGTGGAAATGCATACTGTGCTCATGAATAAGAATAATTAACATCTTTAAAATGCCCATACTACCCAAAGCAATCTATAGATTTAATGCAATTCCTATCAAGATTCTAATGACTTATTTCACAGAACTAGAACAAATGTTTCAATATTTTATGTGAAACCACAAAGGACCTGCAATCCTGAAGAAGGACAAAGTTGGAAGAATCATGCTCCTTAATATCAAAATATACTATACAGCCAGCATAACCAAAATAGCATGATACTGGCATAAAAACAGATGCATAGGTCAATGGAACAGAATAGAGAACCCAGAAATAAACCCACATCTTTATAGTCAATTAATAATTGACAGAAGAAGCAAGCACATACAGTGGGCTAAAAATAATTTGTTCAATAAATGGTGTTGGGAAAATTGGATAGATAGCATGTAAAAAAATGAAACTAGACCACCTTATTACACCACACACAAAAATAAATTCAAAATATATTAAAGACTTAAATGTTAGATCCTGAACCATAAAAAACTTAGAAGAAAACATAGGCAGTCAAATCTTGGACATTACAAAAAAACTGTACTTGAAAAATAACTAAATAAAATTAATTAAAAAAATTAAAAAAAAATCTTGGACATTGCTCATAATAGTATTTCATTACATATATCTTCCCAGGCAAGGGAAAGACAACAAAAACTAAACAAATGGGACTACATCAATGTAAAAAGTTTTTGAATTTTTATAGCAGTATAGTATTATAACAGAAAGTCTTTGGAGGAAGAGGATTTGAGATAAAATTTAAATTAAGTGATTTTTTAAAAATGTACAAAGGCAACTTCCTGAACCTCATTGTTCTCACCTGTAAAAGAGGAGACTAAAAATATTACTACCTGCTATGCTTATTACGTAGGCTAAACACAGGTTAAGTGTGGCACAATAGTGTGTGAGAATCTTTTGTATGAGTGCTACATAGTTGCCGTAATTTTCTTTTAACATTAAGACCTTGTTTCTTAAATTCTTTAATTTTATATATATATTACATCATTATAACTTACTTTAGAAATCCTAAACCTGGGTTCTTTGAAGTTTCTGTTCTTTATGTATATGCCAATAGATATCAAACCTGACTGCACAATGGAATTAATGGTGAAACTTTAAAAAATACTGCTGAATAAATAACATCCTCAATAATTCTAAGTTTATGGATCTGGGAGTGGGTTGAGCATTGTATTTGAAGCTGTTTGTTTGTTATACTCTCCAGTTGGTTTCAATGAGCATATTTCAGGACACTTGGCTTATTTACATTAATTCAGTAGAAACATCCCTGAATTGGAAAGTTTAGCCCAAATTGATTTAGTGTTCTCAGACTGTTTTGTAATTAGACAGATATAGCAAATATTGCTGGTTTGTTTTTTCATCTTTCTTTTAATCCTCATATAAGAATATGTCTATAGATTTTAGAAAAAAAGGGGAGAGAGACAGAAAGAGAAACACTAATTTGAGAGAAAAACATAGATCAGTTGCCTCTAGTATGTACACCAACCAGGAATAGAAACAACAACCTAGGCATGTTCCCTGATCAGGAATTGAACCCTCAACCTTTTGTTGCATGGGGCAATGCTCCAAATGAGCCACCAGCCAGGGAAGTCTTTCTATTTTAATTCAGTTATTAATGAAGTGTGGCAGTATTAGTACCCTGTGGTGTGATAAACTGATTAACATCCCCCCCTCAAAAGATGTCCTAATCCCAAGAATTTTTGAATGTTGTTTTACCTGGAAAAAATTATAGGCATGATTGAGTTAACAATCTTAAAATGAGGACAGTAGCCTTGATGGGTCCAATGTAATTACAAGGGTCCTTATAAGAAGAGACAGTGGAGTTCCACTCAGAAGAGATGTAAGGACTCAAGCAGAAGTCAGAGTAAGGAAGGGACCACTGCTAGAGGTATTGTTGGCTTTGAAGATAAAAAAAAAAAAAGTAACCATAAGACAAGAATATAGGTGGATACTAGGATCTGGAAAAAGGAAGGAAAAGGATTCTCCTGAATCAACTCTGCCAATAATAGCAAAAGAGAAAATTTACAACCTTGGACAGAGGGAAGAACCAGATTCAGTACAACCTGCCTGGTAAGGAGTTTTGGTGGAGACTCAAGAGGGATGGCTGGGTGCCCACTGGTGGCAGTGCCTAAGGGATAATTAAGTGGCAGGTTGGATCCCTCCAGAAGAATGCAGTCTAAACCCTAAGCTGGAATCACCAGCCTAGAACAACAGAGCCCAAAAACTACACACATAACAACCAGTGACAAAAAGCGAGAGGATTTCTCTTCCAGATATGGATTGCTGGAGAGGTAAAGAGCCATTTAAAGGGCCAATGCACAAATTTTCATTTTCTGTCACTTACCCAGGGTTCCAGCAAAGAGAGAGCAGAGTAGGCTAGAGATACCTGAGGAGAGACTGGGGATAGAAGCTTTGGGGACAGAGTGGAGAGAGGAGCAACAGGGAACGTGGTGCTGAGTCATCTCCCAAACATGCTTAGGCAGACCTCTCACCTTCAGGCTGCAGCAGTCTGAGGGTAAACAATACCCCCACCCCCAAGAAAGGCTCTGCCCCAGCTCTGTGGTGCTTAAACCTGACTGCTGAGTGCAGAGTGACTAGATTAACATAGATCCCTGGCAATATGGGGACAGAGTGGACTAGAAATGCTTGGAAAGAGACTGGGGAGAGAAGTTGGGGGGAGAGAATGGAAAGAGTGGCCACATATACCGCAGCAGCCATCCTACTCAGGCAGACCACTCAGGCAGAGCACCAGAAGCCTGAGGGAAAACAATAGTCTCAACCCCAGAAGGAATTCTGTCCCACCCTATGGGGATTAAACCTGACTGCTGACTCCAAGGCACTAATTAACAAGTGAAGGAGACAACTATAGATAGTAGATCTCTGGCAGTCTCAGAGCAGGGTGCATAAGGTCATAAAGGGGAAATATCTAACCACCAAAGGTAGATCCAGAAAGAAAATACAGTGGAAAAAAATAAAGGCTACTGACATGAAATCCACTGTGGCCTTTTCCATGATTGGTGATATTTTCTGTCCTGCATAGCTTTTTCACATTCATTCCTTGTCCAGCAAAATTATGCATATTAAGTCACTAGAATATATACTACAGTTTATGTCTCTTCTTTGTTATATTAGTCTTAATTTCTTTACACCCTTGTTAATACTGCTTCATTTGGTGTTGATACTGAGATTGTGGGGGAGATATATTTTTCTGATGTGGTTTGTTTCCTGGGTTTTGTGGTTTTCTTCTGCCAGAACCTGCAAACAGCATAGAAGATGTGGTGGGTGGAGAGACCCTCAGTCAAATATCTGGAGGGAAAGACCCACCAAAGAATGACCCAACAACAATCAAAACCCAAATACATCCAGGGAGCCATCATAAGTGGCATCCCAAGAACAGCAAGTTCCAGAGATCAAAGAGATTGCAACACTGAATCTCACAGGTCTTCTACCATACAAGTTCACACCACAAACTCGAGGAGTCAGAACAGATCAGTAAAGAAGCAGAGGCTACCGAGAAAAGTCTCACAAACAATGGGAAGACAAAGAAACAATTCCCAAAAGAATGGAAAGGAGGAAACCTCAGAAAGAATGCTAAATGAAATAGAGGCAAGTCAACTATCAGCTAATGAGTTCAAAGCAATGGTTACAAGAGAGGTCAATGAGCTCACTGAGAATTAACAAAAACAACAAAGAACTTACTGCAAACTATATCAGCATGAAAAAGGAAATAGAAACCATCAACAAGAGCCAAGAGGAGATGAAAAGTACAATGTCTAAATTGAAGAACACAGTCTAAGAAATCAAAAACAGGCTAAATAAAACAGAAGATCAAATCGGCGAGCTAAAGGACAGGATAGACTAAAACTCCAAGAAAAAGCAACAAAAGGAAAAAAAAAAGGCTCAAAAAGAATGAAGAGGTTTTAAGAGAACTGCAGTACAGCATGAAATGTAATAATATCTGTATCATAAAGATACCAGGAGAAGAAGAGCAAGGAACAGAAAACCTGTTTGAAAAAGTAATGATGGAAAACTTCCTGAATTTGGTAAGAGAAAAGCTCACACAAATTCAGGAAACACAGAGAGTTCCAATCAAGAGGAACCCAAAGATGCCCACTTCAAGACACATCATAATTAAAATGGAAAAATTCAAAGACAGAGAATCTTAAATGCAGCAAGGGAGAAACAGAAATTAACATACAAGGGAGCCCAATAAGACTAGCAGTTGAATTCTCATTGGAAACATTCCAAGCCAGAAGAGAATGGCAATGAATATTCCAAGTCATGAAAAACAAAGGGCTGCAAACAAGACTACTGTATCCAGCAAGGCTGTTAATTAAAATGGAAGGCCTAATAAAGAATTTCCTAAACAAAACAAGACCCAAACAATACACATGTGCAAGGCCAGCAAGCACTCCAAGATATGCTAAAGTGACTGCTTTAAGAAAAGGAAGAAGAAGAGTGACAGGGAGAGGTACACAGGTATGAAGAAAGTAAAATGGAAATGAAAAAGTACCTATCAATAGTAAGTTAAATGTAAATAAATTAAACACTCCAATGAAAAGATATAGAATACTGAATGGGTAAGAAATATGCTACTTACAAGAGACTCACCTCAGAACAAAATACCTACATTGACTAAAACTGAATGTTTGAAAAAAATATTCCAAACAATTATAGAGGAAAAAAAACTGGTGTAGCAACACTCATATCAGAAAAATATATAATTCAAAAAAAGGGCCATAAATGGAGACCCAGAAGGACACTTTATAATATTCAAGGGAAGAATCTATCAAGACATAAATATTGTAAATATATATGCACCCAACATAGTAGCACCCAGATATATAAGGAAAATCTTAGAGGATATCAAGAAAGATATTGACAGTAGCACCATGAAAGTAGGGAATTTTAGCACCCCACTGAAAAATGGATAGATCTTCTGAACAAAATATCAACAAAAATATTGCAGCACTGAACAATGCCCTAGATTAAAAAGACTTAACTAATATATATAGAGATATTTTCATCCCAAAGAAAACACATTCTTTTCAAATGCACATGAAAAATTTTAAAAGATAGATCACATGATAGGACACAAAACAAGCCTCAATAAATTCAAGAAAATTGAAATCATATCAAGGATTTTCTCCAATCAAAAGGGATTGAAACTAGAAACCAACTTCAAGGAAAAACTGAAAAAAACCCACTCAAATTCATGAAAATTGAATAGCATATTTAGGAACAATGAATGGATTAGGAATGGTATCAAGGAGAAAATAAAAAAAATTTCTGGACACAAATTAAAATAAATTTAAAACAATCCAAAATTCATGGGACACATGAAGGCAGTCTTGAGAGAGAAGTTCACAGTGATACAGGCATACTTAAAAAAGATAGAAATATATCAGATAAACATCCTAACCCTACATCTACAAGAATTAGAGGAACAACAACAAAGAAACCCCAGAGCAATTAGAAGGAAGAAAATAACCAATATCAGAGAAGAACTAAATGACATAGAGACTAAAAGAAGAATTCTAAGGATCAATAAACCCAGGAGCTGGTTCTCTGAAAAGATAAGCAAAAACAAGCCCTTAGTAGACTCATAGAAAAAAAAAGAGAGAAGACCCAAATAAACACAATAAAAAATGAAAGCAGAGATTACAATTAATACCACAGAAATACAAAGGATTGTAAGAACTTACTACAAAGAACTATATGCCAAGAAATTTGAAAACCTAGGTGAAATGGACAAATTTCTTTAAAAAGTTTGATCTTCTAAAACTCAATGAAGAAGAAGCAGAAAGCCTGAACAGACCAATAACAGAGGATGAAATTAAAGCAGTAATAAAAATCTCCTGGACTTCCACCAAGATGGAGACATAGGTGGAAACACTTTGGTTCCTCACACAACCAAATCTAAAAACAACAAAGTTTTTTTAATTTTCATTTTATTGATTATGCCATTACATTTGTTCTATTCCCCCCTTCATTCCCCTCCACCCTGCAGCCCTCCACCCCTACCATTCCCCTCCTTTAGTTTATTACCATGTGTCTCAAGTTCTTTCGATTCTACATTTCCTATACTATCCTTGCCCTCCCTCCTATCTATTTTCTACCTTCCATCTATGCTACTTATTTTCTGTACCTTCTCCCCCTTCTCCTCCCACTCCCCTGTTGCTAACCCTCCATGTGATCTTCATTTCTATGGTTCTGCTCCTGATCTAGCTGTCCTCTTAGTTTGCTTTTGTTTCAGGTGTGGTTGTTGATAACTGTGAGTTTGCTG
This sequence comes from Artibeus jamaicensis, assembly GCF_021234435.1. Taxonomy (NCBI): domain Eukaryota; kingdom Metazoa; phylum Chordata; class Mammalia; order Chiroptera; family Phyllostomidae; genus Artibeus; species Artibeus jamaicensis. Next base: position 3,800,027 of record NW_026521717.1, read on the forward strand.
TCCTTTCACTGTTCATCTTTTTTATCTTCTTTTTCTCAGATAAGTCCCTTTAACATTTCATGTAATAAGGGCTTGGTGAGGATGAACTGCTTGAATTTGATCTTATCTGAGAAATACTTTATCTGCCCTCCCATTCTAAATGAAAGTTTTGCTGGAAAGAGCAATCTTGGTTCTAGGTCTTTAGATTCCATGACTTGGAATACCTCTTTCCAGCCCTTTCTTGCCTGTAAGGTCTCTTTTGAGAAATCAGCTGACAGTCTGATGGGAACTCCTTTGTAGGTGACTGTCCCCTTAGCTCTTGCTGCCTCTAGGATTCTCTCCTTCATTTTAATTTTGGCTCATGTAATGATGATGTGCCTTGGTGTGTTCCTTTTGGGTCCAACTTCTTTGGAACTCTCTGAGCTTCCTAGATTTCCTGGAAGTCTATTTCCTTTGCCAGATTGGGGAAATTCTCTTTTATTATTTGTTCAAATAAGTTTTCCACTGGTGGCTGTTCTTCTTCCCCTTCTGCTACTTCTCTAATTCGGATGTTGGAACATTTAAAGATGTCCTGTAGGTTCCTAAGCCTCTCCTCATTTTTTTGAATTCTTGTTTCTTCATCCTTTTCTGTTTGGTCATTTTTTTCCTCTTTCTGGTCCACTTCTTTAATTTGAGTCCCAGTTTCCTTTCAATTACTATTGGTTTCCTGTGCATTTCCCTTCATTTCAATTAGTTTAGCCTTCATATGTTCCTCTAATTTGTGACTAAAATCAACCAGTTCTGTGAGCAAAGTTTTAACAACAATAAACTCAACCAAACCACAGAAAATCAAACAATACGAAATCCAAAAACAACGAACAGCGCAGCTAAACCAGTGAGAAGAGTGAAGCCAGCAGTGAAGTGGTAGGGCAAAAACAATCCCAAGACCCCAGCAGCGCCCAAGCAGCGGAGGGAGCGGATCCCAGCTTCAGGGTAGCTACAGGAAGGTTCAGGGGGTGGCTGGCTGTCTGAGGTTGTGCATTTGCTCGCAGATAAACCAGTGAAGAGACGTGCATTGAGACAGACCTCGCAGTCCCCGACCTAGGGTGCAGGGCGGTGGTTTCGCAAATTTGCTCACAGATAAACAGGCAGGGGAAAGTGGTGAGGTGGACAGGGCGAGCAGAAAGGACCCCCATGGCTCCGTCTCTGACTCCGCCCCATACACAGGGTCATAAACCAGCGACCTGGGTGGCCCCCCCCTGGAGAACAACTAAGGAGCCTCTCCTCCTATGTAACAGGCACAACCAGATCAAAACATGGCTCAAGAATAACTTAGAGCCCCAGAGCCGATAAATCTAAATGACAAAGAAATAGCCAAACTTTCAGATGCACAGTTCAAAACACTGATGATCAGGATGCTCACAGAACTGGTTGATTTTAGTCACAAATTAGAACATATGAAGGCTAAACTAACTAAAATGAATGGAAATGCACAGGAAACCAATAGTAATGGAAAGGACACTAGGACTCAGATCAAGGGAGCAGACCAGAAGAAAGGAAAAGATGACCAAACAGAAAAGGATGAAGAAACGAGAATTCAAAAAAATGAGGAGAGGCTAAGGAACCTCCAGGACATCTTTAAATGTCCAACATCCAAATTATAGGGGTACCAGAAGGGGGAAAGGAACAGCCACCAGTGGAAAACTTATTTGAACAAATAATAAAGGAGAACCTCCCCAATCTGGCAAAGAAAATAGACTTCCAGGAAATCCAGGAAGCTCAGAGAGTCCCAAAGAAGTTGGACCCAAGAAGAAACACACCAAGGCACATCATCATTACATGAGCCAAGATTCAAATGAAGGAAAGAATCCCAGAAGCAGCAAGAGCTAAGGGGACAGTCACCTACAAAGGACTTCCCATCGGACTGTCAGCTGCTTTCTCAAAATAGACCTTACAGGCAAGAAGGGGCTGGAAAGAGGTATTCCAAGTCATGAAATCCAAAGACCTACATCCAAGATTGCTCTATCCAGCAAAACTTTCATTTAAAATGGAAGAACAGTTAAAGTGCTTCTCAGATAAGATAAAATTTAAGGAGTTCATCCTCACCAAGCCCTTATTATATGAAATGTTTAAGGGACTTATTTAAGAAAAAGAAGATAAAAAAGATGAACAGTGAAAGGACAGAAAACTCACAGTTATTAACAACCACACCTAAAACAAAAGCAAACTAAGAGGACAGCTAGATCAGGAGTGAACCATAAAAATGAAGATCACATGGAGGGTTAGCAACAGGGGAGTGGGAGAAGGAGCAGGGGGGAGAAGGTACAGAAAATAAGTAGCATAGACAGTAGATAGAAAATAGATAGTGTGGAGGGTAAGAATAGTAGGGGAAATGTAGAATCTAAAGAACTTGAGACACGTGTTCATGAACTAAAGGGGAGGGGAATGGTGGGGGAGGTGTATTCAGGGTGGAGGGGAATGAAGGGGGGAAATAGAACAAAGGTAATTGCATAATCAATAAAATTTTAAAAATATTTTAAAAATTTCCTGGTACACAAAAGTCATGGACTGGACAGTTTCACAGCAGAATTTTACAAAATATTTAGGGAAGAGCTATCTTTTATCCTTCACACACTACTTCAAGAAATCCAAGAAGATGGAAAACTCCCAAACTTTTTTTATGAAGCCAGTATCTTCCTAATACTAAAAGGAGATATAGAAACAAGAAAGAGAGGATGCTGGGAAGATGGAGACAGAGTAGGACAGAGCTGGTCCTAGCTCCTGTACTCATGCATGAAAATCCTCCCAGATCTATAGAGAAACAGCGCAATAAACCATCGGTTACCCAGCATTTATAAAATTAAAAGACCAAAGATTGTGACCAACGCTGAAACACCAGACAGCAGCAGAGTCAGCTACTGGAGCCAGGACATTCTCAGCCTCTGTGCTGCTGCCATAGCGATGGGAATGGATGCTGGGGAGTCAGGTACAGGAGCCAGGACATTCTCGGCCCCTTTGCCGCTGCCATAGCTATGGGCCTGGGCAACAGAAGAGTCAGGTGCAAGAGCTGGGACAGTGGAGGCCCCTGTGCAGCTGCCATAGAGACAGAACTGGGCAATGGGGAGCCAGCTATGGGAGCCTGGACATTCTCAGCCACCGTGCCACTGCCATAGCGACAGGACTGGACTCCGGGGAGTCAGGTACTGAAGCCGGAACACTCCAAACCCCTGTGACGGTCCTGGGAGGCACAGGAGTCAGCTACAGAGCCGGGACATTCTCAGCCCCCGTGCCACTGCCATAGAGATGGGACTGGATGCCAGGGAGTCAGCTACCAGAGCCAGACACTCCAAACCCCTGTGATGGGCCTGGGTGTGAGAGGAGTTAGCCACGGCAGCAGGGACATTCTTGGCCCCTGTGCCGCTGCCCTAGTAACGGGCCTGGGCGCTGGTGGAGTCGGCTACTAGAGCCGGGACATTCAGCAGTGGTAGGCGACCAGTGCGGGGACCAGTGGGAGGACCAGCGTGAGAGTATGTGGAGACAAAGAACATCAAGAAACTTGAAGGAGTCCGCACCACTGAACTTCACAAGGATCATACCACAGAAGTTCACACCATAAACCCAGGGTGTCAGAAGAGATCAATTTTAGAAGTAGAGACTACCAAGAAGAGTCTCAAACAATGGGAAGACAAAGAAAGAATCCCCAAATGAAAGAAAAAGCAGAAATTTCAGAAAGAATGTTAGATGAAATAGAGGCTAATCAACTATCAGATAGTGAATTCAAAGCACTGGTTATTACGAAGTTTAAAGAGCTCACAACGAGCTATTAGAAACTACAGGGGAACTACAATGATCTCTCTGCAAACTACATCAACATGAAAAAGGAAATAGAAAATATCAGCAAGAGACAAGAGGAAATGAAGAATACAATTTCTGAATTGAAGAACACAGTAGAAAGTTTCAAAAGTAGGATAGATGAATCGGAGGATAGGATTAGTGACTTGGAGGACAAGGTATAAAGCATGTCACAGAAAAAGCAAGAAAATGAAAAGAGGCTCAGAAAGAATGAAGAGGGATTAAAAGAAATGCAAGACATTATGAAACGTAATAATATCCAAATAATAGCAATACCAGAAGAAGAAGAAGAAGAACAAGGGATAGAAAACATATTTGAAAGAGTCATGAGAGAAAATTTTCCCAATTTGATGAGAGAAAAAGTGACACAAATCCAGGAATCCCACAGAGTCCCAATCAAGAGGAACCCAAGGATTCTCACTTCAAGACATATTATCATCAAAATGGCAAAATTCCAAGACAAAGAGAGAATCTTAAAGGGAGCAAGGGAAAAAAAAATAAGTAATATACAAGGGAGCCCCAATAAGGTTAGCTACTGACTTCTCAAAGGAAACACTCCAAGCAAGAAGATAATGGCAAGAAATATTCCAAGTAATGAGAACCAGAGGCCTACAACCAAGGCTACTTTACCCAACAAGGCTCTCAATCAAGATAGAAAGCCAAATAAAGAGCTTCCAAGACAAAGGAAGCCTAAAAGAATATGCCTCCACAAAACCAGCTCTACAAGAAATACTAAAAGGACTGCTTTAAGGAAAGGAAGGAAAAGAGACAGACAGAGAGGAACACAGGTACAAAAATGGCAATGAATAAGTACCTATCAATAATAACCTTAAATGTAAATAGATTAAATGCTCCAATCAAAAGACACAGAATAGCTCAATGGATAAGAAAGCATGACCCTCACATATGCTGCCTACAAGAGACCCACCTCAGGACAAAAGACCATCACAGACTAAAAGTGAAGGGCTAAAAACAAGTTTTCCAAGTAAATGGACAAGAAAAAAAAAGCTAGGGTAGCAATTCTCATATCTGACAAAATAGACTTCAAAAAAAGGGCCATAAAGAGAGACCCAGAAGGTCACTTCATTACACTCAAGGGAAGAATCCACCAAGAAGACATTAATATTGTAAACATATATGCACCAAACATATGGGCACCCAAATATATCAAGAAAATCTTAGAGGACTTCAAGAAAGATATTGACAGCAACACAATTATAGTAGGGGATTTTAACACCCCACTATCAAAAATGGACAGATCTTCCAAACAAAATATCAAGAAAGATATTGTGGCATTAAACAATACCCTTCATGAAATGGACTTACCTGATATATACAGAGCTCTTCATCCCAAAGAAGCTAAATACACATTCTTTTCAAATGCACATGGAACATTCTCAAAGATAGACCACATGATAGGACACAAAACGAGCCTCAAAAAACTCAAAAAAATTGAAATCATACCAAGCATCTTCTCTGACCACGAGGGACTGAAATTAGAAACCAACCCCAAAGAAAAACACCCAAAGCACACAAAATCATGGAGACTGAATGGTATGCTATTAAACAATGAATGGGTCAAGAATGAAATTAGGGAAGAAATCAAAAAGTTTCTGGAAACAAAAGAAAATGATTTCACAACAACCCAAAACTTATGGGACACAGTGAAGGCAGTCCTGAGAGGGAAGTTTATAGCAATACAGGCCTACCTGAAGAAGATAGAAATATTTCAAACAAACAACCTAACCCTATGCCTACAAGAACTCGAGGAACAACAACAAAGACAGCCCAGAGCAAGCAGAAGGAAGGAAATAACCAATATTAGAGCGGAATTAAATGACATAGAAACTGCCCTGGCTGGTGTAGCTCAGTGGATTGAGTGCAGGCCTATGAACCAGGCAATTGTGGTTCAATTCCCAGTCAGGGCAGATGCTGGGGTTGCAGGCTGGTTCCCTGCAGGCCAGTTCCCAGCAGGGGACACACAAAAGGCAACCATACATTGATGTTTCACTCCCTCTCTCCTTCCATTCCCCTCTAAAGATAAATAAATAAAATATTTAAAAATGACATAGAAACTAAAAGCATAATTCTAAGGATCAATGAATCCAGGACTTGGTTGTTTGAGAAGATAAACAAAATAGACAAGCCTTTAAGTAGACTCATCAAGAAAAGAAGAGAGAGGACACAAATAAACAATCAGAAATGAAAAAGAAGGGATTACAACTGATACCACAGAAATAGAAAGGATTGTAAGAAATTACTATGAAGAACTGTATGCCAAGAAATTTGAAAACCTAGGGGAAATGGACACATTTCTAGAAAAATACAATCTTTCAAAACTCAGTGAAAAAGAAGCAGAAAATCTAAATACACCAATAACAGCAAAAGTAATTGAAGCAGTAATCAAAAAATTCCCATCACACAAAAGCCCTGGACCAGATGGTTTCACAGGAGAATTCTACAAAGCATTTAAGGAAGAGCTAATCCCTATTATTCACAGACTATTCCAAAAAATACAGAAGGATGGAAAACTCCCAAATTCTTATTATGAAGCCAGCATCATCCTAATTATTAAAAAAAAAAAAAAACAGAGACAAAACAAAGAAAGAAAACTTCAGGCCAATATTGCTGATGAACATTGATGCTAATATCCTCAAGAAAATATTGGCAAATCGCATTCAACAATATATCCAAAAGAGCATACACCAACACCAAGTGGGATTCATCCCAGGGATGCAAGGATGGTTCAATATTCGTAAATCAGTAAATGTAATTCATCACATAAACAAAAGCAAAGACAAAAACCACATGATCATATCAATAGATGCAGAAAAGGCTTTTCATAAGGTACAACACCCATTTATGATAAAAACACTCAGCAAAGTGGGAATAGAGGGAGCATTCCTCAATATAATAAAGGCCATATGTGAGAGACCTACAGCCAATATCATACTCAATGGGAAAAAACTAAAAGCTTTTCCACTAAATCAGGAACAAGACAAGGATATCCACTTTCACCACTTCTATTTAATATAGTATTAGAAGTTTTGGCCACAGCGATCAGGCAGGAAAAGGAAATAAAAGGCATCCAAATAGGAAAGGAGGAAACAAAACTGTCACTGTTTGCAGATGACATGAGAGTGTACATGGAAAATCCTATAGACTCTACCAAAAAACTGGTCAAACTAATTAATGAATTTGGCAAAATAGCAGGATACAAAGTCAATATCCCGAAATCAAAGGCATTTTTGTATATCAACAATGAATCAGCAGAAGCAGAAATCAAGGAAAAAATTCCATTCGATATAGCAAAAATAAAAATAAAATATCTGGGAATAAACCTAACCAAGGAGATAAAAGACCTGTATGCAGAAAACTACACAGTACTGAAGAAAGAAATCAGGGAAGACACAAACAAATGGAAACATATACCTTGTTCATGGGTTGGAAGAATTAACATCATCAAAACATCCATACTACCCAAAGCAATATACAGATTCAATGCAATACCTATTAAAGTACCAATGACATATTTCACAGACATAGAACAAACAGTTCAAAAATTTATATGGAACCATAAATGAGCCTGAATAGCTGCTGCTCTTTTGAGAAAGAAGAGCAAAGTAGGAGGGATCACAATACCTGATATCAAACTGTATTACAAGGCCACTGTAATCAAAACAGCCTGGTACTGGCATAAAAACAGGCACATAGACCAATGGAACAGAACAGAGAGCCCAGAAATCAACCCAACTCTCTACAGTCAATTAATATTTTACAAAGGGGGCAGTAACATAAAACGGAGTAAAGATAGCCTCTTCAACAAATGGTGTTGGGAGAACTGGACAGCTATGTGCAAACAAATGAAACTTGAGCACCAACTTACACCATACACCAAATTAATTCAATGTGGATAAAAGACTTAAATATAAGCCATGACACTATTAAAGTCCTAGAGGAGAACATTGGCAGGAAAATCTTAGATATTTCATGCAGCAACTTTTATACTGATATGTCCCCTAGAGCAAGGAATATAAAGGAAAGGATAAACAAATGGGATCTCATCAAAATAAAAAGCTTCTGCATGGCTAAAGAAAACAGTACTAAATTAGTAAGACAACCAACTATATGGGAAAACATATTTGCCAATGATACCTCAGACAAAGGTTTAATCTCCAAAATATACAAAAAAACTTACACGACTCCACTCTAAGAAGACACCCCACCCAATTAAAAGATTGCAAAGAACTTATACAGACACTTCTCCAAGGAGGACATACAGAGGATCCAGAGACACATGAAGAGATGCTCAATATCGTTAGCTATCAGAGAGATGCAAATTAAAACCACAATGAGGTACCACTTTACACCAGTCAGGATGGCTATCATAAAGAAAGCAACAAACAACAAATGTTGGAGAGGGTGTGGGGAAAAGGGGTCCTTAGTTCACTGTTGGTGGGATTGCAGACTGGTACAACCATTATGGAAAACAGTATAGAATTTTCTCAGAAAAATAAAAATTGACCTGCCTTTTGACCCAGCAATTCCACTGCTAGGATTATATCCCACGAATCCTAAAACATCAATTTCAAAGAACCTATGCACCACAATGTTCATAGCAGCACAATTTACAATAGGCAAGAGTTGGAAGCAACCTAGGTGCCCATCAGTAAATGAATGGATCAAAAAATTGTCTTACATGTACACAATGGAATTCTATGCAGCAGAAAGAAAGAAGGAGCTCCTATGCTTTGCAACAACATGGATGGAACTGGAAAGCATTATTTTGAGTGAAATAGGCCAGACACTGAAAGACAAACACCATATGATCTCACCTTTGACAGGAAGCTAAACAACAAAACAACAAGCAAACAGAGTAAAACCAAAGACACTGAATTAGATAACAAGTGGGACAGTGACCAGAGGGGAGAGGGAAGGGAATTTAAGGGGAAAATGGTGAGGGATTTTGAGGAACAGGTATGAAAGACACAGGGATGAGGACTGGGGGGGAATGGGAGGGAAGTGGGGAGACGGAGCAGGGGGGGCTGGGATGGGAGAAATAGACAAAAAACTGTACTTGAAAAATAACTAAATAAAATTAAAATTGAGGTCAAGTAAAAAAAGAAAAGAAAAGGAAAGAAAAGAAAACTGAAAATTTATAGACTAATTATAGGATACATATGATAGATATTTGTATTTATACTTGTGATTTCATTTAATTTCTATCTTAACAGGAAAGATCACAGTAATCAATGTGATCTTTCTCCTCCAAACTCTATAATCAACTTATTTGAAAATGCACATTTTTTTATTTATGACTAAAGTTTTTCTAAAAAACTAGACATAAATTTAAGAGGAATTCTATATTCTGGCTCTGTAGTCAACTAAAGTTAAATATTTTTTTGTGTGCTGATTACGTCATGTTGCCATTTTATCTTTTTATTACTTTTTAAAGTTTTCAGGCTGATTTTACTGAGCTTATGCTTGAGCACAGGGAGACAGCACAGAGGAAAGAAGGTCCTTTGAGACTGGCTCCCCTTGGCTGTTTGTTTTTAATTTTTAAAAATTGTTATTGAATTTATTGGGGTGACATTGATTGACAAAATTATATATATATTTTAGGTATAGAATTCTACAGTATATTATTTGTATATTGTATTGTGTATTTGCCACCCTAAAAGTCTCCTTTCATTACCCCTTAACCTCTTCTACTAACCTCTCCTACTTCCCCCCAGGCCATCCTTCCCTCTGGCAATCATCAGATCTTTGTGTCCATGATTCTGTCTATTTTTCCTTTGCTTAATCCTTTCACCCATCTCACAAAGCCCCAATCCCCTTTCTCTCAGACAGCTGTCAGTCTGTTCTCTGCATCCATGAGTATGTTTCTACTTTGTCACTTTATTTTGTTCATTAGATTTCACATTTAAGTGAAATAATATGGTATTTTTTTCTGATTGGCTTATTTCACGTAGCATAATACCCTTCAGTTTCATGTATACTGTTGAAAAAGGTTAAGTCGTCCTTCTTTTGTTTCATTTTATATCCAAGTACTTCAGTTTGACATGGATAAAAGTCCATTTTTATGTTGACTATCCTCAGGAAAACAAAGAGTGAAAATAGTTAATCATGGTATTTTTGTAGTTTATGCTCTAAATTGAGAGTAAAATTTATGTAAATAGAATATTTGTTCTATTCACCGGATATAATCAAGAGTAACAAGTTTTTTTTTAAGGTTTTATTTATTTATCTTTAGAGGGGAAGGGAAGGAGAGAGGGAGAGAAACATCAATGTATGATTGCCTTTCATGCGTCCCCTGCTGGGAACTGGCCTGCAGGGAACCGGCCTGCAACCCTGGTATGTGCCCTGACTGGGAATCGAAGGGAGATTGTCTAGTTCGCAGGCCCGCGCTCAATCCACTGAGCTACACCAGCCAGGTGACAAGAGTAACAAGTTTTAAAATATTTGTGATATTTCCATGAACATAATTGAGTAAAATTTTAGTTGAGTATTTAAGCATATTTAAAAAATAAATTTCAAAAGTTATATTTTAAAATTTTTAGCAGTTGTTTTAGCAGCTCTGAAAACTATTTTTTCTTTTTCATTTGCTTCTTATTGTTACATTTCATTTTGTAGACCATTAAGGGATACAAAGTAAAATTGAAGTGTATTTCAAACTTAAAAAAAGATGACCGTGATCATGTTGAGCATGATTTGACATTTTAATCGGCATAAGCCTTAATATGTGTAAATTGATAGTGTATAGAATGGAAGATTTAGTACAGTAAACAACTTACAATGTAATACTTTGACATTTACTACTAATAAGAATCACTGTTTAAAGCCATTTCAGTTTATTTGAGATTATATTAATTTAGAGCATTCAAATATTATTTCAGTTTGCCTTTTATATTTATTCTGGTTCGTGTGGGAAGTGTGAAGGAGCAAGTAATAAAAAAGAATTGTACCTTATGTTCTTTCAAAATACTGAGAAAATACAGTTCTGTATTAAGAAATATTTTTAATATAAAACTACTAGATAATTAGGAGAGGTATGTGGTAGTAAAGATATTTTAGTTCTTACATTTTTTATAACATTGGGGTCATTTTTTCTTTTTTACTTTTATTATTAACCTTTTTATAGAAAATTGACTTACCAAGAATTTATGAATTAATAAGTCTATTATAATGATGAATGATAATTATCATTTCAATCCTGACTCATTTATCAGCATGTTCACTGCATGTCAGGTGACACAGACATATGTGATTACTTATCTGGTGAGTATTTTTCAATAGATTGTTGTACTTCCTTGAACTTTAGATCTTTATACCATATTTTAAATAATATGATAAAATGCAGTTAAGTAGTTTGACAAAGAAATTACTGACTGTGCTATAAATAAAAGAAGTGACTTCAGTGTTTTTGGAAGATAGTTCTTAGGTTCAAATGATAAATGTAGAGTACCCAGTTGGCTAACTTTTCACATGAAAAGTTTATATGCAGACAGTTTAAAGGGCTGCTGGACTGGTAATATAGTAGCTAAACTAGTCACCAGTTAATGTCAAAGTGGAAAAATTTAGCTTTCAAAACATTAGAAACCTTGTGGGTATAAATCAGTAGTCTTTATGGTGTTCCCCATAGAGACACCTACTCTTGAAAACAATGTGCATACTTGCTGATAGTTTAAATAGAAAAAATGGGATTAGATATACCTAAGGAAACATATTTTAGTTGCTTTAAGTTTTCATTATGTGAATCAAAGTAGGAGAGAATTTTCCATATTTTCTGGTTGCATACAATTTTTACTCATTGGGCAGTATTCAATCAATGCATTTTTAAATTACAGATATTTTGTTAAAATATAAATACTCCCACCCCTGATAATGCATGGACATTTAAAGCCTGTGAATACATGCTAGCTGTTCCATTCATGCTCAAATTCAACTTTTTGTGAGAAAAGCACTGAAGCTAAAAAGAAGATACGATTTGCATTCTTAGGATACCTTTGCCTCTTTTTCAATGATCCCTATAATAAGAGGGGATGTCTAATGATAGTAGAATTGTGTGCTCACCAAATGAGAATATGTTAAATTGAAGTATGTAATTTCTGTACTGAAGATTATAACTCTCTTTAAAAAAATATAGTTTTAGCCCTGGCTGGTGTAGCTCAATGGATTGAGTGCGGGCCTGTGAACCAAACAACCACAGTTCGATTCCCTGTCAGGGCACATGCCTGGGTTGCAGGCCAGTTGCCGGAAGGGGATGCACAAGAGGCAACCATACACTGATATTTCTCTCCCTCTCCCCTTCCCCTCTAAAGATAAATAAATAAAATATTTTTAAAAATACACTTTTACAAGCCCGGCAATCATGCTAGACCTTGAGAATCTTCTCATCACTTTCTTCATTTTAAACAGTTTCTTCATAGGATTATTTGTAATCTTTCATAATATAAAAGTTCCTGTAATTAGGATGAATTGAGCATATATATCTCCCACTTCAAAGCCACTGAATGATAAATTTTTGGAATAAATAAGATGCTAGTTAAGCACCATAATCTAATGCAGTGGTTCTCAAATTTTACTGTGCATCTAAATTACCAGGAGAGGTTATGAAAGCATGAATTTCTGAACCCCAGAGATCCTGAGATCATAGATCTGAGAAAGGACTTGATAATTTTCATTTTAGTAAATTCCCAGGTAAATTACTTTCTTATTGCTACTATAACACATTGTTATAAACATAGAAGCTTAAAACAACATGAATTTGTTATGTTACAGTTTTGGAGGTCAAAACTCTGGATTTCATTTTTTAATTTTCACTTTTTTTACTCAAGTACAGTTATCTCTATTTTCCTCACCAATCCCCTGCACCCCAGCTATTCCTAGTTCCCACCCTTTATCCTACCTGCCTTTGGTTTTGTCTATGTATCCAAATGTCTTTGTCTATGTGTCCAAATGTCTATGTGTCTATTTGTCTTTGCCCCTTTTCTCCCCATTATCCCCTCCCACCTCCCATCTAGTTACTGTCAGTTTGTTTTTAATTTCAATATCTTTGTTTATATGTTGCTTGATTGTTTGTTTTATTGATTAGGTTCAACTTATAGGTGAGATCATATGGTATTTGTGTTTCACCACCTGGTGTATTTCACTTAGCATAATGGTTTCCAATTCACCCATGCTATCAAAAAGGTGTTGCGACATTTTTCTCTCCTCGCTTTCAAAAAGGTAGAAGCTCAGCTCCTTCTTTCTGCTGTGTAGGATTTCATCTTGAAAATATACCATAGTTTTTCATCCATTCATTTATTGATAGGCACTTAGTTGCTTCCAGAACTGGGCTATTGTAAATTGTGCTGCTATGAACATAGGAATGCATTGGTTCTTTGGATTGGTTTTTCAGGGTTCTTAGGGTACAATTTTAGCAGTGGAATTGCTAGATCAAAAAGCAGTTCCACTTTTAGTTTTCTGAGGAAATTCCATACTGTTTTCCACAGTGGCTGCGACAGTTTGCATTCCCACCAACAGTTCACTAGGGTTCCCTTTTCTCCATAACCAACTTAGCATTTATTGTTTGTTGATTTATTTATGATGGCCATTCTAAATAATATAAAGTCTTATGTCATTGTGGTTTTATTTTGCATCTTTCTGATGGCTAGTGATACTGAGCATTCTTTCATATGTCTCTGGACCTTCTGTATATCCTCCGTCGGAAGTGTCTGTTGAAGTCTTGGCCTAATTTTTAATTGGGTTGTCTATCTGGAGTGGAGTCATGTGACTCCTTTATATATTTTGGAGATCAAACCCTTGTCGGGGTATCTTTGGAAAATATGTTTTCCCATATGGTTGGTTCTTTTCTCATGTTAATGCTGCTTTCTTTAGCCATGCAGAAGCTTTTTATTTTGATGAGATCCCATTTGCTTATTGTTTCCTTTATATTCCTTGCTCAAGGGGACATGTAAGTGATAATACACCTGCATTGAATATCTAAGATTTTCCTGCTTATCTTCTTCTCTAGGACTCTTATGGTGTCATGACTTATATTTAAGTATTTTAACCAACATGAGTTTATTTTTCTGTACCATGAGATTTGGCACTCAATTTTCATTTTTTTGCATGTAGCTGTCCATATGTCCCAACATTTTGGAAGAGGCTATTTTACTCCATTTTATATTTCTGTACACTTTGTCAAATATTAAGTGACCATAGAGTCTTGGGTCAATTTCTAGGCTGTCTAGTCTGTTCCATTGGTCTATGTGTCTATTCTTATGACAATACCAGGCTGTTTTGGTTACCTTGGCTTTGCAATACAGTTTGATATCAGGTATCGTGATCCCTACTGCTTTGTTCCTCTTTCTCAAAATTATTGCAGCTATTTGGGGTCCTTTATGACTCCATATAAATTTTTGAAATGTCTGCTCTATGTCTGTGAAGTATGTCATTGGTACTTTAATAGGCATTGTGTAGAATCTCTAAATTGCTTTCGGTAGTATAGACATTTTCATTATGTTGATTCTTCCAATCCATGAGCATGATACGTGCTTCCATTTGTTTGTATCTTCCTTAATTTCTTTCTTCAGCGTTGTGTAGTTTTCTGCATACAGGTCTTTTACCTCCTTGGTTAGGTTTATTTCTGGGTATTTTTTCCTGTTTCTTGATATTTCATTGTCGGTGTACAGAAATGCCTTTGATTTTTTAATATTGACTCTTTATTCCACTGTTCTTCCAAATTTTGCATTTTTTGGTGGTGTCTATAGGATTTTCTATCCAATAGAAAAATCTTACAAAGAACACTATCATGTCATCTGTGAACAGTGACAGTTTTGTTTCCTTCTTTCCAATTTGAATGCTTTTATTTCTTTTCCTTGCCTTATTGTTGTGGCTAGGACTTTCAATACTATGTTGAATAGGAGGGGTGAAAGCAAGCATCTTTGTCCTATTCCTGATCTTAGTAGGAAAGCTCTAAGTTATTACCCATGGAGTATGATGTTGGCTGTAGGTCTCTCCTATATGGCCTTTATTAGGTAGAGGAATGCTCCCTCTATTCCTACTGTGCTGAGTGTTTTTATCCTAAATGGGTGTTGTACCTTATCAAATGCTTTTTCTGCATCTACTGATATAATCATGGATTTTTGTCTTTCCTTTTGTTTATATGATGTGTTATGCTTATTGATTTGCAAATATTGCATCATTCTTGCATCCTTGAGATATATACCTCATGATATATGATATTTTTAATGTATTGGTTTATGTGGTTTGAGGAAAAAATTCTCAATATTTTGTTGAGGATTTTAGCATTTATGTAATTAGCCATATAAGCTTATAGTCGTTTTTTCTTTCTTGTGTCTATTTTTTAAATTTTATTTAGTTATTTTTCAAGTACACTTTTTTTGTCTATTTCGCCCATCCCAGCCTCTCCCACCCCTTGCTCCCCACCTCCCTCCCCTTTCCATCCACCTTAGTTCTCGTCCCTGTGTCTTTCCTATTTGTTCCTCCAAATCCCTCCCCCTTTTTCCCCCTAACTTCCCTTCCCTCTCCACTCTGGTCACTGTCCCCTTATTCCCTATTTCAGTGTCTTTGGTTTTTTTTTTCTGCTTGCTTGTTTTGTTGTTTAGCTTCCTGTCAAAGGTGAGATCATATGGTGTTTGTCTTTCAGTGTCTGGCCTATTTCACTCAAAATAATGCTTTCCAGTTCCATCCATGTTGTTGCAAAGCATAGGAGCTCCTTCTTTCTTTCTGCTGCATAGAATTCCATTGTGTACATGTAAGACAATTTTTTGATCCATTCATTTACTGATGGGCACCTAGGTTGCTTCCAACTCTTGCCTATTGTAAATTGTGCTGCTATGAACATTGTGGTGCATAGGTTCTTTGAAATTGATGTTTTAGGATTCGTGGGATATAATCCTAGCAGTGGAATTGCTGGGTCAAAAGGCAGGTCGATTTTTATTTTTCTGAGAAAATTCCATACTGTTTTCCATAATGGTTGTACCAGTCTGCAATCCCACCAACAGTGAACTAAGGACCCCTTTTCCCCACACCCTCTCCAACATTTGTTGTTTGTTGCTTTCTTTATGATAGCCATCCTGACTGGTGTAAAGTGGTACCTCATTGTGGTTTTAATTTGCATCTCTCTGATAGCTAACGATATTGAGCATCTCTTCATGTGTCTCTGGATCCTCTGTATGTCCTCCTTGGAGAAGTGTCTGTATAAGTTCTTTGCAATCTTTTAATTGGGTGGGGTGTCTTCTTAGAGTGGAGTCGTGTAAGTTTTTTGTATATTTTGGAGATTAAACCTTTGTCTGAGGTATCATTGGCAAATATGTTTTCCCATATAGTTGGTTGTCTTACTAATTTAGTACTGTTTTCTTTAGCCATGCAGAAGCTTTTTATTTTGATGAGATCCCATTTGTTTATTCTTTCCTTTATATTCCTTGCTCCAGGGGACATATCAGTATAAAAGTTGCTGCATGAAATATCTAAGATTTTCCTGCCAATGTTCTCCTCTAGGACTTTAATAGTGTCATGGCTTATATTTAAGTCTTTTATCCACATTGAATTAATTTGGTGTATGGTGTAAGTTGGTGCTCAAGTTTCATTTGTTTGCACATAGCTGTCCAGTTCTCCCAACACCATTTGTTGAAGAGGCTATCTTTACTCCGTTTTATGTTACTGCCCCCTTTGTAAAATATTAATTGACTGTAGAGAGTTGGGTTGAATTCTGGGCTCTCTGTTCTGTTCCATTGGTCTATGTGCCTGTTTTTATGCCAGTACCAGGCTGTTTTGATTACAGTGGCCTTGTAATACAGTTTGATATCAGGTATTGTGATCCCTCCTACTTTGTTCTTCTTTCTCAAAAGAGCAGCTGCTATTCAGGCTCATTTATGGTTCCATATAAATTTTTGAACTGTTTGTTCTATGTCTGTGAAATATGTCATTGGTACTTTAATAGGTATTGCATTGAATCTGTATATTGCTTTGGGTAGTATGGATGTTTTGATGATGTTAATTCTTCCAACCCATGAACAAGGTATATGTTTCCATTTGTTTGTGTCTTCCCTGATTTCTTTCTTCAGTACTGTGTAGTTTTCTGCATACAGGTCTTTTATCTCCTTGGTTAGGTTTATTCCCAGATATTTTATTTTTGTTTTTGCTATATCGAATGGAATTTTTTCCTTGATTTCTGCTGCTGCTGATTCATTGTTGATATACAAAAATGCCTTTGATTTCGGGATATTGACTTTGTATCCTGCTATTTTGCCAAATTCATTAATTAGTTTGACCAGTTTTTTGGTAGAGTCTATAGGATTTTCCATGTACACTCTCATGTCATCTGCAAACAGTGACAGTTTTGTTTCCTCCTTTCCTATTTGGATGCCTTTTATTTCCTTTTCCTGCCTGATCACTGTGGCCAAAACTTCTAATACTATATTGAATAGAAGTGGTGAAAGTGGACATCCTTGTCTTGTTCCTGATCTCAGTGGAAAAGCTTTTAGTTTTTTCCCATTGAGTATGATATTGGCTGTAGGTCTCTCACATATGGCCTTTATTATATTGAGGAATGCTCCCTCTATTCCCACTTTGCTGAGTGTTTTTATCATAAATGGGTGTTGTACCTTATGAAAAGCCTTTTCTGCATCTATTGATATGATCATGTGGTTTTTGTCTTTGCTTTTGTTTATGTGATAAATTACATTTACTGATTTGCGAATGTTGAACCATCCTTGCATCCCTGGGATGAATCCCACTTGGTTATGGTGTATGATCTTTTGGATATATTGTTGGATGTGATTTGCCAATATTTTGTTGAGGATTTTAGCATATATATATGTTCATCAGTGATATTGGCCTGAAGTTTTCTTTCTTTGTTGTATCTCTATCTGGTTTTGGAAGTAGGATGATGCTGGCTGCATAAAAGGAGTTTGGGAGTTTTCCATCCTTTTGGATTTTTTTGGAATAGTCTGTGAAGAATAGGGGTTAGCTCTTCCTTAAATGCTTTGTAGAATTCTCCTGTGAAACCATCTGGTCCAGGGCTTTTGTGTGATAGGAGTTTTTTTTATTACTGCTTCAATTTCTTTTGCTGTTATTGGTCTCTTCAGGTTTTCTACTTCTTTTTCATTGAATTTTGGGAGATTATATTTTTCTAGAAATGCATCCATTTCACCTAGGTTCTCAAATTTCTTGGCATACAATGCTTCATAGTAATGCCTTACAATCCTTTCTATTTCTGTGGTATCAGTTTTAATCTCTCCTCTTTCATTTCTGATTGTGTTTATTTGTGTCCGTTCCCTTCTTTTATTGATTAGTCTACTTAAAGGCTTGTCTATTTTGTTTATCTTTTCAAAGAACCAACTCCTGGATTCATTGATCCTTAAAATTGTGCTGTTAATCTCTATGTCATTTAGTTCTGCTCTGATATTGGTTATTTCCTTTCTTCTACTTGCTTTGGGCTGTTTTTGTTATTGTCCCTCGAGTTCTTGCAGGAGTAGAGTAAGGTTGTTTGTTTGAAATGTTTCTATCTTCTTTAGGTAGGCCTGTATTGCTATAAACTTCCCTCTCAGGACTGCCTTTCGCTGTGTCCCATAAGATTTGGGTTGTTGTGAGATCGTTTTCTTTTGTTTCCAGAAACTTTTTGATTTCTTCCCTAATTTTTTTCTTGAGCCATTCATTGTTTAATAGCATACCATTCATTCTCCATGATTTGGGTGTTTTAGTTTTTTTCATTTGTGGTTGGTTTCCAATTTCAGTCCCTTATGGTTAGAGAAAATGTTTGGTATGATTTCAGTATTTTTTAATTTGTTGAGGCTTGTTTTGTGTCCTATCATATGGTCTATCTTTGAGAAGGTTTCATGTGCATTTGAAAAGAATGTGTATTTATCCTCTTTGGGGTGAAGAGCTCTGTATATATCAGTTAGGTCCATTTCATCAAGGGTGTTGTTTAATGCCGCAATGTTTTTGTTGATATTTTGTTTGGAAGATCTGTCCATTTTTGATAGTGGGGTGTTAAAATCCCCCACTATAATTGTGCTGCTGTCTCTATCTTTCTTGAATTCCTCTAAGATTTTCTTGATATATTTTGATGCTCCTATGTTGGGTGCATATATATTTATGATGTTAATGTCTTCTTGGTGGATTCTTCCCTTGAGTATTATGAAGTGACCTTCTGGGTCACTCTTTATGGCTCTTTTCTTGAAGTCTATTTTGTCCGATATGAGAATTGCTACCCCAGCTTTTTTTTCTTGTTCGTTTGCTTGGAAAACTTATTTCTAGCCTTTCACTTTCAGTCTGTGATGGTCTTTGGTCTTGAGGTGGGTCTCTTGTAGGCAGCATATGTTTGGGTCATGCTTTCTTATCCATTCAGCTATTCTGTGTCTTTTGATTGGAGCATTTAATCCATTTACGTTTAAGGTTATTATTGATAGGTATTTATTCATTGCCATTTTTGTACCTGTGTTCCTCTCTGTCTCCCTCTTATCCTTCCTTTCCTTAAAGCAGACCTTTTAGTATTTCTTGTAGAGCTGGCTTGGTGGCAGCATATTCTTTTAGACTTCTTTTGTCTTGGAAGCTTTTTATTTGGCCTTCTATGTTGATTGAGAGCCTTGCTGGGTAAAGTAGCCTTGGTTGTAGGCCTCTGTTTCTCATTACTTGGAATATTCTTGCCATTCTCTTCTCGCTTGGAGTGTTTCCATTGAGAAGTCAGTGGCTAACCTTATTGGGGCTCCCTTGTATGTTATTTCTTTTTTCTCCCTTGCTGCCTTTAAGATTCTCTCTTTGTCTTGGAATTTTGCCATTTTGATGATGATGTGTCTTGAAGTGGGCCTTCTTGGATTCCTCTTGAATGGGACTCTTGTGATTCCTGGATTTGTGTGACTTTTTCTCTCATCAAGTTAGGGAATTTTGCTCTCATTACTCTTTGAAATACGTTTTCTATCCCTTGTTCTTCTTCTTCTCCTTCTGGGATTCCTATTATTTGGATATTATTACTTTTCATATTGTCTTGCATTTCTCTTAATCCCTCTTCATTCTTTCTGAGCCTCTTTTCCCTTTCATGTTCTTTCTGTGAGATGTTTTCTAATTTGAATTGGAGGCAATTCACTAATCCGATCTTCTGTTTCATCTACCCTATTTTTAATGCTTTTGA
The DNA here is from genome assembly GCF_021234435.1 of Artibeus jamaicensis. Classification (NCBI taxonomy): domain Eukaryota; kingdom Metazoa; phylum Chordata; class Mammalia; order Chiroptera; family Phyllostomidae; genus Artibeus; species Artibeus jamaicensis. The sequence goes on from NW_026521717.1 coordinate 3,819,975, forward strand.
CAGTGTTTTTTAATTCAGAAATTTATTCTTCATTTCCTATTGGCCCTTGCTAATAATTTCCATTTCCTTTTTCATGTTGATATAGTTCTCAGTGAGATCATTATAGCTCCCCTGGAGTTTCTGGTAGCTGATTGTGAGCTCTTTGAACTTCCTGATAACCAGTGCTTTGAATTCACTATCTGATAGTTGACTTGCCTCTATGTCATCTAACATTCTTTCTGAGGGTTCCTCCTTTCCTTTCATTTGGGGATTGTTTCTTTGTCTTCCCATTGTTTGTGAGACTTTTTCTGTTAGCCTCAGCTTCTTAGATTAATCTGTTTTGACACCCTGGGTTTATGGTGTGAACTTTTGTGGTTTAATGCCTGTGAATTTCAGTGGTGCAGTCTCTTTTGGTTATCCTGTTGTTCTCTGCTTCCACCTACTCAAATATGCAGCAAATTTTGCCTTCTCTCCTACAGCAATGTGCAATTTGTTTCTCTGACTCTACTATTGGGAGGCCTCTTCTATGGGTCCAGCTCTGGTCTTTTCATATTTTCAAGTTGATTGTGACTCTTGTGGGTAAAAGAAAGAAATGACAAGGAAAGAAATAAAAGGAAGAATGAAAAAATGGTAGGGGAGTGGAAGAAAGAGCAATAAGTTTAGAAAGAAAAGAAAAAGAAATAAAACAGAAAATCCAGGAAAAGAGGACCAATGTATCGAAAGATGAAACAGTAATAAAATTTAAAAGAAATAACAGATTACTTTAAGAAAGCAAAAAGATAAAGAAAAGGAATGGAGAAGGAAGAAAAGTAAAAAAAAAGAAAAAAAGAAAGAATAAAGATAAAATAAAGTAAAGTAAAAAAAAACAAGAAACAAAAAACACAAAACACACAAACAAAAATAATCCCCAAGAACAACATCAGAAAAGGAAATGTCACTTGTTGGCTTCAAACTAGCTGAACCGGTTTTTCTGGTTGCAGTTGGCTGAGGGTAGATTGTTGTAATTTTTTCACCCAGCCCCTCTCAGGATCCAGACACTTGGAGCCTCTCCCCAGCTCCCTACAATGGGGACCTAGGACTTCCTCACAGGGCTCCCCTCCTAGGGGTTACCACCATGGGCTGGTTTGCTGTGTTTGTGGGCACCTGCACCGGCCTAGTTTCCTGTTTCCTTGGGAATTGGGCACAGACCTGCCCCCATTCTGTTGGGAAGCCCCAGGCCCTCTGCCCAGTCTTGGGTTCGCTGCCAAGCTGGGTGTGAAGCAGACCAGGCTGTTGTGTCTGTTGGATTCAGAGCCCCAGGTTGTACCTCTCAGTTATCCTGGGCTGGCAACCACAGAGTCCTTGGTTGGGGCCCTTTGTCCTCCGCACCCTCTCCACAAACTCTATCAAACAAGTCTCTCCTGGCCCCCCACCTTGCTTGGCCAGAAAGGGAGGGGGTTGAGGGTCTCAACTCTTTTCCCAGGACCCCTCAGTGCCCAGGGCTTCCCAACAGTCTGAGGGGGGTGGACTGGAAGAGGGGAGCCCATCTGAGGACTGGGCACCAACCTAGAAACTCTGTGCAAGGTCATGGAATGCTGCGTGGTGTGTATCCCTTCTGCTCCTGTGTTTGTCTGGGTCCCCTGGCCCACCTCTGCCAAAAAAACCTAGGGATGGAGCAGCACCACGCCGGGTGCTGGACCCAGAACGGTGTGCAGGTTGAAATCTCCTCTGCTCCCCTCTGGTTGGGTCTATTGGCAGGTCCAGGCCCAAAAATCCTAGGGAGGGAGCTTTCTGGGTGCTGAACATTGGTCTAGGCGCCCTCAGGCACTCGCCCAGATACACTGCGTGTAGGGCAACTAGTTCCCCAAATTGCGTGCAGGCTGACATTCCTTCCACACCTCTGCCTGGGCCATTTGGCCTGCCCAGTGGAAAAATCCCAGGGAGGGAGCTGTCTGGGCACTGAAAGCTGTCCCAGGCGCCATTATGCACTCTCCCAGACACATTTCCCACCAGGCGCAGGACCTCCGAACTATGCACGGGCTAAAATCTCCTCTGCTCCCCTCTGGTTGGGCCACTTGGCAGGTCCCAGCCCAAAAATCCTAGGGAGGGAGCCGTCTGGGTGCTGAAGGCTGTCCCATGAGCCGTTGGGCTCTCGCCACTGGGCACTGGTTCCCCTACCCTACTCCGGCTGTTTCTCTTTGCTCCGTCCCAGAGACTACTGTACCGCTGCTGTCTCCCTATCGTCTGGTTCCTCCGTGACCGATGAGGTTGCTGGTCTCTTATTTTCATATATGCTTGGCAACTGCTGGCTTGCTGGTTTCACCTCCTCTGATCAGACAGGTTTCTCTCCCTTTTGTACTAGGAACTGGTATCTGCTGCGTCTTAGTCCATCGCCATCTTGAAAGTCTCATTTTTATTTTATATTCAAATAAAAGTTAGCATTATGGTTCAGGTTCACATATCTAGGCCACAGATAGATAACCTGCTGCTAATATCAGTGATTGGAATTTTATTTAAATAATGGTTCTATAATTAGAATAAAATTACCTGACAAATGTTTGACACATATAGCTTCTATAACTTCATTAATACACCTTGGAAGGAAAAAAGAGGAACATATAACAAAAATGAATAATAGCCAAAACAACATGAAAAAATAATATTCTCCCTCCCCTCTTTCTTCCACTGATTATTTTGTTTGTCTGTGTTGGAGAATATGTGTGTTAGGTGAGTGCCCTCATCTTTCACATTTATGCTTCTGAAACCGAATCATAGGATGGCACATCAAGGATAATTTTCCTTTGTGATCAGAGTTCTGAGGAGAGCTCTCAGAACTCTGAGAACTATATCATATTAGAAAAAAATGTCATATTAGAAAAAAATAACAGACCATCTACCCCTTTTCTGAGTCTCCCCTGATTCTCCCTAACTGGTCAATAGAAGAATTTCTTGAGTAAGGACACTCTCTTTCAGGCACAAAACTCAATGCCAACCAAAATAAATGAATAAATAGATTAAAAATCAATCAAAATTAATAAACCACAAGATCTATTTTGCTACTTTATCACAAACTATTTCAACATTAAACAAGAGGCTGTTTAATGTTGAGGTTCTCCATACCTCTTTTGGTGATTTTCCCAAGAACATCTTTCATTACACTAGGCCTGGCCTTAAATATTATGTGGCTGGTTAGTGCTAGAAAAGCCACTGAGCTATGAAAGTCAATGTTATTGCTGAGACTCTAGAGAACTAAGCAAAGCAGTGTTCTATAGTAAATTCAAGTATTATGACAACTAGAACATTGTTTACGAAGTGTTGCGATATGAAATTCCTAATTTACGAATCAACACATATGATTACCTAAAATACTAAGTGTTATTTTGTGTTATAAGTTCTATTTTGCTTCTATGAGCACTTTATACACCTGAGGAACCATTCTTATGTAGAACGTTTATTGTTTGTGATGGTATTAGAAATGTTTAGTATGTTACTTATTCTCATCATATTTTTCATGTGCTTTTTTCAAACATAAATGTAAAGTTTACATGCTCTCAAAAATTGTTAAAATATACATTTTTTACATGTGGAGATATATATATTTCTCCATAAAACTCCCTATTTCAGGCAAGATTTAAAAAAAATTACATGGCACTTATTTATTTATTCAACTCAGTCCCTGAAAAGATCTGAATGATCTTTTTGTGCATGTCTGTGTGTGGACAGTAACAGAAGTGCTGATCAAAACAGAGAAATGCATTTGCACTGTAAGCACAATTCCCAGGATTGGCCTCCATCTAGAGTCCAAAGTAATCAATCATGACTGACATGATGAGATGCAAAGTGTAAACATGGCATGGCATGATCACCTACAGAAACTGTTATATTTATCCCATCTGTAACTCATGCATTGTTGCTACAAATTTCCTACTTACTCACCTTTTAAAAACTGGCAGAAGATTCACATATGTTTATTTTTATGACCTTCTGGTTTCACTATATTCAATATTTGGGGGGAGGGCAAATACCAACTCTCATACTGATTTTTTCATTAAATATTCTTTAAATATACATGCTCTGAAAACTGAGAATTCTATATTTATCTAACTAGTCTGCTTAGTGAATTAGATACCTAATCTCCTAGCACTTAACAGCCAGGCACCCCATCAGGTTGTTTAAAAAAGAGAGTGTGCTTATTATGGAAACAATGAAATACTGTTTTATAATAAATTCCCTCTCATCTGCTAGCAGAGCACATGAAATCCAAAACTTAACTTCTGGGATATTTAACTTCTAAGTTCCCTCTGTCAAAGTAAGTTTTCCATGCTATATTTTTGGGGGATCCTGAAAAAGTAGAACTATGCCCACTCTCCTGCCTGAGTTGTGACTATCTACCTGGAAAAATCAAAGTGATATAGTTTTTTCTACTACCAAATCAAGTTCAGAGCCCTAGGAGAAAGTAGATCTCAAGATGGAGAGGAATGAACAAATACGTTTATTTTTTCCCACAATCATCTTCCATTTCCCTTAAATTTGTTAGTATATATTACTAAACACTATAGAATTTATTAGAAATTTATAACACTGCTTTCATATCTAATCTTACTTAATATGTACTTTATTGATTTATGTTGTAAACATGTAACTTTTTTCTTTCTTTCATGCAAACTTACACACATTCACACTCATGTGTAACATAGTCAGTGAAGCAAACATTGGCATATAAAACTTAACTCTAAAAAAGCATAGCATGAACAATTAAATTCACATATGAGAATTTATTTTATAACATACAATTCCAACATTTAAAAATTACTTTAATAATCCCAGGTTGGAATATCTTCCCCCTGCAGGCAGGCAAGAGTCTGTCTTTCATGTTTACTGCCTAGGCACACATTAAGTATTTGTTGAATAAACTGGAAATACATTTTATCCTGAAGCTTCATTATATAGAAAAAGATGATTAATAATAAAATTCTATGATATGATTTGTGATTAGTAATTCATAAAAACTAAATAATGTTGAGTCAAAGGAAATTCATGTTTTTATGTGGGCTTCTGGCAGCCTTTAAATCTTGACAATTTTTTAAAGCAGGGAGTTATTTTAAAGGTGAGAAATAGGAATCAACATGGAGTTTCTGTTTGCCATGAGATAGTCTTATAGATGGGGTATGAAGCTGCTACACACAGGTACAGTTATACCAGGTGTATAAATATTGAAATGTTTTTATAATGGTTGATAAATACTAAGTGCTCAAGTACCCTCTGTAGCTCAGGTGTTTCAGTATCTTTAGGAATTCTGGACTTTCCTGCAATCCCTCAAAGAAAGGATTAGTGCCAAGCATAGTAGATGACCTCCAGTATTGTTACCCAAGATCATTCTGATTGGTCAGTGACTCTGCTGTCCTTGTTGCTAAGTATATTGAAAAGCATCTCTGTCTTATTATTACAGTTCTGACAGGAAGCCACTTATTTCCCTCCCAAAAGGGAAGACAGGTTAAAAATTCCATGAGCAGCAAAAGTTGACCTACCCTCTGTGTAGAAGGTCACGTAAAGGTTTTAAGAAAATGAATGAAAGAATGTATAACTTTAATAGATGTTAACAGCATAAAACAAAGGTGAGTGAGATGGGTAGCACTTAAAACAGATGTATATGGATTTAGAGTAGAAATCAGAAAACAGAGATAAGGGGATAATGCCTAGTGTTGGGCTACATTGCTTAGCCACAGGTGTGTGGAGAACATAAAAGCTTGACTGCATAATGATGGGAAGAAACTGGAAGAGGGAGGTCAGATACATTAGAAATAAATGTAACTACTGTGGCTTGCCTTTGTGGTCATCCTGGCAGGTAAATTCAAGCATCAAAGTATGTCTACGCCTATGTGTGCACACTCATGTGGAAGTCATAAATGTGAAATGCAATAATCCAATGAATCAGAAGGGGCAGCAAAAATCTAGGCAATGAGAACTCACTAAGGTAGGACAGAGAGTAAAATACCAGTCCTGGCTGGTCAACCTCATGGTTTCACCTGGAATAAGAGTTGATGCCAGAACCTGAGAAATAAAGGGAACTGAAGAAAGGAGTTCTTGGTGTAATGGTTGTATGACTTTCTTGATCCATTGACTTAGCTAGAATTAGTTAAACACATTGTAGATTTCTGCTTTTAAACTTTGAATGTGAGCCAATATCTGGAAATCACTCCTTTCTTTTCAGAATGGATGTCTTCATTGTGGGGAAGAAGATGGCAGAGGAGTTAATGGAAGTCACAATAACCTCCTCCCAGGACCAATCTCGAATTACAAGTAAATTGTGGGGAAATCACATGGGACAAACAACTGATCAATAGTGAGAGAGAAGCCTTACAACCTCAGACAGAAGAATTAACTTCTGCACAACCCGACTAGTAAAGAGTACAGTAGACACTCAAGAGGGATGGCTTGGTGCCCACAGGCAGCAGTGCTGGAGGAATAATTAAGTGGCTGGTTGGATCCCCCAGAGGAGAATGGGATCTAAACCCTAAACTAGAATTCCCAGCCTAGAGCACCAGAGCTGATAAAGTATACTAATAACAAGTAGCAGCAAAAAGCATCAGGGTTCCTCTCTGCCAGAGATGAACTGGACAGCTTGAAACCCAAAGAGCAATTTAAAGGGCTAACACACAAATTTTCTTTTTCAGTCACCTACCTTGGGTTCTGGCAAAGGCAGGGGCAGAGAGGGCTGGAGATGCCTGAGAAGAGACTGGGGACAGAAGCTTTGGGAAATTTGCTGAGGGAGTGCACACTGGGATCCTGAGGGTGAATCATCTCCCATTCTGCAACAGCCATCATGATCATCCAGAACACTTCCCTGAGTGGCAACAGCCTGAGGGGAAACAATAGCCCTGATCACAGGAGGGCTATTTACATATTTTGCCCCTCTTTTTGCTTCCTCAGTATACTTTCTTGTTTCCTCCCATTATTTAAATTTTAAATTTTGTTTTCTCTATTACTATGACTTCTTTCCATTCCCCACTCTTACTATTTCTCCCCCATCCAAACACACAAAACCAATGATCTTGTCAGTGGTCATATTGCATTGTTTCTCCCTGCTCTTAAAATACCTGCATTTTCTCTCTACCTTTAGCACTCTTTGCTAGTTGGTTGTGGGGTAGGGTAGTTGCTGTTGCATTTTTTCAATGTTATCTCTAGATCTTCACTAATTTTGTATTTCAAGTGTCAAATTTTACTGGTCCCCACTCCTCTTTTTTTTATCTCAATTTTTAAAATTTTTCCGTCTTAGTGTGGGTTTTGCTCATCACTTTTGGTATTCCCTCTATCTATATCATTTCAAATCACTTCAGTTCCTCTACATATCTCTTAAGATTTTTTTCTTTTTTCCCTCTTGTTACCATCACATGCATATTAATTTTAGCTTATTTGTTGCTGATAGTGCTGTGGTGGATCTTTCTCTCTAATTTAGTTCCTATATTTTTTATTATTTATCCACTCTTTCCCTATCCATTTTATTTCTCTCTCTAAGTTTATTTTATTTTTAAATCTAATACTATAGCATTCCCTTCTCATACACCACTCCACATTTCTTATTCCCTTCTTATTCATGATGTAAATTATACTTTCTCTCTTTGCATTGGTCCGACTCCAAACTTTCATTTAATTTTAATTTTATTTTTGTTGTATTTCATGAATTTATTTTTAATTTATTTAATTATTGTTCAAGTACAGTTTTTTTTGTCTTTTACTCCCATCCCAGCCTGCCCCCAGCACTCCCTGCCTCCCTTCATTTCCACCCCCCTTAGTTGTTGTCCATGTGTCCTTTATACTAGTTCCTGTAAATCCTCCCCCTTTTCCCCTGAAATTTCCTCCCCTCTCCCCTCTGGTCACTCCAAACTTTTAAGTACTCTTCCCTATTTCCTCTCAAAATATTTTTCTTTCAGTAGGTCATCTCATATCCACTGTACTTTCTTATAATAGTCTTACTCTCTTCACATCCTTATTAAGACTAGGTGATCAGCTGTTAATAATAGGATTGCAGAAGAGAGTTATTTTTTGCATGTATGGGTTTATTTCCTGAGCTTTGTGGTTTTGTTCTGGCAGCACCTGCACAATAACACACAAGACATCATGGGCAGAGTGACCCACAGATACAGGACACACCAAAGAAAAAAATCACCAGCAATCAAAACCCAATTACATCCAGATAATCAACATAAAGCCCATAATGGGCATCCCAAGAGTTTCAAGTACAGGAGATCAAAGAGACTGCACCACTGAACCTCACCAGGATCCTACCATAGAAGTTCATACAACAAAGTAATGAAGTCAAATCAGATCAACATAAAAAGCACAAGGAAACAAGAAGAATCTCACAAATAATGAGAAGACAAAGAAACAACCCCCAATTGAAAGTAAAGGACGAATCCTCAGAAAGCATGCCAAATGAAATTGATGCAGTAAGTTATCAGATATTGAGTTCAGAACAATAGTTATAAGAAAGCACAATGAGACCAGTGAGAATTATAAGGAAATACAGGGAAGCTACAAAGAAATTACTGAAAACTATATCAGCATGAAAAAGGAAGTAGAAACTATCAAGAGCCAAGAGGAAATGAAGAATACAATTTCTGAATTGAAGAACACAGTATAAGGAATCCAAAGCAGGCTAGATGAAGCAGAGAATCAAATCAGGAGCTGGAGAACAAGGTAGAAAAAAACTCCTAGAGAGAGCAAGAAAAGGAAAAAAGACTCAAAAATAATGAAGAAGTGTTAAGGGAACTGCAGGACAACGTGAAACAGCATAATATTCATATAATAGGGATACCAGAAGGAGATGAATAGGAGCAAGGAATAGAAAACCTGTTCGAAAAAATTATGATGGAAAACAACCCTAATTTGATGAGAGGAAAATTCATACAAGTCCAAGAGGCACAGAGAATCTCAATCAAGAGGAACCCAAAGAGACCAACTCCAAGAAACATCATAATTAAAATGCCAAAATTCAAAGTCAAAGAGCGAATCTTAAAGGCACCAAGTAAGAAAAAGAAAATAACATACAAGGGAGCCCTGATAAGATTAGCAGCTGACATCTCAACAGAAACACTACAGGCTGGAAGAAAATGGCAAGAAATATTCCAAGTAATGAGAAGTAAAGTCTACAACCAAGACTATTCTACAGAGCAAGGCTCTCAATTAAAATGGAAGGTAAAATAAGGAGTTTCCTTGACAAAAGGAGGCTGAAAGAATAGACCTCCACTAAACCAGCACTGCAAGATACAATAAAGAGACTGATTTAAGGAGAGGAAGAAAAAAGTGAGACAGAGAGGAACACAGGTACAAAAGAGGAAAAATTGCAATGAATCAGTACCTATCAATAATAACATTAAATGTAAATGGATTGAATGCTACAATCAAAAGACATAGGGTAGCTGAAAGGATAAGAAAACATGACCCACGCATATGCTTTCTACAAGACACCCACCTCAGAATAAAATATCTACAAAGACTGGAACTGAATGGTTGGAAAAAATATTCCAAGTAGTAGATGGGGAAAAATAGAATAGCAATACTTATATCAGACAAAATAGACTTCAAAACAAAGTCCATAAAAAGAGACACTGAAGGACATTTTACAATACTCAAGGGAAGAATCCATAAAGAAAATATAAACATTATAAATATATATGCACCCAACATAGGTGCACCCAAATATATAAAGAAAATGGTGGAGGGCTTCAAGAAACATACTGACAGCAACATACTTATTCTAGGGGATTTTAACACCCCATGATGAACAATGGATAGATCTTCCAAGCAAACAATGGATTATCCTTCCAAGCAAAATATTGGCAAGGATATTATGGTATTGAACAATGCCCTAAATCCAATGGACTTAACTGATATATATATAGAACCTTTTATCCCAAAAAAGTTAATACACCTTCTTTTCAAATGCACATAGAACATTTTCAAAGATAGACCACATGACAGGACACACACACACACAAAAACCCTCAACATATTAAAGAAAATTGAAATATCAAGCATTTTTCTTAGACTACAGGGCTTGAAACTAGAACCCATAATCAAGAAAAAATTCAAAATATTCAAATTCATGGAGTGAATAGCATGCTATTAAACAATAAATGGGTTATGAATGAAGTCAAAGAAAAAACCAAAAGTTTCTGGAAAGGAATCAAAGGGAACACACAGCAGTCTAATACCTATGGGACATAGTGAATACAATCTTGAGATGGAAGTTCATACCAGTGCAATCCTATCTAACAAGAACAGAAACATTTCAACTAAACAGCCTAACCTTTAGGACTATGTAACTGTAACTACTCCTTAACTGTTAAGGAATTGAAATTACATTCAGCCCTATCCTTCTCAGACTATTCCAAAAAACTCAAGAAGAGGGAAGACTCCCAAACTCTTTTTATGAAACCAGAATCATCCTAATCCAAAAACCAGAAATAATATAACAAAGAAAGAAGACTATAGGGCAGTATCACTCATGAACGTAGACACTAAAATCCTCAACGAAAGATTGTCAAACTGCATCCAACAATACATTTAAAAAATCATACATCATGAACAAGTGGTATTCATCCCACAGACACAGGGATGGTATAATTTTTGCAAATCAATAAATGTACTACATACATAAACAAAAGGAAAAAGTCACATGATCATATCAATAGATGTAGAAAAAGCATTTGATAAGTTACAGCACCCATTTATAATAAAAACACTCGGCAAAACTGGGAGTAAAGTTAACATAATAAAGGTCATATGTAAAAACTGAGAGCTAACATCATACTCAATGGGCAAAACTAAAAGCTTTCTCATTAAGATTGGAAACAATAGAAGGATGTCTGATTTCACCCCTTCTATTCAACATAGTATTGGAAAGTATTGAAAGTTCTAGGCACAGCAATCAGACAAGAAAAATAAATGAAACGCATCCAAATTGAAAAGAAGGAAGTAAAACTGTTACTGTTTACAGATGACATAATAAGGTATATAGAAAACCCTATAGACTCCACCAAAAAAATTATTCAACCTAAAAATGAATTTAGCAAAGCAACAGGATACAAAGTAAATATTCAGAAATCCAAGGTATTTTTACACCAACAATTAAATATCATCAACAGAAATCAGGAAAAAAATGATTTGCTCTAGCAACAAGAAACAAAAGTACCTAGGAAAAAACCTAACCAAGGGGGTAAATTACCTGTACTCAGAAAACTACACAACACTGAAGAAAGAAATCAAGGAAGACACAAATACATGAAAGCATATATCATGTTAATGGATTGGAAGAATTATCATAATCAAAATGTCCATACTACTCTAAAACTATGTATGGATTCAATGAAATCTCTATTAAAATAACAATGACATATTTCACAGATGTAGAAGAAACATTTCAAAAATTTATATGGAACTGTAAAAACCCCACATAACCATAGCAATTTTGAGAAAAAAGAACAAAGTAGGAGAGATCACCATACCTGAAATCAAACTATATTACAAGTCTGCAGTAATCAAAACAGTCTGGTACTGGCATAAGAAGAGACACATAGATTAATGAAATAGAATAGAGAGCCCAGAAATAAACCCAGGACTCTATAGTCAATTCATACTTGACAAAGGGGTCAGAGGAATAAAATGCAGTGAAAATAGCATCTTCAACACATGGTATTGGGATATCTGGACAGTGACATGCTAAAGAAAAACGAACCTTAACTACCAACTTACACCATAAACAAAAACATAACCAATATGGATGAAAGACTTAAATATAAGTTGTGACACCTTAAAAGTCCTAGAGGAGAATATAGGCAGGAAAACCTCAGACATTTCAAGCACCAATATTTTCACTGATATATCCTCTAGAGCAAGGTACTTAAAGGAAAGAATAAACAAATGGGACTTCATAAAAATAAATAGCTTCTGCATGGGTTAAGAAAACATCACCAAATAAAAAAAGAACCAACCATATGGGAATATATTTTTGCCAATGATTAATTGGACAATGGTTTGATCTTCAAAATATATAGAGAATTCACATGACTCCACTCCAGGAAGACAAAGAATCTAATTCAAAAAAATTGGCACAGAACCTCAATATACACTTCTCCAAAGAGGACATACAAAAGGCCAAGAGACATATGAAAAACTGCTCAGCATCTCTAGCCATCAGAGAGAGGTAAATTAAAACCACAATGAGATACCACTTCACACCAGTCAGAATGGCCATCATAAACAAATCAACAAACAGTAAGTGCTGTCTTGGTTGTGTAGAAAAGGAAATCCTAGTGTACTGTTGGTGGAAATGCAGACTGGTGCAGTCACTGTGGAAAACAGTATGGAATTTCTTCAAAAAACTGAAAATAGCATGGCCTTTTGACCCAGCAATTCCACTTTTGGATTTATACCATAAGAATCCTGAAACACTTATTCAACAGAATCTGTGCAGTCCAATGTTCATAAGCAGCATATTTAAAAATAGCCAAATGTTGGAAGCGACCTAGGTGCCCATCAGCAAGTAAGTGGATAAAAAAACTTTGGTACTTTTACAGAATGGAATACTAGGCAGCAGAATGAAAGAAGGAGCTCCTACCTTTTGCAGCAGCATGGATGGATCTGGAGAGCATTATGCTAAATGAAGTAAGCTGGGTGGGTGAAGACAAATACTATATGATCTCACTTCTAAGTGGAACCTAATGAACAAAAGAAACAAGCAAATACAGTATAATCAGAGACATTGAAATAAAGAACAACCTGACAGTAACCAGAGGGTAGGGGACAGGAAAATAATCGGGGGGGGGGGAAGAAAGGATCATTAAGGAACATGTATAAAGGACCCATGAACAAAGTGAAATGGGCGAAGGGTGGGAGTAGGGGATGACACAAGAAAAAAAAATAAAGTGGATTTCTTCTTTCTCTTATCTTTGACCCCATAATGTTGCCTTCCATTTTTCAACTACTTTTTGTTTGTTTTTTTTCTAATTCTTGGATCTTGGTTCTACAAGATATAGTATTAATATATGTATACACATACACACACACTCTGGTCTTCTCTACCTCTCTCTGTCACACAATTTCTAGCAGTACTGCTGGTGATTGTGTCTACAGTTCTGCTAAATTTCTTGTTACAAATGGGCAGACCTTTCTAGCCTCAAACTTAAAAAAGATAGTCTTCATTCTTGCCACAAAGCTGGCAAAGAGGAACACTAGTTCTCGCACTAGCCAAAGGTGCAGAAATTTTTTTATGAACCAGCCAAGCTGAGAAAGAAGACAGAGTGTTAGTCCCAGTGTAAAACTAACTGATGTACAAGACAAATAAACAGAAGCAGAAGCCCCGATTTTTATTGTCTGGGTCAATTTAGAATGCATGTAATTAATGCAGCCACTTAGAGTGCTCTTATTTTGTACTGTTTTTTTTTAAAGATTTTATTTATTTAACTTTAGAGGGGAAGGGAAGGAGAGAGGGAGAGAAATATCAATGTATGGTTGCCTTTTGTGCGTCCCCTGCTGGGAACTGGCCTGCAACCCAGGCATGTGCCCTGACCGGGAATCGAACCATGATATTCAGGTTCGCAGGCCTGTGCTCAGTCCACTGAACTACACCAGCCAGGGCTCTACTGTTTATTTTTAAATATATTTCATTGATTATGCCATTACAGTTGTCCCATTTCCCCCCTTCATTTCCCTCCACCCTGCACTCCTCCTCCCCCACCATCCCCCCTTTAGTATATGACCACATGTCTCAAGTTCTTTAGATTCTATAATTCCCATACTATTCTTACCCTCCCCCTATCTATTTTCTATCTACCATCTATGCTACTTATTTTCTGTACCTTCTCCCCCCTTCTCCTTCTTGCACTCCCCTGCTGCTAACCCTCCATGTGATCTTCATTTCTATGGTTCTGCTCCTGATCTAGCTGCCCTCTTAGTTTACTTTTGTTTTAGGTGCGGTTGTTAATAACTGTGAGTTTGCTGTCCTTTCTCTGTTCATATTTTTATCTTCTCTTTCTTAGATAAGTCCCTTTAACATTTCATATGATAAGGGCTTGGTGATGATGAACTACTTGAATTTGATCTTATCTGAGAAGCACTTTATCTGTCCTCGCATTCTAAATGAAAGCTTTGCTGGATAGAGAAATATTGGATGTAGGTCCGTGCCTTTTATGACTTGGAATACTTCTTCCCATCCCCTTCTTGCCTGTAAGGTCTCTTTTGAGAAATCTGCTGACAGTCTGATGGGAACTCCTTTGTAGGTGACTGTCCCCTTAGCTCTTGCTGCTTCTAGGATTCTCTCCTTCATTTGAATCTTGGCTAATGTAATGATGATGTGCCTTGGTGTGTTCCTTCTTGGGTCCAACTTCTTTGGGACTCTCTGAGCTTCCTGGATTTCCTGGAGGTCTATTTCCTTTTCCAGATTGGGGAAGTTCTTTATGATTTGTTCAAATAAGTTTTCCACTGGTGGCTGTTCCTCTTCCCATTCTGGTACCCCTATAATTCAGATGTTGGACATTTAAAGATGTCCTGGAGGTTCCTTAGCCTCTCCTCATTTTTTTGAATTCTTGTTTCTTCATCCTTTTCTGTTTGGTCATCTTTTCCTTCCTTCTGGTCTGCTCCCTCGATCTGAGTCCCAGTTTCCTTTCCATTACTATTGGTTTCCTGTGCATTTCCATTCATTTCAATTAGTTTAGCCTTCATATGTTCCTCTAATTTGTGACTAAAAGCAACCAGTTCTGTGAGCATCCTGATCACCAGTGTTTTGAACTGTGCATCTGAAAGTTTGGCTATGTCTTTGTCACTCAGATTTATCAGCTCTGGGGCTCTGAGTTCTTCTTGAGCCATGTTTTGATCTGTTAGTGCCTGTTACATATGAGGAGAGGAGCCTTAGGTGTTCACCAGGGCAGGGCCACCCAGGTGGCTGGGTTGTGATGCTATATGTGGGGGCAGGGTCAGAGAGGGAGCAATAGAGGTTCCCTCTGCTCCTTCCCGCTGTTAGGGCCTGGTCTGTCTTAATGCTCGCTCCTTCACTAGTTTATTGGTCTAGCTGAGTGGTTCATTTTTGTTGAACTCCCATATTGTTCAATTTTCTGTGGTTTGACAATGTTTTTTGTTGCTAAAACTTTGTTGTTTTTAGACTTGATTGTGCAAGATGCACAGTGTTTCCACCTATGCCTCCATCTTGGTGGAAGTCCTTGTACTGGTTTTATAAACAATAAGAAAACTTCTAGGTCACATTCACAGGTAATATTGTGAGTTCTTATCGGATTCCTACATGGTTCATCTGGGACTGCAGCTATATATAATCAATCAGTGACTCTGACTGTAGCATGGTAGAGAATGTAAAGTCACCTGATTTCTCAAATGAGGGACACATACAAACATAGATGAGAGCATTGTGAATAAAAAGTAAAATAGTATATACTATTCAAGAAAAGAAGAATGACATATATAGCAAGAAGGAACAGTTAGGGTTAGATATAATACAGAGAGTCAGTGAACCTCCTACCACAAAATAAATCTAGTATTGGGATTATAGGAATAAAATATTGACTCAGCCAACTTCGGCAAAAGAATTATTAGTAACTCTCTACTGAGGAAGAATTGGTAATAAATACTAAACTCATACAACTGTATTGTAAGTTTAACTCACAATTTACACATAATTTAATCTAGTTAATATTCCATAAGTTTATCCACACAATGATTTAATTATTCCTAAACAATAACTTCTTCCAATTAAAACTGCAATTAAAGTTTCCCATCGGGGTGTGAGAGACGTCTTCCATTAAACTAAAGCCTCAAAAAATCTGAGTTGTTCTTAATTGGGCTTTTTACACTCATTCTTTCTCAGAAAAAAAAAAGTGGTGGAGACGATGAGAGGAGGACTACATGATCAGTATGCTGGAAAATTTTAAGAACATGCAAGAAGGTCATTTTTAAAAGTAATAATTAATAGTTAATACCCAATTTGACACATGAATGCCAGAGTAAGTTTTCATGGTTCTACTTATAAGAGGCTTGGTTTTATTTTAACCTAATTCTTTGGATATTAGGGAATGCTTTAAGTAGCAATATTGATTTATGAAATATGGATTCAATTAATAACCTATATGCTTAGTCTGTCGAATTCCAGCCTTGAAACAATTGGGTTCACTGAGCAAGCTGATATAATGCCTTACTAAAAAGAAAAAAAGAATGAACATTCTCTTTAGTCAAAGATACATGTGGATAAAATTTAAGAAAGTAAGCCTTTTCTCTATGGGATACAATAATATAACTGAGTATATATTTTAATCATATGTATACAATGGAAGAAATAAAACTAAATGAGTGTGTTTAACCTCTTCAACTTTCAGAATATTGGATGTGGTAAGATTGAGTATGACAGCCAAGTAGCTATATGAAAAATGTTTTTCCTTATATATGTTATTTTGTTCCCTTCTCCAGAATCTAAATGAAAACAGATGAATTTTTTCAGATGCATTTAGCCATTTAAAAAAATATGTCAATTTCAGCTCTGGCTAGTGTGGCTCAGTGTACTGAGTGCTGGCAAGCAAACCAAAGGGTAGCTGGTTGGATTCCCAGTCAGGGCACATGCCTGAGTTGCTGGCCAGGTCCCCAGTAGGAGGTGTGAGAGAGGCAACTGCACATTCATGTTTCTCTCCTTCTCTTCCTTCCTCTTTTGCCCTCTGTCTAAATATAAATAAACAAATAAATGAAGTATTTTTTAAAAATTTAAAGTAAAATTTGTCAATTTCATAAAGGTGAATGACATGGTTGATTATTTGAATAATCAATAATTAAAAAATAAAGCTGTGAAAATTAACTCATGTTTGGCATAGATTTGGTTACATCCACGTCTCATATTTGTATCACATATGATCATTCTTTGGAAAATAACCATATACCCAAAGAAATGAGTGGTAAAATAGGTGTAAATTCTTATTTTCTATCATATACATTTTTTTCTGCCATAAAACAGTTTACCAAGATTTTTCTAAAAACAGACTCATACATGCAATGATTATCATCTTTTATTTATGCCACATGGCCAAAGAAAATTAAATTTAAATCTACTAACCTTGATTCTTAATAAATGTTTGTGAGAATTAATGTTGTTATAAAAAATTGTACAGACTTCCGCCAAGATGGAAGCATAGGTGGAGACACAGTGCTTTCTCACACAACCAAGTTTAGAGACAACAAAATGTTAGCAATAGAAAACATAGCCAGAACACAGAAAATTGAACTTTTCGGAAGTCCAATAACAACAAATTCTTCAGCCTGACCAGTAAGAGGGGCGAAACCAGCAGCTGGCGGATCAGGGTTGCACAGTTGGTCAGACGGATTCAGGTGCGTAGATCCCAGGCGTGGGGTTGCAAAGGGCCGACCCAGTGAGTGACTCAGTGAGCGACCAGCAGATCCGGTGAGGGTGAAGGTCAGCAGGTTGACTGTGCTGGTGCATTCCTGCGCAGATAGACTGGCGAGGGTGTGGGCAGTGAGATGGGACCCAGCGGGTCCCAGGGATGGAAGGCAGCAAAGACGGCTGCCACTTCCCGGCTCTGGCCCCACCCCCACATATAGCGTCGCAACCCAGCGACCTGAGTGACCCAACCCTGGTGAACACCTCAGGCTTTGCTCCTCACCCAGCGGCAAGAAGCAGGAGAGGGGGATGCCATTTCCCCACTCTGACACTGCCACCACATACAGGGTCACCACCCAGCGGTTTTGCCCTGGAGGCCCCACCTTCCCCTAAGGCTCTGTTCCTCCTACTTAATGGGCATGAACAGACCAAAAATGGCTCAAGAAGATCTCAAAGCCCCAGAGCCCATAAATCTAAGTGACAAAGAAATAGCCAAACTTTCAGATGCACAGTTCAAAACACTGGTGATCAGGATGCTCACAGAACTGGTTGATTTTAGTCACAAATTAGAGGAACATATGAAAGCTAAACTAATTGAAATGAATGGAAATGCACAGGAAACCAATAGTAATGGAAAGAAAACTGAGACTCAAATCAAAGGAGTGGACCAGAAGGAGGAAAAAATGACCAAACAGAAAAGGATGAAGAAACAAGAATTCAAAAAAAAAAAAAAAATGAGGAGAGGCTTAGGAACCTCCAGGACATCTTTAAATGCTCCAACATCTGAATTATAGGGGTACCAGAAGGGGGAAAGGCACAGCCACCAGTGGAAAACTTATTTGAACAAATAATAAAGGAGAATTTCCTCAATCTGGCAAAGGAAATAGACTTCCAGGAAATCCAGGAAGCTCAGAGAGTCCCAAAGAAGTTGGACCCAAGAAGGAACACACCAAGGCACATCATCATTACATTAGCCAAGATTCAAATGAAGGAGAGAATCCTAGAAGCAGCAAGAGCTAAGGGGACAGTCACCTACAAAGGAGTTCCCATCAGACTGTCAGCGGATTTCTCAAAAGAGACCTTACAGGCAAGAAGGGGCTGGAAAGAGGTATTCCAAGTCATGATAACCAAATACCTATAACCAAGATTGTTCTATCCAGCAACACTTTCATTTAGAATGGAAGGACAGATAAAGTGCTTCTCAGATAAGATCAAATTCAAGGAGTTCATCATCACCAAGCCCTTATTATAGGAAATGTTAAAGGGACAAGAAAAAGAAGATAAAAAAGATGAACAGTGAAAGGACAGCAAACACACAGTTATTAACAACCACACCCCAAACAAAAGCAAGCTAAAAGGACATCTAGATCAGGAGCAGAACCATAGAAATGAAGGTCTCATGGAGTTTTTAGCATCAGGGGAGTGGGAGGAGAAGGGGGGTGAAGGTACAGAAAATAAGTAGCATAGACGGTAGGTAGAAAATAGATAGGGGGAGAGCAAGAATAGTATGGGAAATATAGAATCCAAAGAACTTGAGACACATGGTCATAAATTAAAGGGGGGGAATGGTAGGGGTGGGGGAGGTTCAGGGTGGAGGGGAATGAAGGGGGGAATAGAAGAACTGTAATGGCATAATCAATAAAATTAAAATTAAAAAAAGAAAATTGTACAATATTATTATTTCTCTTTATCCATATCAAGTAGGGTAAAAACAATGAACATATTGTATCATCTTTGGCATCTCTTCTTCATTATTATCACTGGTATTCATAAATCACTTTATGCAAAGTTATAAAGTAGAGTTAGCTCCAGCCTTTCTACCTCTTTTGCCTTCCCTTTTGAGACTTTCTTTTACCTTTGGATTCCATTCTTAATAAATGGGTTCATTCTTTTATTTTACCTTATTATTTCAAACATTTAAGTCAATTAATCATCAGATATGTATCAGCCTATCACATTCAAGAATTAATTGCATTCACACTTGTTTTGATGTGAACAAAGCTAATTTCATAGGATAACTTATATGGTAAAAATTCATGCAAGGATCATGCAAATGAAATATTCTTGGCAAAGAGGTACTCTTAACATCATTGTAAAAATATGATTCATGGCTCTTGATTCATCATTAAGGTATCTTTTTTCTTTTATTTTTTTATTGTTCAAGTACAGTTGGCTCCATTTTCCCCCCATCACTTCCCTCCAGCCCCCCATTCACACATCCATCCTCAGTCCAGGCTATTTGTGGTTTTATCCATGTGTTCTTTATACATGTTCTTTTACAACCCTTCCCCTTCTTTCTTCATTATCCCCCTAACCCCTCCCTTCTGGTTACTGTTAGTTAGTTCTTTATTTCGATGTCTCTGGTATCTTTTGCTTGCTTGTTTATTTTGTTGATTAGGTTCCACTTATTGGTGAGATCATATGGCGTTTTTCTTTCACTGCCTGGCTTAATTCACTCAGCATAATGCTCTCCAGATCCATCCACACTGTTCTGAAGGTTATCAGCTCTTCCTTTCTTTCCACTGCATAGTATTCTATCATGTAAACATACTATATTTTTTATCTATTTATTTACTGATGAGCACTTAGGTTGCTTCCAACCATTGACTATTGTATATTGTGCTGCTATGAACACTGGGGTGCATAGGTTCTTTTAAATTGTTGTTTCAGAATTCTTAGGGTATAATCCTGTAGTGTAATTGTTGGGTCAAAAGGAAGTCTCACTTTTAGTTTTTGGAGGAAATTGCATACTGTCTTCCATAGTAGCTGCACCTGTCTGCATTCCAACCAACAGTGTACTAGGGGTCCCTTTTCTCCACAACCGAGCCAGCATTTGTTGTTTGTTGATTTAGTTATGATGGCCATTCTCACTGGTGTGAGTAGTATCTCATTGTGGTTTTAATTTGCATCTGTCTGATGGCTAGTAATGCTGAGAATTCTTTCATATTTCTCTGGGCGCTCTATATGTCCTTGGAGAAGTATATGTTTAAGTCCTTTGCCCATTATCTAATTAAATTTTTTGTCTTCCTGGTGTGGAGTCATATGAGTTCTTTATATATTTTGGAGATTAAACCCTTGTCAAAGGAATCATTGGCAAAAATGTTTTCCTATGCATTTGGTTACCTTTTCACTTTGCAGATGTTTTCCAACTATAGAGAATTTTTTTTAAGTTAATGGAGTCCCATTTGTTAACAATTTTCTTTATATCCCTTGCTCTAGGGGACTTAAAATTGAAACTATTGCTGCTTAGAATATCTGAAAATTTGCTGCTTATATTCTCCTGTAGGATTTTTATGATGTCACAACTTATTTTTAAGTCTTTTATATATTTTGATTTTATTTTGGTGTATGGTGTAAGTTGGTGGTGAAGTTTCATTTAATTGCTTGTAGCTATCCAGATCTCCCAAAACTATTTGTTGAAGAGGCAATGTTTACTTCTTTTTATACTTCTGCCTACTTTTCAAATATTAATTAATTGACCATAGAGTCCTGACTTTATATCTGGGCTCCCAATTTTGTTCCATTGATCTATGTGTCTGTTCTTTGTCAGTACTGGACTTTTGATTACAGAGGCTGTGTAATATAGTCTGATATCAGGTATTGTGATCTCTCATACTTTGTTCTTCTATCTCAAAAAATTTTATATTATTCTGGCTTATTTGTGGTTCCCTATAAATTTTGTCATATTTGTTCCATATCTGAGATATATTCCTTTGATATTTTAATGGGGATTGCATTGATTCTATAAATTGCCTTGAGTAGTATGGACATTTTGATGATGTTACTTGTTCTAATCCACGAACATTGTATAGGCTTCCATTTATTTGTGTCTTCCTTAATTTTTTTCTTCAGTGTTGTGTAGTTTTCTGAGCACAACTATTTTATTTCCCAGGTTAGATTTATTCTTCAGAACTTTATTTGTCTTCTTGCTTATAGCAAATGGTTTTTCCCCTAATTTCTGTTTCTGATATTTTGTTGTTTCTTTACAAAAGTGCCTTTCATTTATAAATATTGACTTTTGTGTCCCATTGCTTTGCCAACTTCACTTATTAGGTCAAGTAGCTTTTTGTGGGGTTTATAGGGTTCTCTATGTACATACCATGTCATCTGCAAACAGTGACTGTTTTACTTCCTCTTTTCCATCTTGGATGCCTTTTATTTCTTTTTCTTTTCTAATTGTTGTGGATAAGACTTCCAATACTATGTTGTATAGGAGTGGTGAAAGTGGACAACCTTGTCATGTTCCTGATCTTGATGGGAAAGCTTTTAGTTTTTGCATGTTGAGTACAATTTTGGCTGTAAGTTTCTTCTTTCTTCCTTCCTTCCTTCCTTCCTTCCTTCCTTCCTTCCTTCCTTCCTTCCTTCCTTCCTTCCTTCCTTCCTTCCTTCCTTTCTTTCTTTCTTTCTTTCTTTCTTTCTTTCTTTCTTTCTTTCTTTCTTTTTTCCTTTGTCTGTTTAGATTGTTGTTCGAATACAGTTTTCTGTCTTTTCCTCCCATCTCAGCCCATTCCCCATAGGTTTCTTATATATGGCCTTTATTATGTTGAAGTATGCTCCCTCTACTCCCATTTTTCGGAGTGTTTTTTATCATAAATGGGTGGTGTGCCTAATCAAATGCTTTTTCTGCATCTATTGACATGATCATGTGATTTTCATCTTTCCTTTTCTTTATGAAATATATTATATTTATTGATTAGTGTATATTGTACCATCCTTGCATCCCTGGAGTGAATCCCACTTGATCATAATATGATCTTTTCAAAGTATTGCTGGACATGGTTTATCTTTTTTTTTTTTTTTTGAGAATTTTAGCATCTATGTTCTTCAGTGATATTGACCATTATTTTTTTTTCCTTATTGTGTCTTTATCTGGTTTTGGGATTAGAATGAAAAGATTTTGGGAGTCTTCACTACTCATGGATTTTTTTGGAATAATCTGAGAAGGATAGAGGTTAACTCTTATGTAAATGTTTTGTAAAATTCTTCTGTAAAACCATCCATCCCAGGGCTGTTGTGCGCCAAGTGTTTTTTGATTATGCTTCAATTTCACCAGCTGTTTTCATTTTGTTCGGGCTTCCTGCTTCTTCTTCATTCAGATTTGGAAGATTATATTTTTCTAGAAATTTATCCATTTCAACCAGGCTTTCAAATTTCTTAGCATATATTTGTTAATACTAATTTCTTATAATTGTTTGTATTTCTGTGGTATCAGTTGTAATTTCTCCATTCTCATTTCTGATTTTGTATATTTGGATCCTCTCTCTCTCTCTCTTTTTTTGATGAGTCTTCTTAAAGACTTGTCAATTTTGTTCTGCCTGGTGTAGCTCAGTGGATTGAGAGCAGGCTGTGGACCAAAGGTTTGGCAGTTTGATTCCCAGTGTAGGCACATACCTGAGTTGTGGGCCAAGTCCTCAGTGGGGGCCACACAAGAGGCAACCACACATTGATATGTGTGTAGTTTTCTCTCCCTCTCTATCTCCACTCATTCCTCTTTCTCTAAAAATAAATAAATAAAATCTTTAAAAAGAAACACTTGCCAATTTTGTTTATCTTTTCAGAGAACCAGTTTCTGGATTTACTAATCCTTTAATTGTTCTTTTAGTCTCTATGTTTAATTCTGCTCTGATCTTGGTTATTTCCTTCCTTCTACTCATTCTGGGATTTGTTTGTTGTTCCTCCCATTCTTACAGATATAGGAATAGGTTGTTTATTTGAAATGTTTTTATATTCTTTTGCTATGCCTGGATTGCTATAAATGTCCCTCTCAGGACTGACCTCAATGTGTGCCACAAGTTTTGGGTTGTTGTATGTTCATTTTGTTTCTTTTGTAATCTGATTATTAATTCATTCAGTTTAATAAATGCTATTTAATCTCAATGAATTTTAGTGTATTTGAGTTTCTTTCTTGAAGCTGGTATGTAGTTTTAAGCCCTGTGGTCTGAGAAAACGCTTGATACGATTTCAATTTTCTTGAATTTGTTGACGCTTGTTTTGTGTCCTGTCATGTGATCTATCTTTGAAAATATTCCATGAGCATTTGAAAAAAGATATGTACATTGCTTCTTTGGAATAAAAGACTTTGGATTTAACAGTTAAGCCCATTTGATCTAGCTTTTCATTTAGTGACACAATATTCTTATTTATATTTGTTTTTGAAGAGCTATTCTTTGTTGACAGTGGGGTGTCAAAATCCCCTACTATAATTTTTTTGCTATCTATATCATTCTTGAAGTCCTCCATAATTTTCATTATATAATTTGTTGTTCCAATGTTGGGTGCATATATGTTTACAATGTTTATGACATCTTGATTAATTCTTCCCTTTATATTATGAATTTCCCTTTTCTGTCTCTACTTATAGCATTTCTTTACATCAGTTTTGTCTTATATAAATATTTTGGCCCTGGCTTGTATAGCTCAGTGGATTGATCATGGGCCTGCCAATCAAAAGATTGTAGTTCAATTTCCAGTCAGGGCACATGCCTGGGTTGCAGGCCAGTTCCCAGCAGGGGCTGGTTCCCAGCAGGTTTTTCTATCCAATCAGCTATGCTATGTCTTTTCATTGGAGCACTTGATCCATTTACATATAAGGTTATTATTGATATATACTCATTCATTTTCATTTTCCCCTTTTGTGCCTGTGTTTCTTTCACACACTCTTTTTCATCCTGTTCTTAAATCAGTATCTTCAGCATCTCTTGCAGTGCTGTTTGGTAGAGGTATATTCTTTTAGCATTTGTTTGTCTGAGAAACTCCTTATTTCACCTTCCATTTTGAATGAGAGCCTTGCTGGGTTTCAGGCCTTTGCTTTTCATTACTTAGAATACATCTTACTATTCCCTTCTGGCCTGTAATGTCAGGACTCCCTTTTATGTTATTTCCTATTTCTCCCGTGCTGCCTTTAAGATTCTCTCTCCGTCTTTAAATTTTGCCATTTTAATTGTGATGTGTCTCAATGTAGGCCTCTTTAGGTTCCTCTTGATTCAGATTCTCTGTGCCTCACAGACTTTCATCAAGTTAGGAAAGTTTTCCATAATTTCTTTTTCTAATACATTTCTATTCTTTGTTTCTCTTTTTCTCCTTCCGGTATCCCTATTGTATGGATATTATTATGTTCCATGATGTCTTGCAGTTCCCTTAACTTGTCTTCATTCTTTTTGTGTTTTTTTTTTTACCTTTTTGTGCTCTTTCTGGGTTTTTTTTTTGTACCTTGCCATACAGTCCACTGATCCAATCCTCTGTTTTATCTAGTCTGCTTCTGATTCCTTCTCCTGTGTTCTTCAATTCAGAAATTGTATTCTTTACTTTCTTCTGGTTATTATCTTTAGTTTCTGTGTCCTTTTGCATGTTGCTTTAGTTTGAAGTAAGTTCTTTGTAGCTTCCATTTCCTTATATTTCTCACTGAACTCATTGTGCTTCATTATAACAATTGCTCTGAGCTCAGTATCTGATAGCTTATTGCTTTTATTTCATTTAGCACCCTTTCTGAGGATTTCTTCTTTCTTTTTGATTGAGGGTTGTTTCTTTGTCTTCCCTTTATTTGTGAGACTTCTCTTGTTTGCTTGTTTCTTAAATTGATGTGTTTGATATCCTAAATTTGTGTTGTATACTTCCATGATAGACCTATGACCTTCATTGGTGCAGTCTCCTTGAACTAATAAACTTGATTCTCTTGAAATGCCTTTTATGCTATTTATATTGGTTCTCTGGATGTAATTGGTTTTGGTTATTGTTGGGTTGTTCTTTGGTGAGTACTTTCTTCCAGCTGGTTGACTGAAAGTTACTCCTCCCACTACATCTTGCATGATGTTGTGCAGGTGCTGCCAGAACAAAACCACAAAGATCAGGAAACAAGCCACTACCTGCTAAAATAATTCTCACCTGCAATCCACTATCAATAATGAATGAAACTGTATTAGTAAATGTGTAAAGAAATTAAGACTATTATAAGAAAGAAGAGCAAATATGAGATAACCTACAGAAAGAAAAATGACTTCAAGAGGTTAAATGGAGGATCACTAATAAGAGTAGGGAGTTGGAGCAATGCAAAGAATGAAAGTAAAATTTAAATCCCTTTACCGAGGAGGTAAAGGCCTGTATGCAGAAAACTACACAACACTGAAAAAAGAAATCAAGGAAGACACAAACAAATGGAAACATATACCGTGTTCATGGATTGGAAGAATTAACATCATTAAAATGTCCATACTATCCAAATCAATTTACAGATTCAATGCAATACCCATTAAAGTACCAATGGCATATTTCACAGACATAAAACAAACACTTCAAAAAGTTATATGGAACCATAAATGACCCAAATGGTGGCTACAATTTTGAGAAAGTAGAGCAAATAGAAGGGAATCACAATATCTAATACCAAACTATATTACAAGGCTACTGTAATAAAAACAGGCTGGTACTGGAATAAAAACAGGCATATAGATCAATGAAACACAATGGAAAGCCCAGAAATAAACCCAAGTCTCTATGGTCAATTAATATTTGACAAAGGGGGCAACATAATATAGAGTAAAAATAGTCTTTTTGACAAATGTGGTGGAGAGAACTAGACAGCTACATAAAAATATGAAACTTGAGCACCAACTTACACCATACACCAAAATAAATTCAAAGTGGATAAAGGACTTAAATATAATCTGTGACACCATTAAAGTCCTAGAGGAGAACATCGGCAAGAAAATCTCAGATATTTCACGTGGCAACTTTTTTACTGATATGTCCCCTAGAGCAAGGGACATAAAGGAAAGAATAAACAAATGGAATTTCATCAAAATAAAAAGCTTCTTCACGGCTAAAGAAAACAGTATTAAAATAAAAAGACAACCAACTGTATGGGAAAACATATTTGCCAATGATACCTCAGACAAGGGTTTAATCTCCAAAATATACAAAAAATTTTACACAACTCCACTCTAAGAAGACAACCTAATTAATAAGTGGGCAAAGGACTTGAACAAACACTTCTCCAAGGAAGACATACAGAGGATCCAGAGATACATGAAAAGATGCTCAATGTTGCTAGCTATCAGAGAGATGCAAATTAAACCACAATGAGATACCACTTTATACTAATGAAAATGGCCATCACAAACAAAACAACAAACAAGTGTTGGGAAGGTTGTGGAGAATAGGGAAACCTAATGCACTATTGGTGAGACTGCAGACTGGTAAAACCAGTGTGGAAAACATTATGAAATTTCCTCAGCAAACTAAAAATAAAGCTGCCTTTTGACCAGGCAATTCCACTGCTAGAATTAAATCCTAAGAACACTGAAACACCAATCCAAAAGAACCTATGCACCCCAATGTTCATAGCAGCACAATTTACAATAGCCAAGTGTTGGAAGCAACCTAGGTGCCAATCAGTAAATGAATGGATCCAAAAACTATGGTACATTTACACAATGGAATTCTATGCAGCAGAGAGAAAAAAGGAGCTACTACCCTTTGCAACAGCATGGATGGACCCAGAAAGCATTATGCTGAGTGAAATAAGCCAGGTGGTGAAAGACAAATACCATATGATCTCACCTTTAACAGGAACCTAAACAACAAAACAAACAAACAAGCAAAATATAATGAAAGACACTGAAATAGAGATCAGGCTGACAGTGACCAGAGGGGAGAGGGGAGGACATTTCAGGGGGAAAGGGGAACAGTTTACAGGAACAAGTACAAGGGACACATGGATAAAAATTTAGGGGGATAGAAATGGGAGGGAGATGAGGAACACTGGCTGGTGGGCTGGGATGGGAGTAATAGACAGAAAACTGTACTTGAACAATAATTTAAGTAAATAAAAAAGAGAGAAGTTAAGCATGTAAATTAAAGTAAACTATAGTATAAAATATAGTGATTTAATATGCACAAACTTGAAGGACAAGAAACAAATGTTAAAAAGCTATGCAGGAAAAAAATATTGTGAATCATGGAGAAGAACATGGTGGATTTTGTCTTGGTAGCATCTCGTGTTTGCCACTGTTTTTTGTTTTCTAATCCATCTTTGGTGATGTCTGATCATGACCCTGCCTTACCTAAGGCAGCCTGTTTGAGATTACCGCAGTTCTACTGTCTTTGACTGACTTTTTTACTTATTAATCGATTCCCTCTGCACTCAGCAGTCAGGCTTAAGCACCACAGGGTGGAACAGTGTCCCTCCTAGGGTTTGGGATACTGTTTACCCTCAGGCTGATTCCTCTTGTGGGGGACTGGTTTGCCTGCCGGAGATGGCTTCTTCAGTATGGCAGATGACTCAGCACCTGGATCCCAGTGGGTACTCTCTCAATTCTTTCCCCAAAGCCTTGTCCACAGTCTCTCCTCAACATTTTCTAGTTCACATTGCCCCCGCCCTTTTTACTGGAGCCCAGGGTAAGTGGCTGTAAATGAAATTTAATGCATTGGCCCTTGGAATGGCTCTTTGCTTCTCCCAGAGCACAGCTCTGGCAGAGAGCAACCCTGCCACTTTTTTCAGTTGTATGTTATCTGTAGTTTTCTGGCTCTGGTGCTCTAAGCTCTGGATTCCAGCTTCAGGTTTAGATCACACAATTCTTATGGGGCTCCAACTGGCCACTTAACTGTTCCTCCTTTGTTCACCCAGCCAGCATTCTACTGTCTCTCCACCTCACTCCCTAACCATCGCATTATGCTAAAGCTGTTTTGGGTTTTTTTGTTTGTTTGTTTATTTGTTTGTTTTTTGTCAATGCTTGGTTATAAGGATTCTCTCTTGCATCGTTCTTTGTTCCGGATGATTTCTCTACAACTTAGCTGTCATTGCAGATTGGCCCTGGCAGGAGGTTAATGTAGCTTCACACTCACTCCTCTGTTATCTTGCATCTCCTTATGTGCTCAAAAGGTAGTTTTAATGAAATGAGTTTTAGGTACTCAGTGGAAGTTAGGAGGTAGTTTATGTATGGTTAAGAACATGAAAAAGATAGGCCCTTATATTATAGACACATGTATTGGCTCATTCAATATTATTTTCATTAAGATGCAACACTGTTACTAAGTAAATGTAACAACTGTTAAATGCTAAAAATTATTCAATTACTCTGGAATACAAACATATAGTTATACTGTAAATCCTATAATGGTAAAATTAGCTTTCCATTTTGAAAATTGAGTCTCAATTACAGAGTGATGTCATTCCCATAACTAGTCACTGCTTTAAAGGTGAAGCAAAGGAACATCCAAAGATAAAGAGCAATGGTTCTTAAAAAGAGGTGATTTTATTCTTGAGAGAACATTTGAAAATGTCTGAAGACATTTTGGTTTTCACAACTTGGAGAAGTACTACTGGAATCTGGAGATCAGGGATATGAGTAAATCGACTACACTACACAGGATAGCCCTCACAACAAAGATTTATCCAGCTTCAAATGTCAGTAGTGCTGAGGCTGAGGAATCCTCATGTAAAGAGTATCCTTGCACAGTTTTCTAAAATTATTATCATCTTTTCTCTACCCTGAGATTCCTTCCAGAATGAGCTAGGATAAAATTCAATATGATAGGATTAAAAACATGATATTATCACAACCCTACGTAAAAGCATTCAATGCACTTCTCAAATTTGGGTAAGCATTAAAATATCTACCATATGATCTCACCTATAAGTGGAACCTAATAAAAAACACACAAGCAAGCAAAATAGAACCAGAGACATGGAAATAAAGAACAAACTGACAGTGACCTGAGGGGTGAGGGGAGGGGGATAATTGGGGAAAGAAGGGGAAAGGTCAAGGAACATGTATAAATGACCCATGGACAAGGACAATGTGGGGATTGGGGTTGAATGTGGGACAGGGGGGTTGGGCAGGAAAGGGTAGAGTAAAGAGGGAAAGAGAGAGACAACTATAATTTAACAATAATAAAAATTTCAAAAAATCTGTGATGCTTCTTTAAAATACATATTTCTGAGTATGGTCCCAGAGATTCTTATTCAATAATTTAAAAATGAAAGTCATGAATCTTTTATTTTTCACATAATTCTCATGTGAATGATCAAAGGACCACACAGTAGGAAACATTGATCTGCTAGATAAAACCTAAATTCTTCAACATTCATACAGGTGTCCACCTTGATCCAATTCCACCACGTTTTCTTTTCTTTGTTAAAAATTTGTATTTATTTATTTTTAGAGAGATAGAGAGGGGAGGGAGAGAGAGAAACATCAATGTGTGGTTGCCTCTGACATGGCCCCCACTGGGGGACTTGGCCTGCAACCCAGGCATGTGCCCTGACTAGGAATCAAACTGGCGACACTTTGGTTCACAGCCTGTGCTCAATCCACTGAGCTACACCAACCAGGGCCCACCATGTTTTCTTTTGATGCATACAAATATTGTCCCTCTCCCCTCACTTTAATTTCCAAAAATGTTGATATACTTGAAGTTCACTGAAAATTTGTATTATTGAGTAAATTTTTCGCCATTCATATATTTCTTCCACATGGATCTCCTTTTCTTCTTTGTCCTATTGGTGAATTACCAGTAAATTAGTGTGACAGTAACATTTAGTGAAGTTCAAAAAAAACAAAAAAAATCTCTGATTTTTTTCAGTACCTGTCATATCCCACCATGGACATTTTTCAGGCTACCAATGTGATATTTCTGAACACTGAGAAAGAAATATGCATTGTTGAGAATTAAAAACAGCTACTGAGAATTGGTATGAGTATCTCTGACACAACATTGCAAAAAAATTGTTCTTTTCTCTTCCTTTGAAGTCTTACCCAATAACTCCACACTAGTACTCTTTTTGTTTTTTTTTTTGTATTTTTGCAAGTGTAATATTGCAATCATTACATTTACTCATTCATATTTCTTAACAGGAATATTACTATGTTGTGAGATCTTTGAGACAAAGGTCTATGGTAATTAAAAAATGTGTTTATGGAAATTACATTTTTTATTTATTTTAATTTTTATTTAATTATTTTTCAACTACAGTATTCTAGCTTTTACTCCCATCCCAGCCCACCCCCCGTGCCTCCCACCTCCCTCCCATTTCCACTGCCCTTAGTTGTTGTCCATGTGTCCTTTGTACTAGTTCCTGTAAATCCTTCCCCTTTTTCCCCTGATATTCCCTCAACTCTCCCATCCAGTCCCTGTCCCCCTGTTCCCTATTTCAGTGTCATTGTTTTTATTCTGTTTGCTTGTTCGTTTTGTTGTTTAGCTTCCTGTTAAAGGTGAGATCATATGGTATTTGTCTTTTAACTCCTGGCTTATTTCACTCAGCATAATGCTTTCCAGTTCCATCCAAGCTGTCGCAGAGGGTAGAAGCTCCTTCTTTCTTTATGCTGCACAGAATTCCATTGTGTATATGTACCATAATTTTTTGATCCATTCATTTACTGATGGGCACATAGGTTGTTTCCAGTTCTTGGCTATTGTAAATGGTGCTGCTATGAACATTGTGGTGCATAGGTTATTTTGGATTGGTGTTTTAGTGTTCTTACGATATAGTCCCAGCAATTGAATTGCTGGGTCATAAGGCAGGTCCATTTTTAGTTTTCTTAGAAAATTCCATACTGTTTTTCATAATGGTTATACCAGTCTGCATTCCCACCAACAGTGAACTAGGGACCCATTTTCCCCACAACTTCTCCAGTATTTGTCGCTTATTGCTTTCCTTATGATAGCCATTCTGACTGGTGTAAAATGACATCTCTTTGCGGTTTTAATCTGCATCTCTCTGATAGCTAGCAATATTGAGCATCTTTTCATGTGTCTCTGGATCCTCTGTATGTCCTCCTTGGAGCATGTCTCTTCAAGTCCTTTGCCCATTTTTTAAATTGGGTTATTCGTCTTCTTAAAGTGGAGTCGTGTAAGTTCTTTGTATATTTTGGAGATTAAACCCTTGTCTGAGTTATCATTGGCAATTATATTTTCCCATACAGTTGGTTGTCTTTTTATTTTAATACTGTTTTCTTAAGCCGTGAAGAAGCTTTTTATTTTGATGAGATCCCATTTGTTCATTTTTTCTTTCATGTCCCTTGCTCTAGGAAAATGTTGCTGTATGAAATATCTGAGATTTTCTCCCTAATGTTCTCCTCTAGGATTTTAATGGTTTCACAGCTTATGTTTAAGTCCTTTATCCACCTTGAATTTATTTTGGTGTATGGTGTAAGTCGGTGCTCAAGTTTCATTTTTTCGAAAGCAGCTGTCCAGTTCTCCCAACAGCATTTGTTGAAGAGGCTGTTTTTAGTCCATTTTATGTTACTGCCCCCTTTGAAAAATATTAATTGACTGTAGAGAGTTGGGTTGATTTCTGGGCTCTCTGTTCTGTTCCATTGGTCTATGTGCCTGTTTTTATGCCAGTACCAGGCTGTTTTGATGACAGTGGCCTTGTAACACAGTTTGATATCAGGTATTGTGATCCCTCCTACTTTGTTCTTCTTTCTCAAAAGAGCAGCTGCTATTCAGGCTGGTTTATGATTCCATATAAATTTTCAAAGTGTTTGTTCTATGTCTGTGAAATATGCCATTAGTAATTTAATAGGTATTGCATTGAATCTGTACATTGCTTTGGGTAGTATGGACATTTTGATGATGCTAATTCTTCCAATCCATGAACAAGGTATATGTTTCCATTTGTTTGTGTCTTCCTTGCTTTCTTTCTTCAGGGCTGTGTAATTTTCTGCATATAGGTTTTTTACCTCCTTAGTTAGGTTTATTCCCAGATATTTTATTTTTCTTTTTGCTATATCGAATGGGATTTTTTCCTTGATTTCTGCTTCTGCTGATTCATTGTTGGTATACAAAAATGCCTTTGATTTCTGGATATTGATTTTGTAATCTGCTGTTTTACCAAATTTATTTATTAGTTTGAGCAGTTTTTGAGTAGAGTCTATAGGATTTTCCATGTATACTATCATGTCATCTGTAATCAGTGACAGTTTTGTTTCCTCCTTTCCAATTTGGATGCCTTTTATTTCCTTTTCTTGTCTGATAGCTGTGGCTAAAACTTCCAATACTATATTGAATAGAAGGGTGGAAATGGACATCCTTGTCTTGTCCCTGATCTTAATGAAAAAGATTTTAGTTTTTGCCCATTGAGTGTGATGTTGGCTGTAGGTCTTTCATATGTGGCCTTTATTATATTGGGAAATGCTCCCTGTATTCCCACTTTGCTGAGTGTTTTTTATCATAAATGGGTGTTGTACCTTATCAAAAGCTTCTTCCACATCTATTGATATGATCATGTGTTTCTTGTCTTTGCTTTTGTTTATGTGATGCATTACATTTACTGATTTGCGAATATTGGACCATCCTTGCATCCCTGGGATGAATCCCACTTGGTCATGGTGTATAATCTTTTGGATATATTGTTGAATGCGATTTGCCAATATTTCGTTGAGGATTTTAGCATCTATGTTCATCAGTGATATTGGCCTGAAGTTTTCTTTCTTTGTTGTGTTTCTAGCTGGTTTTGGAATTAGGATGATGCTGGCTTCATAAAAGAGTTTCAGAATTTTCTATCCTTTTGGATTTTTTTAAATAATCTGTGAAGAATAGGAGTTAGCTCTTCCTTAAATGCTTTGTAGAATTCTCCTGTGAAACCATTGGGTCCGGGGCTTTTGTGTGATGGGAATTTTTTGATTACTGCTTCAATTTCTTTTGCTGTTTTTGGTCTATTCAGGTTTTCTGCTTATTTTTTATTGAGTTTTGGAAGATTATATTTTTCTAGAAATTTGTCCATTTCACCTAGGTTTTCAAGCTTCTTGGGATAGAGTTCTTCACAGTAATTTCTTACAATCCTTTCTATTTCTGTGGTATCAGTTGTAATCTCTCCTCTTTCATTTCTGATTGTGTTTATTTGTGTCCACTCTCTTCTTTTCTTGATGAGCCTACTTAAAGGCTTGTCTATTTTGTTTATCTTTTCAATGAACCAACTCCTATATTTATCGATCCTTAGAATTGTGCTTTTAGTCTCTATGTCATTTAGTTCTGCTCTGATCTTGGTTATTTCCTTCCTTCTACTTGCTCTGGGCTGTTTTTGTTGTTGTTCCTAGCACTCTTGCAGGTGTAGGGTTAGGTTGTTTGTTTGAAATGTTTCTATCTTTTTTAAGTAGACCTGTATTGCTATGAACTTCCCTCTCAGGACTGCCTTCGCTGTGTCCCATAAGTTTTGGGTTGTTGTGAGATCATTTTCATTTGTTCCCAGAAACTTTTTGATTTCTTCCCTAATTTCATTCTTGACCCATTTGTTGTTTAATAGCATACCATTCAGTCTCCATGATTTTGGGTGCTTTGGGTTTTTTTCTTTGGGGTCCGTTTCTAATTTCAGTCCCTTGTGGTCAGAGAAAATGTTTGGTATGATTTCAATTTTCTTGACTTTGTTGAGGCTCATTTTGTGACCTATCATGTGGTCGATTTTTGAGAATGTTCCATGTGCATTTGAAAAGAATGTGTATTTAGCTTCTTTGGGGTGAAGAGCTCTGTATATATCAGTTAGGTCCATTTCATCTAGGGTGTTGTTTAATGCTGCAATATCTTTGTTGATTTTTTGTTTGGAAGATCTGTTCATTTTTAATAGTGGGGTGTTAAAATCCCCTACTATAATTGTGTTGCTGTCAATATCTTTCTTGAAGTCCTCTAATATTTTCTTGATATATTTGGGTGCTCCTATGTTGGGTGCATATGTATTTATAATGTTAATGTCTTCTTGGGGGATTCTTCCCTTGAGTATTATGAAGTGACCTTTTGGGTCTCTCTTTATGGCCCCTTTTTTGAAGTCTATTTTGTCTGATATGGGAATTGCTACCCAAGCTTTTTTTTCTTGTCTGTTTGCTTGGAAAATTTGTTTCTAGCCCTTTCACTTTTAGTCTTTGATGGTCTTTTGCCCTGAGGTGAGTATTTTGTAGACAGCATATGTGTGGGTCATGCTTTCTATCCATTCATCTATTTTGTGTCTTTTGATTGAAGCATTTAATGTCTGTACACTCTAGCAAACAAATCTCTCCTGGCCCCCAACCTTGCTTGGCCAGAAAGGGAAGAAGTTGAGCATCTCAGCTCTTTCCCAAGGACCCAGGCCCTCTTCAGGCCCAGAGCTCCAAAGTGTCTGAGGGAGATGAACCTGAAACTGGCAGTGGATCTGAGGGCTGGGCACTGACCTAGAAACCCTGGGTGTATGTGAAGGCTCGCTGTGTGGTGTGCATTGGTCCCCGGGCTGTGCACCAGTCGAAAACCCTTATGCTCCAGTCTTTGTTTCAATCCCTTTGGCAGGACCTGGCTCCTGAATAATCCTAGAGAGAAACACAGGGAACTGGTCCGGAGAGCTGGGTATTGACCCAGGTGCGCTAGGTACTCACACTCGCCCAGACATGCTGCGCTCTGGGCACTAATTCCCCAAACTGTGCGCAGGCTGAAAACCCTTCTGCTCCTCTCTTTCTTTCAGTCCATTCAGCTGGCCCTGGTCTCCCAAGGAATCCAAGGTAGGGAGATGCAGGGGGAACTGGTCCAGAACGCTGGGCACCCGTCAAGCTGTGCTGGGCACCTCTCAAGGCTTGCGTAGCACCAAGCACTGGTCCCTGGACGGTGCACCCCCCAAATTCCCTGCTGTTCCTGTCTTTGCTCCGTCCCCGAGACTCTACTGTACCACTGCTGTCTCCCTACCATCTGGATCCTCCTTGACCATCAAGATTTCTGGTCCCTTATTTTCATATATGCTGAGCAACTGCTGGCTGCCTAGCTTCTCCTCTGCCGATTGGACAGGATTCTCTCACTTGTGTACAAGGAACTGGAATCTGCTCCTTCCTACTCTGTCGCCATCTTGCCTCCCACCCGTGAAGCAGCCATTTTTCAGGGAAATTACATTTTAATGCTATTGTTTGTGTATTTATCACATTTTTGGCATGCTTTTTCTTTAAATAAATATTAAATTATTTAATAGAATCAAACTCTTTAAAACATTTTCTGTTTTATTTTCAGTCATATTAAAATGTATCAATCAAATGGCTTTTTGTTCATGCTTCAGCCAAAATATTAAGGAAGATAAATGTATCTTCTGGAAGCCAGCCTAAGCTATAATAAAAGTGATATATATGACTTTGGGAAATTAACTTCAGGCTACTCTTTTTTAAAATTTTTGTTCAAGTATAGCTGTATCCATTTTCCCCCTACCACTCTCCCCACCCCAGTCTTCTCCACCTTCTACCCTCCATACTTCCCCCCTTTAGTTTTGTACATGTGTCCTTTATAGATGTTCTACTTCAGATTACTTTTCACAAAGAGGAATTCTCTTCCAAAGCATTTAGGTTCTGGGTTATTTCAGCTTCAGGAAGTTATGTTTACATATAGTACTTTACTATAGTCAACTTTGTTGAGTTGAGTTATTTCTATTCTTAAGTAATCAGGAACTCTTAACCTGGACCAGTTTTTCTCAAAAATAAGTTTGTTTCACTTCTAAGTAATTACTTTCCTGAATTTGACCATATTTTTTAGGTGCAGAAATTTTTGATAATTGTGTTAGTACTTAGAAAAGATAAAGACTTTTCATTTTGCCTTAAGAAAGAATAAACCTTAAATATATAAGGAGATTGTTTCATTTCATTTGAAAAGATATATTATCTTTCTGAACCTCCAAAAATTCATTGTGGGAATATAATATACCATTCATTTGCCTTCTTTAATTATACACATATTAGGCAGTATATTTGTTTAATTCAAAGACCAATGCTAAAAACTCTATCACTAGTGAATGTTCTCTCTCTCTCTCTTTCTGTGTCTGTCTCTCTGTCTTTATATGCTGTGCGCATGTGTGTGTAATCATAGATTCAAATAGGTATAAGAAAATACAGTCTAAACAGAGGAAATAATCATCTTATAAGGGCATAGTCATAAATATAAATTAAACTATAGCATGCTATGGTATAGTATGTTCTTTTAATATTTTATGGAATTGTGAGCTGTAACTCAAAGAGTAATGCCTCTTCTGGGAGGTAATGGTAATCATGAATAAAATGCATTGGAGTTTCTTTGTTAAAATCCTTGGTTAGAAAATGCATTTATTTGGTACCCACACCACATTTTGCTTATTTTTCTTTCAGTGGTTTATGGAAAGATGCAAGAACTTAAGTAGATCTTCTAGATGTGATCCAGTAGGAGCAAAATTATTTATTTATTTATCACTTAGCCAACTCAAACTATTTCCAAGCCAAAAGCAAATTCAAATAATGTTTAACTTTTCTGGCTTAACTTACTTATTTAAAAATTAAGTTTAAGTTGGCAGTGAAAATAATTCTATAAGCTGCTTGGGCAGAAACCTCAGGTCAATGATATTTAAATTGAGATGATCAAATATTTGATAAGATTGAAGATCATTTAAGAAGATCCTTTTCATGTGATCATTTGTCATTTCAAGATTATTTATTTATTTGCCATTGAATAATGACTTCCAAGCTTTCATCTCAGAGAACTAGAAATGATTTTGAAAGATGAATATTATATTAGGCATACATCCCAAAAGTTGATAGGATAACAGTGCACAGTAAAACTTGGTGATGTAAATGACATGTGTTTCTTAAGAAGCTGACTTTACAACTTTCTTAAAGCTTTACTCCCTTTGAATGATGGGCCTTTTTGCCTGGGGGTAAAATAATTACATGTGGTACTGTACCAAAACCCTCTCTTAAAAATATATTGCATAAGGGTCATGATGTTGTAACTTAGAATTTTAAAGGTAACAAAATGAGCTTTTAAATTTAATATCTCAGGGACTTTGGATCTTTTCCACCCTCAACTTGGCTTGTGATTTGTTTCCACAGATGATTGTGATGGTTTAAACTGGTTACAGCTTTTACAGCTTTTCAAATGGTGATGTAGACAATAATTTAGCTTTGTCCAAAGTTTAAATAATTAATTCTAACCAGCTCTAATTATTTTTTTAAAAAATTACCTTTAGAAGAAAAGAAGTAAACATGGGTAGTTAAGTTCTCGTTTCTTAAATATTAATATATTTAAAAATAAAATTCCAGAGATTTAAGTCTTAGGGGGATCTCCCTATTTCTGTTAATATTTCCCCAGCATATTATTATGAGTGAATGAAATGGAGATAAATACTTCTAAGACATAAGCCCCTCTATCCTCTCTCTCTCTTTCTCAACCTCTCTCTCCATATATATATATATATATATATACACACACATATACATACATATATATGTATATATATAAATAATACTCTTATTGCCTAGGTTTCAGAGTTTGTAACTGAAATTTGAAGTCAGATATCATTTGCAAATTTTAGAAAATAAGGGAGAGCACAAATAATAGCATAGATTTCCCTACTTTATCACATTGCAAAGTTTAGACTTTTTGTTTTTAATTGCCTTGATCCAGACACTATAAAATTCTTCAGTGGCTGGTTTCCAGTTTCAGTTAAACATGCAAGGTATTTATCTGACTTGAGAGTTTTTAGATCACTATTAAATAACTCAGAAGACAGAAGGACATAATAAAGTCTATCTTGCATTGCCTGGATCAACAAGTGCACTTAAAAGCTATTAACATAAAAGATGAAAAAGAGACTGCATATGGAAATGCAGCATCCTAAGTACCTTTTTATAGTTAACTGTATGGTATGTACTTGTGTTCTATTGTGGGCAGTTATGTCATGATCTTCTATTATTCTTCTTTATTTATAAAATGATTCATATTATGATAGCTTTGGGAGGACACAGGTAAGAAAAATACTTTCCAACTATTCTTTTCTTGCTTAGGAGTTCCCATCTTTTAATAAATGTATCAAAAACCATGAAAAATGATCTGCCTTATCTAGAATTAAACACAAATATGTGTCCCCCTCCCAACCATCCTAAGTATGTGTTTTAAGAAATAGAATTACAAGCTATTCAAGTTCTCTCAGCTTTTCTGGAGTTTTCCATAACAAAATCCAGTTGGTCTCCACAGCAAGACTATATCCCTCTACAAATTTTTAATTTTAATAAACATCAGAGTTGAAATAGATGAATACTATATTTTTGTATTAACTTGGAAGGAAGTGAAAATATCAGACAGGAGCTGAGAGGTTTGGTACTGTTCTTGGGATCTAAACCAGTCACAACCTTTAACTTCAGGTGTTGGGTCTTTCAAATGGGGAGAGGTTGATTAGTCATTTTCTAAATTCCCTTCCTTCCACAAAACTAATGTCACTGTGATAGTACTTTAAAGACTACGATCAAGATGGAATAAAAACTGAAGGGAAAAAAGCATTAATATTTGTTTAGGGAGAATTTTGCAACTAAACTTGATAATAGAAGTGGAAAGCATGGCAAAAGAAGGAAACACAATGTTGGCATCTTTTCATAATAACTTGATCCTCACCCTCATGGACTCCACAGTCATACAAAACATACAAGTCCAATAAAATGAAAACAGATATTTCATATATCAATTTTAGAGAATGTCAAAGCATATCAATTAATAAGTGCAAACTGCTGGGAAGAAAGCTGGATTTAAACCTTTGCAGATTTCCTATGTTCTTCCCTTCTTTTCATGAAATCTTGGTGGTAGCAGTAAATCAACTCACAGAGCTGGAATGAAAGTAGTTATATCAACATAAGCCTAAGAAATGGGGCACAATGAAGAGCTGGCTGGACTGAACTGGGATTGAACCTGTGCCCTTGTTAGGAACATAGTGATTTATTTTGTTCTGTGCACATTTTGAAAGATGCACCAGAATAACTTCCAAACAGAGTAAATTAAACTGGAATAATTAAATCCTGTTAGGAATTTTGAATTGGGTTTAATGTAATCTTATTGATGTAGAAGCATCTAATACTGATTTACTAGGTAAGTGGAGAAAATAGAATGTGGTGGAGTGTGCTCTGAAAAATGCATAATTTTCCTTGTTCTTAATACAGAAAAACATTGTGTTAATCTGTTTAGGCTTTTGTACACAATGCAATTTATTCAAAGTATTATTTTACATGTTAATTTATTAATTTATGCATTCAAATAGTAATTTAGTGCAAGTTATGTGCCAGGCACCAAGTCTGCACTAAGATACATGATGTGTAAGACCCAGTCACCATCTCTCAAGAGCCTTCTATATAGTTTAATAATGCCAGATCTCATGTCCTTTGTTACATGAAATAGGCTGCCAAGTGTCAGCAGCCTATTACATAATTATAATCTCAAAAAATAAGTATTCTATAATCAAGCAACATCTTTCAGTGCATATCCATTCCATGGTGCTCTCCTATTATGTAAAATTATTCTCACAAATACTCATTAGAAACATTTTTTAAAAAATGAAAACATTCTCCTGGCTAGTGTAGCTCAGTGGATTGAGCACAGGCCTGTGAACCAAAGGGCTGCCTGTTCAATTCCCAGTCAGGGCACGTGTCTGGGTTGCAGGCTGGGTTTCCCCATCCCCAGTAGGGGGCATGCCAGAGGCAACCACAGATTGATGTTTCTATCCCTCTCTTTCTCCCTCCCTAACCCTCACTCTAAAAATAAATAAATAAATACTTAAAAAAATGAAAAAGTGTCTAGTCACTAAAAATTAATCATAATTCACTCTAGATATTATTTTATGTAGAATTAGAATATGAAGATATTACCCAAGAGAATGAAAAAAATGAGTGTACAAGCATGCAACTGTGGGTTTTATTTTTCAGAGTTAACAGCTTAGCTGTAACATTTCTATATTAGCTAAATAAGATCTCAAAGCAAACTAGAAATAGAATCTTGATGTCTACTGATTGTACATTTGTGAGTCTGTGCTCTTAAAGGGTAGTCCTTAAAAAAAATCATGCTGGAAGCTATTGTGTGTATTGCAAAAGGACTACTGCTAAGTGCCAATTCAGCTAGCATTATATACTGGCCATTTAAAAAGAAGATTCCATGCTACTTGGTTATGTTGAATAGAAATATTAAAAATTTATACAGAATTACATCAAAATGGCACAGTAGTTATATGTATAAAGAACTGAGACTACCATGCACATAACTAATGTCAATCCTTCTGGTAGATGGTTTAATATAAGACTCACAGAATGTTTTACAAGAGAGGTATAGAAAGTCTTAGAATAATGAAGCCATAAATGTATGTTGTAATAAAACCTGAATCCATGTTTGCATTGAAATAAACCTATATGTATATTATGTTAGTGTGTGTATTTGATATATATATATATATATATATATATATATATATATATATAATTAAAGAATACAGATAAAATTCTGAATTAAGTTTGTAAGAGATATAAATTAAGTAAGTATTTTTGTTCACTTAATAGAATTAAAGTATCATGGTTGGTGCTATGTGACATTATTGTGGAAAAAATATGTTGCACTTCTTTTAACAAATTCTGTAAATATCACCTCTTTGGAGACTTACAATTTCCCCTCCAAAAAGGGGAGAATAAGATTTTTAAACCTTGTAAGTAAATCTCTTTTATCAACCAATTATATTTCAGTGGATATGTGTTCTATGTCCTTTATTAGTAAAGTATATATGAGATAAGTGCAAGAATTACCATATGTCATAAAAATATTCGAATTAAACTGAGAAGGATGTAGACTAAATCCCATGAATTTACTTGTTTTTCCTTAAAAAAATCCCATGGAAATAACAAAAACAGAAACGTTTTTAAAAGACTTTATTATATTTGTTTTGAGAGAGAGGGGAAGAGAAGGAGAAAGAGCGAGAGAGAAACATCAATGTGTGGCTGCCTTTTGCACACCCCCAATGGCGACCTGGCCTACACCTGAGGCATGTGCCATGACTGGGAATTGCACCAGCAACTTTTTGGTTTGCAGCCCACATTCAATCCACTGAGCTATACTAGTCAGGGCAAAAACAGAAACATTTTTAAAGAAAGAAATTATGCTGTGATTAGAAAAGTTTTTAAAAGGAGGAAGCTGTGAGGTGGAAAATTTAACAAAATATTTGTTTATAGAATAGAGGTAATAGGAAAAAATAGGGAGGACGGGCAAAGCACCTCTCAAATCCCCAGCGTTAAGTATAGACTTTCCAAGACCAAGATAAAAGCTAGAGTCAGCAAAAGTGTTTTATGGCATGTAAACTGCACCTCACAAAACTGTTTTAAAGAAAAAATATAGCATTATGGCATTGGCCCAGCAGGATCCCCTTCTACAAGGTGGGTTCAGTTTAAAAGAAGCTCTAGTTTCATAAGTACTTTTAAAACAAACCAAAAAATGTGGGGAAAAGCTTCTTGTGCAGACATAAGGGTAAAAAAGAAGTGAGCAGAGCAGAGTTTCACTTAGATTTTTACTATCACCAAGAAGGATTGAGGGGGGAAGTAAGAGGCACCTGTCTGCCCAAGAAGCAAGTATTAAAAAATGTTCTCTTTTCAAGAGAAAGAGTCCCTAATGATGTAGGCTTTGGGAGGTGTTCTACCCTGCCTACCTCACTAATTTCAAGCAATGCCTATTGTTTGGCTTGGTCAATCCATTACACAGATACTGCCGATGGCATCCGTTTTTCCTCTCCTGCCCTTCTCCCTGACTTACATTATAAGAAGAACTCTTTAAAGAACTACTTATCACTGGGGGAATTCATGCCTGCTAAATATGCCACTTGACTTGGTCTTTTATTTACAAATATGAACCTATAAACATGTATCATTGGATATTTGATGAAAACACAATGGTTTGAAAGGAAGGGATCTATTAGTAAATAAGAGGATCAAAAAACTATGGTACATTTACACAATGGAATTCTATGCAGCAGAAAGAAAGAAGCAGCTCCTATCCTTTGTGACAACATGGCTGAAACTGGAGAGCATTATGCTAAGTGAAATAAGCCAGGCAGTGAGTGACAAATGTCATATGACCTCACTTTTAATTGGAACCTAATCAACAAAACAAACAAGCAAAATATAACCAGAGACATTGAAATTAAGAACAATTTGACAATAACCAGAGGGGAAGTGGGAAGAAGTACTGGGGGGAGGGAAAAAAGGTTTTTCAGGAACAACCATAGAGGACACATAGACAAAATCAAGGGTGGATGGAAGCAGGATAGGCAGGTGGGGATGGCTGGGGTATGCAGGAGTGGTAGGGGGTAAATGCAGACAAATGTAATTGAACAATAAAATAGTTTTTAATAAAAGAAAAATGAAAGGTAGGGATCAATACAAGCAAATGGAAGTGATCCTTAGAAATACATTTTTCTTTTTTTTTAATTTTTAAATTTATTTTTTATTGATTATGCCATTATAGTTGTTCTATCCCCCCTTCATTCCCCTCCACCCTACCCCCCGTCCCCACCATTATCCACCCCTTTAGTTTATGACCATGTGTCTTAAGCTCTTTAGATTCTATATTTCCCATACTATTCTTGCCCCCCCATCAATTTTCTATGTACTGTCTATGCTACTTATTTTCTGTACCTTCTCTCCCCTTCTCCTCCTCCCACTCCCCTATTGCTAACCCTCCTTGAGATTTTCATTTCTATGTTTCTGCTCCTGATCTAGCTGTCCTTTTAGTTTGCTTTTGTTTTAGGTGTGGTTGTTAATAACTGTGAGTTTGCTGTCCTTTCACTGTTCATGTTTTTTAAACTTCTTTTTCTTAGGTAAGTCCCTTTAACATTTCATATAATAAGGGCTTGGTGATGATATTTTTAAATTTCAGAAACTGTCATAAGGCACTAGAATAAAAGTGCTAATCAGAAAACAAAATGAATCCCTGGGAATTTAAAATATAATTACCAAAATTTAAAAAATTCTCTGATATCCTAAAAAATTAATTTAATAGAAATATTTCTAAACAAGTGATTTTAAAAAGGAGATTAAATGTTTTAGAATTTAGAGCAAAGGACAAAGAAATGGAAAACTATGAAACAAAAGTAAAAACATATGGGAGATTGATCTGGAAAATCCAAACTTCATTATATCATTTTACAAGCAGAGAACAGAGACAATGAAGGGGTGTAAAACAGGAAATAGAAGTAAATTATATATATATAGTATTTTAATAATTGTATATTATATAATAATTATATATAATGTTAATAACTGCATCAATTATATAACAAATATATTATCATATATATTATATATCATCATCACCATTATCATCATCATGACATCTCACAATTACAAGAATGACAAAAATTGAATTTGATAGTAGTCAGTGTTCACAAGGATATAGGAAGAAGATATTTTCATGGTATGCTTAGGGCAAATATTATCTGTGCAACTTCTTTGAGGACACATTACTTTACTTTCAATTCAACATTTTACTTTCCAGAAATTTGTCCTATAAATAGATTAAAGTGAGCAAGCACATATATTACACTGTTAATTTTAGCATGATTTTAATAAGTAGAACTTGAAACATATATGTCTATTGTGACATTGTATCTACACAGTTTCTAAAAAATTAGAAAAATTTAATATATAGAAATATTAGACATCGAAGAAGTTAAATGCCATAAAAATTAAGGAACAATTTTTGTATGTTAAAAGTAGAAATAGATACAGCTATAAATTCTCATATGTGCCAAAATATTTTTATAAAAACTAAATTGAATAATTCAAATTTTAATTTTGCTTTTAATTAGTTATGTTAATCAAA
Organism: Artibeus jamaicensis; assembly: GCF_021234435.1. Taxonomy (NCBI): domain Eukaryota; kingdom Metazoa; phylum Chordata; class Mammalia; order Chiroptera; family Phyllostomidae; genus Artibeus; species Artibeus jamaicensis. The sequence goes on from NW_026521717.1 coordinate 3,863,890, forward strand.
TATATGAGAAAAATGATTCTCACAGAGTAAAAGTAACCTTACAAAAACCTGGTCACTTGGTAAAAATCACGTCTTAGGAACCTCCAGGACATCTTTAAATGCTCCAACATCCGAATTATAGGAGTACCAGAAGGGGGAAAGGAACAACCACCAGTGGAAAACTTATTTGAACAAATAATAAAGGAGAATTTCCCCAATCTGGCAAAGGAAATAGACTTCCAGGAAATCCAGGAAGCTCAGAGAGTCCCAAAGAAGTTGGACCCAAGAAGAAACACACCAAGGCACATCATCATTACATTAACCAAGATTCAAATGAAGGAGAGAATCCTAGAAGCAGCAAGATATAAGGGGACAGTCACCTACAAAGGAGTCCCCATCAGACTGTCAGCAGATTTCTCAAAAGAGACCTTACAGGCAAGAAGGGGCTGGGAAGAGGTATTCCAAGTCATGAAATCCAAAGACCTACATCCAAGATTGTTCTATCCAGCAAAGCTTTCGTTTAAAATGGAAGAACAGTTAAAGTGCTTCTCAGATAAGATCAAATTCAAGGAGTTCATCATCACCAAGCCCTTATTATATGAAATGTTAAAGGGACTTATCTAAGAAAAAGAAGTTAAAAAGACATGAACAGTGAAAGGACAGCAAACTCACAGTTATTAACAACCACACCTAAAACAAAAGCAAACTAAAAGGACAGCTAGATCAGGAGCAGAAACATAGAAATGAAGATCTCAAGGAGGGTTAGCAATAGGGGAGTGGGAGGAGGAGAAGGGGAGAGAAGGTACAGAAAATAAGTAACATAGACAGTACATAGAAAATTGATGGGGGGCAAGAATAGTATGGGAAATATAGAATCTAAAGAGCTTAAGACACATGGTCATAAACTAAAGGGGTGGGTAATGGTGGGGATGGGGGGTAGGTGGAGGTGAATGAAGGGGGGAATAGAACAACTGTAATGGCATAATCAATAAAATAAGAAATTAAAAAAAAGAAAAATAACTAAACAAAACAAAAGAAAAAAAAAGAATTCTAATTCCAAGTATAAGTAATTTTCAATGAAGATGGTGACAAAAATAAAGCATTAAAGTGGATCAAAAGAGAAAAGCTATGCATTCCCTTTCAGACCAGGCAGTGCATATTCCTGGCTTATGCATAACTCTGCATCAATTATATAGTCAGCATATGAAATATTTCTATTTTCCGATTTCATCATGTGTGAATTGAAGAACAGATCCATTTTTAAACTCACTGGAGAAAAAAATCTTAAATGGATAAAAAAGTCTTATATTCATCTAAAAATACTAGAAACTGTCTATTTATACATTATTTGAGCTATTAGTAACTATCTCTTGTCTCTTCAGCTACTGATATTTGATCACATTATTTTTAATCATCAGTGAAAATTATATGGATTTTTAATTTAAGCATGTACTTTTCTAGTTGCTATTCATTCAAAACAAAATGACTAACAGAAGGGAATATTGAGTTTAAGACATAAAATATATGCATTCTATATATATGCCTATATATATGAATCTCTCATATACATATTCATATATATATGAATCTTTATAGAGTGACAGAAAAATCATATTAGAAGAGTGGTAAAAGGGTTATAACCTGAGTCCTCTAAAATGTAACAGTATTTTGGACATTTTATGTGTTTCAAAGCTGTGTGCCTTGAGGAACTAGTGTCCTAAAAATGTTAATACATGCTACTACTGAAAAGGTTTCTATACTTCTACTGCCAGCACTCTGGCTCATTAGATGCTCCCTATTACTATAAAGCAACTCCATTATGATGTTAGTCTTTAGGTATTGTTAGTTTACTAAGGTTCAGGGAATGTGTTCAAAACCTACTAACAATGCCCTCGATGCATATTTACACATTGATAGTGAACTAGAACCTGTCCATGGAGTGGAGCTGGGACAAAATAAGGTGAGAAACCAACATGCCAATAGCAGCATTGCTACTATGACCCTGAAATCCCTCAGGTAAGGTGCAGACACTGGACTGGGATTCCCTCGGAAAATCAAGAAAGGTATTGAGATGACTGCAGTGGAATCCCTCCCAGGTACCTACAAAAAACAATACTTTTTTTATTTTAGTATTTTATTTTAATTTATTTATTACATTTTCTTTTAAAACATTTTTCCTAAAGGTAAACTGCATTAAACCTGCGATCCATCACAGTTAAAGAGATCATTACTGAGGCTTTAGTCAGGAATAGTCTTAGCCTTAGGAAACAGACTCCTTATGCATTCAGGACTATGGAAGACAAACAACCCAATTAAAAAAACAGGCAAAGGAACTGAACAGACAGACATTTTTCCAGTGAGGACATAGAGAGGGCCCAGAGATATATGAAGGATATTCAGAATCACTACTCATTAGAAAGATGCAAATTAAAATTACAATGAGATCCCACTTCATACTGGTAATATTGGCCATACTAACCAAATCAATAAGCAACAAGTACTGGTGAGGTTATAGAGAAAAGGTAACTCTAGTACATTGTTGATGGGAATGCAGACTGGTGTAGCCACTATGGAAAACAGTATGGAACTTCCACAGAAAACTAAATATGTAACTGCCTTTTGACCCCAAAACAATACTTTTTAAAGAAAGTTTTCTAAATTTAAGTCAGTGTGACAAATAGAAATATGATAAAACATATACAAATGTAGATCATCAAATACATAAGAAGGCCACTCATGATTTTAAAAAAGAGTTAAAAGACCCAATAGGTGTACAGACAATGTGTTGGAGAATTGCATATTCAAAATCTGTATAATTTTGTTAACCAGTGTCACCCTAATAAATTCTATTAAAAAAGAAAATAAAGAAAACAAAAATCCAAAGAATTAGACATGAAGGAATACTGATATTGAAATTACCAGACAATTTATACAATTTAACATGAAATGTTAAAGAAACAAAAGATACATTAACTAAGATAAGCATGAAACAAAAGCTTCCAGGAATTAAATGATAAAAATACTTTCATAGAGAAAAAATGCAAGTGTAAGGAGAAATTATATCAATGGATAACTTAAATAGTAGAGGAGACACAAAGAAATGAGATGAAAACCAAAATATTTTTGTCTCATACTTGTTAGAATGACTATTATAAAAAAAAAGATAAGGCCAAGGTCCATAAACTTAGTTGCTATGTTTTCTTCTATGTATTTTATTGTTTCAGGTCTTATATCTAGGTCTTTGATCCATTTTGAGTTAATTTTTATATATGGAGAAAAACATTAGTATCAACATTTTGAGTGTAACTTTCTAATTCCCCAAGCACCATTTAATAAAGATTCTTTTTTTCTCTTTTGTATGTTTTTTGGCTCCTTAGTCAATAATTATTTGCTTATATATATATGTGTTTATTTTTGAGCTCTCAGTTCTGTTCCATTTTTCTGTATGTCTGTTTTGCTGCCAATATCATTATGTTTCAATTATTGTTGTTTTTTTTACATAATTCAAACTTAAGGAGTGTGACACCTCTGGCTTTGTTCTTTTATTAAGTTGACCTCAAACACAAGGAAAATAAAAGCAAAAATAAATGAATGGGACTATATCAGACTAAAAAGCTGTGGACAGCAAGAGATAATGCCAAAAAAGCAATTAAACAAATGGTAGAATATATTGCAAACAACAGCTTCAACAAGGAGTTAATATATAAAATATGTAAAGAACTCATACAACTCAATAGCAAACAAACAGAAATACAATTAAAAAATGAGCAGAGGACTTGAAGAGGCACTTCTCCCAAGAAGACATACAAATGGTCAACAGATACAGGAAAGATGGTCAACTGCACTAGCTATTAAAGAAATGCAAATTAAAGCTACAATGAAATATCACTTCACATCTATTAGTGCTTGTTATCAATGAGATAAGTAATAACATATGTTGGAGAGGTTGTGAATGAGGAAGGGAAACCCTCAATCTCTACTGGTGGGAGTGTAAACTGGTACAGCCATTCTGGAAAACAGTATGGAGGCACTTCAAAAAAATAAAGTTACCATATGACCCAGCAACCTCTCTTCTGGATATCTACTCAAGAATTTGAAACATTTATTTGCATCCCTATGTATATTACAGCATCATTCAACATGACCAACATGGAAATAACTGAAGTATTCGACAATAGACAATTGGATAATGAAGTTACAGTACATGGAATACTACTCAGCCAAAAGAAGAAATAAAATACTGTCATTTGTGATAACATGAATGGATCTATTTTATTATAGTTTTTCAATTACCCTTTATCCCCATTATACCTCTATCAGTTTCTCAATCACCACATTGTTATCCATGTCCATGAGTCCATTTTCATTTTTGTTACATCCCTCCACCCTTACCCTGGCCATAGCTGTCATCTTGCTTTCTCTCTATGATTCTGTCTCTATTTTTGCTGGTTAGTTCATTTGATTCTACATATGAGCAAAATCATATGGTATTTATCTTTCTCTGACTGGCTTATTTCACTTAGCATAATATTCTCCACATCCATCCATGTTGTTGCAAAGGGTAATTTTTTGTCTGTTTATAGCCAAGTAGTTTTCTATTGTGTAAATGTTCTATAGTTGTTTTACCCACTCATCTAATGATGGACAGTTGGGCTGCTTCCATTTCTTCACAATTGTCAATAATGTTGCAATGAACATAGGGTTGCATATGTTTTTTTTCAAATTAGTGTTTTGCATTACTTTGGATATATTCCTGGAAGTGGGACCACTGGATCAAAAGGAAAATCCATTTTCAATTTTTTAAGTCATGTCCATACCTTTCCCCAAAGTTGCTGCATCAATCTGCATTCCCACCAATAGTGCAAAACAGTTCCTCTTTCTGCATATCCTCTCCAGCACTTGTTGTTAATTGATTTATTGATGATAGCTATTCTGACCGTTGTGAAATGATATCTCATTGTGATTTTAATTTGCATTCTGCTGATTATTAATGCTGTTGAGCATCTTTTAATTGGTCATCTATTTATTGGTCATATGTCTATTGGTCATCTGTATGTCCTCTTTGGAGAAGTGTCTATTCAGGTCCTTTGCCTATTTTTATAAACTGGATTGTTGTAGAAGACATGATACTGTATATAGAGAATCCCAAATGTTCCACCAAGATACTACTAGAACTGGCCAATGAATTCAGCAAAGAAGCAAAATACAAAATTAAAGTCCAGAAATCAGCTGTATTTTTAGAAAGTAATAATGAATTATCAGGAAGGGAAATTAAGAAAAATTATATTCACAATTGCTTAAAAAAGAATAAAATACATAGGAATAAATATAACCCAAGATGTAAGAGACCTATACTCAGAAAATTATAACACACTGAAGAAATAAATGGAAAAAGATATAAATAAGTGGAAGCACACATTGTGTTCATGGATAGAAATAATTAACATCATTAAAAAGCTCATGCTGCCCAAAGCAATTTATAGCTTTGACACAATTTCTATCAAGATTCCAATGATGTATTTTATAGAACTAGAACAAATATTTTTCAAATTTCCATGGAATCACAAAAGGACCAACATAGCAACAACAGTTTTGAGAAAAAAGAACAAAGTTGGATGAATCATGCTACCTAATATAAAACTATACTATAAGGCCATAATAATCCAACAGCATGTAGTGGCATAAAAAACAGACACACAGGTCAATGGAACAGAATAGAGATCCCACAAGTAAACCCATAACTTTATAGTCAATTAATATTTGACAGAAGAAGAAATCACATACAGTGGACTATAGATAGTTCATTCAATAAATTGTGCTGGAAAAATTGGACAGATACATGCAGAAAAATGAAACTAAACCACCTTCTTACACTGAGTACAAGAATAAATTCAAACGTATTAAAGACTTAAATGTTAGACCCCAAACCATAAAAATTCTAGAAGGAAACAGGCAGTAAAACTTTAGACATTACTCATAGCAAAATTTTATCTAGTATATTTCCTTAGTCAAGGAAAACAAAAGAAAAAATGATGAATGAGACTGCATTAAATTAAAAAGATTTTGCACAGCAAAGGAAGCCATCAACAAAATAAAAAGACAACTCATCAAATGGAAGAACACATTCTCCGATACATCTGATAAGGGGTTAACATTAAAAATTTATTAAAAAGTCACAAGACTCAACACCAATAAAACATTGATGGATCTTTAAGCAAAATAAATCAGATGAAAAAAGTAAAAAAATATATTGTTTTACCTATATGTGAGATATACAACTGAAAGAAACAAATGGGCAAATAAGAAAAAATACAAACAAAAACTCACAGACAAAAAAGTATGTTTTTTTTTACCAGCAAGAATGGGTTTGGGGTTTACTAAAAGGTTAAGGGGATCAAATACATGGTGATAAAGATTGAACCTTGGGTGGTGGGCACACGGTGGTGGGCAGTACACATAATATATCACAGGATTGTACACTTGAAACCTATATAGTCTCATTAAAAAGTGTCACCCTAATAAATTTAATTTTGAAAAATATTTAAAAGATTAAAAACACCCTAATAAGATAATAAATATTGTTCAGGATATGGAGGAAAGTGGAACTCCTCTATGTTGTTTGTGGGAATGTAGACTGGTGCAACTACTATAAAAACATATTAATGTTTCTCAAAAACATTAAAATAAATCTGTCAAATGCTACAGCAATCTAACTTCTGGATGCTGTATATATACAAAGGAATAGCAGTCAGGATCTCAAAGAGATATCTGCGTTCTACTGTTTGCTACAGGCTTATTCACAATAGCTAATATATACATAATATACACATATATTTTTTCAGCCTTAACCAATAAAAAATAACCACGCAATATGAAACAACACAGATGATCCCAGAGGACATTATGATAAGTGAAATAAGCACTCACACAAGGACAAATACTGCCTGATTCCACTTATATGTGGTATCTAAAACAGTCACATTCATGAAAGTAAAAAACAGAATGGTGGTTGCCAGTGAATGAACAGGGATACCTCAGACAAGGGTTTAATCTCCAAAGTATATAAAGAATTTACATGACTCCACTCTAAGAAGACAGCAACCCTATTAAAAAATGGGCAAAGGACTTGAATAGACACTTCTCCAAGGAGGACATACAAAGGATCCAGAGATACATGAAAAGATGCTCAATATCGCTAGCTATCAGAGACATGCAAATTAAAACCACAATGAGATCCCACTTTACATCAGTCAGAATGGCCATCATACAAAGCAACAAACAACAAATGTTGGAGAGGTTGTGGAGAAAAGGGGGCCCTAGTGCACTGCTGGTGGGATTGCAGACTGGTATAACCACTATGGAAAGCATTATGGAATTTTCTCAGAAAACTAAAAATGGATTTGCCTTTTTTATTTTTAATTTTTTTAAATTTATTTATCTTTAGAAGGGAAGGGAAGGAGAGAGGGAGAGAAATATCAATGTATGGTTGCTTCTCATGTGTCCCCTGCTGGGAACTGGCCTACAACCCAGGCATGTGCCTTGACTGGGAATCAAACTGTGATTTTTTGGTTCACAGGCCCACACTCAATCCACTGAGCTACATCATCCAGGGCTGGATTTGCCTTTTGACCCAGCAATTCCACTGCTAGGATTATATCCTAAGAACCCTGAAACACAAATCCAAAAGAACCTATGCACCCCAATGTTCATAGCAGCACAATTTACAATAGGCAAGAGTTGGAAGCAACCTAGGTGCCCATCAGTAAGTGAATGGATCCAAAAACTATGGTACATTTACACAATGGAATTCTATGCAGCAGAAAGAAAGAAGGAGCTCCTACTCTTTGCAATAGCATGGATGGAATTGGAAAGCATTATGCTAAGCAAAATAAGCCAGATGGTAAAAGACAAACACCATATGATCTCACCTTTAACAGGAAGCTAAACAACAAAACAAGCAAACAAGCAAGAGAAATATAATCAAAGACACTGTAATAGAGAGCAGGCTGACAGTGACCAGAGGGGAAAGGGGAGGGAATTTCAGGGGAAAAGGGATAGGGTTTACAGGAACAAATATAAAAGACACACGGACAAAAATTAGGTGGGGTTGAAATGGGAGGGAGATGGGGAGGGCTGGGTGGGTGGGCTGGGATGGTAATGAAGGACAGAAGTCTATATTTGAACAACAATTAAAATAAAATTTTTATAATAATTTTAAAAGGGGGAAATAGGGAACATTTCTTCTTTTAGTGTAAACTTTTTTATTATATGAGATACACAAGTTCTACAAATATGCTATATAACACAGAACTTACAGTTAAATCATATGGTATTGTGCCTTTAAAATACATTAAGAGCCCATTTGTTTATTTTTTTATTACATCAATAAAATGCATAAGGATCCCACTGAATGAGAGTACATATTTAACAATGATATATCTTATAAGGAGTTAATTTTCAAAATATATAAATAACTTATACAACTCAACAACAAGAAGACAACACAATTAAAAAATGGGCAAAGAACCTGAGTAGATACTTCTCCAAAGAGGACATACAGAAGGCCCACTGAAATGTGAAAACTTGCTCAACAGCACTAACAATCAGAGAAATGCAAATTAAAACCATAATGAGATATCATCTGACATCTGTAAGAATGACCATCATCAATAAATCAGCAAACAACAAGTTTTGGTGAGGATATGAAAAAAGGGAACCATTAGGCATTGTTGGTGGGAATGCAGATTGGTGCATCCACTCTAAAAAACAGTATGGAATTTTCTCAAAAAATGAAAAATGAAACTACCTTTTGACCCCACAATCCCACTTCTGAATATATCTGAAGAAACTCAAAACACTAATTGAAAAATATATGCACTCCTATATTTACAAAAGACATGATCTGGAAACAGCCAAAATGCCTATTAGTAAATGAGTGGATAAAAATAGCTGTGGTACATTTATACAATGGAATACTGTGCAGCCATAAAAAAGAAACATAAGGGAAGATGGCAGTGAGATAGGTGGCAGTGGAGTTCAGTTCCCTTTGTGCACAGGTGAAACACCTAGCCAATCTTCTGAGGAACAGAGTGAATAGCCAGTGGTATCCCCACATGTATGAAGACTGGAGACCAAAAATTGTAGAGGATATTGTAAAATCAGATGGTAAGGAGAGTGCTTCAGGACAAAAAGGTCCCTGGGACCAGCATGGGGACCAGCATGGGAACCAAGGCAGCTGCAGTTCTAGGTCCGCACCCACTGGGTCTACTGCAGGTTTCTCGGGAGAGAGCCAAGTCAACAGCTCCCTCCCCTGACAAATAAGGTATTGAGCAGCACCAGGAGAGACCTGGATGCTTGAAGTTGCAGGGCAAGAATTAGGATGAAGTGGCAAACACACAGGGGTGGTGTGCACCCACAGAGACTGTGGACATGAGCAGGGAAGAGTTGGGCAGTGACAGACCCTGACACAGATAGTCCCTGGTCTGGTTGTAGAGTTGGGCTGTGTGAGAGGCTAGGCACTTGTTTGTAGCAACAGGCTTTAATAGGAGGAATTTTTCAGGGAGAAAAAGAAAAAGGAGAGGTACTAAGCAGCTGTTTAGGGAATTCTCCCTCAGCAGTCACCCCTGCCTCCTACACCCCTACTCCTACTCTGCCAGGGTGGCTGCACCCCCCCTCCTGCTGCAAGCAGCAGAAGCACTCACACCCCCAGCCCTGGAGACAGAACTCACTTGACCCCATTGCCCAGTGGCTGCCAATGTCACCTCAGCAGTAGGGGGTCAAGCACCCACAGCAACAGGCAGCCCTAAAAGATGGCATATACCTGACCCTGAGTCCTAGCTACTGCCCATCCTTCCCAGCCATAGAGATTGAGAGCTTACATCCACACCCCTGAGGACTGAGCATGCCTGACCCTGCTGCCCAGAGATACCTTGTGCCCAACTCCAGTGCCCTGGATACCACAGCAGAGGAGGCCTGTGCCCGAATCCACTGTGGCAGCCAGTGCTTTGCCCCTGCCCTGCAGGGATGACTGGCTCTCTAAGAGGAAGGCAGAGACACCACCTGCAGAAGAGAGCTGCAGAGCTCAAGGAGTCAGCAATCACTAGAAAGACTTAACTCAGTTGGGTGCTAAAATACCCTGAAGAGACTGAGAGTCCCTAGCACTTAGGACAGCAAAGAGCAAGAAGGTGATGTGTGAGTTGCCCCTAATTGGTGCAGCTCAAAGATAGTGCAACTAGTGGACTGAAGGGATAGGCTGAGCACAGAAAGGCACTGGGGGCCTGGCAGTGAACTGAGGAACTGTGCTGGAGGCTAGGCAACTGCAAAGAGGCTCAGGAAGGGATAAAAGTGAAATCAATCCCTCCTCAGCCTGCTGCAGCCAGGAAGAACACCAGAAATGGCTTGGCTGGTTTGAAACCAGCAGGGGGCTCTTTTTTTTTTTTTAATTTTCTTCTTCCTTTCTTTTCTTTTTTCTTTTTTATTCCTTCATCCTTTCTTTCCTTTTTTATTCTTCTTCCTTCCTTCCTTTTTAAAAAAATTTCCACAAGTGAGATAATAAAACCTGGAGCTGTGAAGGGACTAGAGTAGGACCCAATGAGGGGTCATCCCAAAACTGAGACAGTGAGACAAATTTCACTTTGCTACTCCAGAGAACTTGCAAGATATTGTATATTTGTATTGTTATTATGTTTTCATTATCCTTACATCTTTTATTTTATTAGTATGTTTTATTTCTCTTCTTTCTGTTCAGTCTTCACTTGGTTTGTTAAATTGTATTGTTTGACTGGTTTTCTTTGTTCTCTCTTTCATCTTGTATTTTCAATTTTCCATCTTTCACTTCACTATGTTCCAACAGCACACTACTCTGTGTCCTGTACTCCCTATTATTGTTATTCAGATCACATAGATTCTGTCATATAATTGTTGCTCCATTACTATTGTAAATAATTGCTGTTCCATACTATTATAAATACTGCACAACACCTCTACTGGATCTCAGCTCACTTTACTGTTTGCTGAGCTTTATTACTATTTTGGTTAACTCTATTCTCTCACACACTACACCCATTTTCTGTCCTTTAGTCTCACTTGACCTCATAATATGACTTCCCACAAGCTCACTGATTTTTAGATCCAACTCACAACCCCCCAACAAAAGTCTTATCTTATTTCCACCATTTCTAAAAAGTGGCTGGTTGTGTAAAATATCATGGTTAACACTATATATATGCAAAGGATCTCATATCTCTTCTCTATGGGTTGGTACTTTAACTACCATAGAATACAATCCTGCTGTCTTAAACCATTTTGCCTCCCCCCTCCAACTAATTACAAACAAAGAGTAAGTAGAAGTGGTGAACACCATTATACATGCTGGGAGAAAAAACCCACCAACAAAGGAACTACCAACAGATAACAATGAAAAAAGGTGAAGGAGGGAGTGGAAACCACAGTAACTCAACCCAGGACTGATCTGGAAATACAACTAAATGGTGGAGAAATTACTGAGAACAAACAACCAAATAGGAGCAAGATAAAATCTTCAAAACCTTGTACACACAAAAGAACCATCTTCAACACAAATTGCCTATGCCTGCACAACAGAACATAGGAGGTGGTGGACAGAGTGACCCTTAGTTAACCAGCTGGAGGGAAGAACTCACCACAGAAAGACCCAACAATGATCAAAACCCAAAGGTATACACAGAACCAATATAAACAACAACCCAAGACCCACAAGCACAGGAGATCAAGGAGACTGCACCACTGAATCTCACAGGTATTCTACCATAGAAGTTCACACCCTAAACACAGGGAGTTAGAACTGATCAATTGAAGAAACAGAGGCTGACAAGAAGAGTCTCACAAACAATTGGAAGACAAAGAAACAATCACCAAATGAAAGAAAAGGAGGAAGCCTCAGAAAAAATGCTCAATGAAACAGATGCAAATCAACTATTAGATATTAAGTTCAAAGGTATGGTTATCAGGAAGCTCAATGAGCTCACAGAAAATTACCAGAAACTACAGGGAAACCACAATGAACTCACTGCAAAATATATCAACATGAAAAGGAAATAGAAGCTATCAACAAGGGCCAAGAGGATATGAAGAATATGATTTCTGAACTGAAGGATACAGTGGAAGGAATCAAAATGGGAATAGATGAAGCAGAGGATTGGATCAGAGAGCTAGAGGACAATGTAAAAAAAAACACCCAGAAAGACCAAGAAAAGAAAAAGAGACTCAGGAAGAATGAAGAGGTGTCAAGAGAAATGCATGACAACATGAAACATAATAATATCCATATAATAGAGATACCAGAAGAAGAACAACAACAGAAAACCCGTTGAAAAGTAATGATGGGATACGTCCTAAATTTGATGAGAAAAAGTCATGAAAATTCAGAAAACACAGAGAGTCCCAATCAAAAGGAACCCAAACAGGCCCAATTTATGATGAATCATATTTAAAATGGCAAAATTCCAAGACAAAGAGAGAATATTAAAGGCAGTAATGGAAAAACAGGAAGTAGCATAGAAGGGAGCCCCATAAGACTAGCAGCTGACTTCCCAATGGAAATGCTCCCAGCCAGAAAAGAATGGCAAGAAATATTCCAAGTAATAAAAACCAGAGGCCTGAAACCAAGACTACTTTATCCAGCAAAGCTCTCAATTAAAATAACAAGCCAAATAAGAAGCTTCCCAGACAAAAGAAGCCTCAAAAAATATACGTCCTACAAAACAGCTCTGCAAGACATGTTAAAGGGACTGCTTTAAGAACAGGAATAAAAATTGTGAGAGAGAGAGGAACACAGATTTAAAAAATGGCAATGAATAAGTACTTATCAATGATAACCTTACATGCAAATGGATTAAATGCTCCAATAAAATGACATAGAATAGCTGAATGGATAAGAAAGCATGACGCACACATATGCTGCCTACAAGAGACCCACATCAGAACAAAAGACCTACACAGATTGAAAGTGAAGGGCTGAAAAGAAATATTCTAAGCAAATAGACAGGAAAAAAGCCAGATTTGATATGAATAGCAATATTCATATCAGGAAAAATAGACTTTAAAAAAAGTGTCATAAAGAGAGACCCAGAAAGTCACTTCATAATACTAAAAAGAAGAATCCATCAAGAAGACATAAACATTGTGTGTGTGTGTGTGTGTGTGTGTGTGTGTGTGTATATATATATATATATATATATATATATATGCATCCAACAAAGGAAAATCCAGATACATAAGTGAAATCTTGGAAGAGTTCAAGGAAGATACTGAGAGCAACACAATTATAGTAGGGGATTTTAACACCCCACTGTCAAAAATGGACAGATCTTCCAAACAAATATCAACAAGGATATTGTGGCATTGAACAATGCCATTGGTCAAATGCACTTAACTGATATATGTAGAGCCTTTCATCCCAGAGAAGCTAAATACACATTCTTTTCAAATGCACATGAAACATTTTTTAAAAGATACCACATAATAGGACACAAAACAAGCCTCAAAAAATTCACAAAAACTGAAATCATATCAAGCATTTTCTCCAACCAAAAAGGACTGAAGTTAGAAAATAATCCCAAGGAAAAAAGAACACTTAAACTCATGGAGATTGAAAAGCATACTATTAAACGAATGGATCAAGAATGAGATTAAGGAAGAAATCAAAAAGTTTCTGGAAACAAATGAAAATGAACTCACAGCAATTTAAAACTTATGGAACACAGCAAAGGCAGTCCTAAGAGGGAAGTTCATACCAACACAGGTCTCCTTAAAAAAAAGATAGATACATTTCAAATAAACAACATTACTGTATACCTACAACTACTGAAGGAACAACAACAAAGACAGCCCAGATCAAGTAGAAGGAAGGAAATAACCAAGATCAGAGCAGAATTAAACAACATAGAGATTAAAAGCACAATTCCTAGGTTCAATAAACCCAGGGACTGTTTCTTTGAAAAGATAAACAAAACTGACCAGCCTTTAAGCAGGCTCATTAAGAAAAAAAAAAAAAAAAAAAGAGGACCCAAATAACACAATCAGAAATGAAAGAGGAGATATTGCAACTGATACCACAGAAATACAAAGGACTGTAAGAAATTACTACAAAGAAGTATATGCCAAGAAATTTGGAAACCTAGGTTAAATGGACATATTCCTAGAAAAATATAATTTTCCAAAACTGAAAGAAAAAGAAGCAGAAAGCCTGAACAGACCAATAACAGATGAAAAAATTAAAGCAGTAATGAAAAAGCTTCTGACACACAAAAGTCCTTTACCAGAAGGTTTCAAAGTAGAATTTTACAAAGCATTTAAGAAATAACTTATCCCTATCCTTCAGAGATTATTCCAAAACATTTAGGAAGATGGAAGACTCCCAAACACTTTTCATGAATACATCATCATCTTGATCCCAAAACCAGATAAAGACATAAGAAAGAAATAAAACTTAAGGACAGCTTTGCTAATGAACATCCTCCACAAATATTGGCACACTATATCCAGCAATATGTTGAAAAGACCATATACAATGATCAAGTTTAATTCATCCCAGGGATGCAAGGATGATACAATATAAGCAAATAAATAAATATGATGCATCACATAAAGAAAACAAAAATCACAAGATCATATCAACAGATAAGGAAAAGCATATGATAAGGTACAGCACCCATTTCTGATAAAAACAATTAGCAAAGTAGGAATACAGGGAACATTCCTCAACATAATAATGGCCATATGTGAGAAACCTACAGCCAACATCACACTCCATGAGCAATAATTTAGAGCTTTTTCACTAAAATCAGGAACAGGACAAGGATGTCTGATTTCACCACTCCTATTCAACTTAGTATTGGAAGACCTAGCCACAGCAATCAGACAAGTACAAAAAATAAATGCATCCAAACTGCATAGGAGGAAGCAAAATTGTCATTGTTTGCAGATGACATGATAGTGTTCATAGAAAATCTGAAAGACTCCACCAAAAAACTACTCAGCTAATAAATGAATTTGGCAAAACAATGGGATACAAAGTCATGTTCATAAATAAAGGAAATTTTTATACACTAACAATGAAATATCAGAAACAGAAATCAGGGAAAAACTCCCACTTGCTATAGCAACAAAAAAATAATAAAGTGCTTAAAAATAAATCTAAGCAAATAGGTAAATGACCTGTACTCAGAAAACTATACAACACTGAAGAAAGAAATTAAGGAAGACACAAACAAATGGAAACATGTACCATGCTCATGGATCGGAAGAATTAACATCATCAAAACAGCCATACTACCCAAAGCAATTTATAGATTCGATGCAATCCCTATTAAAGTACCAATGACATATTTCACAAATATGACACAAACATTGCAGATATTTATACGGAATTGTAAATAACCCTGAATAGCTGCAGCAATTTTGAGAAAGATGAACAAAGTAGGAGGGATCAAACTTCCTGATATCAAGCTGTATTACAAGTCCACTGTAATTAAAACAGCCTGGTACTGGCATAAGAACAGACACATGGACCAATGGAACAGAATAGAGAGCCTAGAAATAAGGACAAGTGTCTATGGTCAATCAATATTTGACAAAGGGGGAAGAAGCATAAAATGAAGTAAATAGGCTCTTCAATCAATCATGTTGGGATATCTGGACAGCTACATGCAAAAAAGTGAAGCTTGATCACCAACTTACACAATAGACAAAAGTAAATTCAGAGTGGTAAAAGACTTAAATATAAGTCATAACACCATAAATGTCCTAAAGAAAAACATTTGCTGGAAAATCTCAAACATTCCAGGCAGGCATATCTTCACTAATATGTCCCCTAGAGCAAGGGACATAAAGAAAAATAAACAAACGGGAACTCAAATAAACAGCATCAAAATGAAAAGAGAACCAACTGTATGGGAAAACATATTTGCCAATAATACCTCAGACAAGGCTTTAATCTCCAAAATATATAAAGAACTTACATGACTCCACTCTAAGAAGACAGCAACCAAATTAAAAAATGGGAAAAGAACTTGAACAGAAACTTCTCCAAGGAGGACATACGAAGGATCCAGAGACACATGAAAAGATGCTCAATATCGCTAGCTATCAGAGAGATGCAAACTAAAACCACAATGAGATAGATAGCACTTCACACCAGTCAGAATGGCTATCATAAACAAAGCAACAAACAACAAGTGTTAGAGAGGTTGTGGAGAAAAGGGGGCCCTAGTGCACTGCTGGTGGGATTGCAGACTGGTACAACCACTATGGAAAAGAGTATGAAACTTTCTCAGAAAAGTAAAAATGGACCTGAATTTTGACCCAGCAATTTCACAGCTAGGATTATATCCTAAGAATTCTGAAACACCAATTTAAAAGAACCTATGCACCCCAATGTTTATAGCAGCACAATTTACAATAGCCAAGTGCTGGAAGCAACCTAGGTTCCCATCAGTAAATAAATGGATAAAAAAACTATGGTGCATTTACACAATGGAATTCTATGCAGCAGAAAGAAAGAAGGAGCTCCTACTCTTTGCAATAGCATGGATGGAACTGGAAAGTATTAAGCTAATCAAAATAAGCCAGGTGGTGAAAGACAAACACCATATGATCTCACCTTTAACAGGAAGCTAAACAACAAAACAAACAAACAAGCAAGAAAAATATAACCAAAGACATGGAAATAGAGAACAGGCTGACAGTGAGCAGAGGTGAGAGGGGAGAAAATTTTATGGGAAAAGAGGAAGCTTTTTCAGGAACAAGTATAAAGGACCCATGGATAAAAACTAGGTGGAGTTGAAATGGGAGGGAGTTTGGGAGGGCTGGGTGGGTGGGCTGAGATGGGAGTAAAAGACAGAAAACTGTACTTGAAATAATTGCAATTAAAAAATGTTTGTTTAGAAAAAAATAAATTGAGAATTAACTATATTGAAAACTTATTTGCCAATGATACGTCCAACAAGGGTTTGATCTCCAAAATGTATAAAGAACTTACACGACTCCACTCCAGGAAGACAGGAAACCCAACTAAAAAATGGGCAAAAGACATGAAAAGACACTTCTCCAAGGAGGACATACAGAGGCCCCAGAGAGATATGAAAACATGGTCAGCATCATTAGTGGTTAGGGAGATGCAAACTACAACCACAGTGTGATACCATTTTGCACTGGTCAGAATGGTCATCACAAACAAATCAACAAACAAGTGTTAGAGACTTTGTGGAGAAAAGAAAACCCTAGTGCATTGTTGATGGGAATGCTGATTGTTGCACCACTTTGAGAAGCAGTATGGAATTTCCTCAGAAAACTAAAAATGAAACTGCCTTTTGACTCAGAAATTCCACTGTTGGGAGTATATCCTAACAGCCCTGAAACACCAATTCAAAAAAACTCATGCACCCCAATGTTCATAGCAGTACAATTTATGATAGCCAAATGCTGAAAATGCCCTTCAATCAGTAAATGAGTAAATGAGTTAATCAAAAAACCATGTTACTTTAACACAAGGGAATACTACATAGCAGAGGGAAAGAAGGGGCTCCAACCCTTTGGGAGAGAATGGATGGAATTGTAGAGCATTATGCTAAGTGAAATGAACCAGGTGGTGGGGAACAAATACTATATGATCTCACCTTTAACTGGAACCTAATCAACAAAATAATAAAGCAAACAAAATATAACCAGAGTCATTGAAGTTTAGAACATTCTAACAATAGCCAGAGGTGAGGAGGGATGGGACAATGGAAGGAAGGGTTTTTGGGAATTACTATAAAGGACACATGAACAAAACAATGTGGGAGAATGAAAGCAAGGGAGGGAGGGAGGTTTGGGTGGGATCGGGGTATGGTGAGGGGAAATGCAGACAAGTATAATTGAACAACAATGAAATAATTTTAAAAGTAATAAACAAATAAATATTTGTTACAATTTCTCTGTAAAAATAATAAATAAATACTGAATACTATAATCATCACAAAAAACAAAAAGGAAACTTCATCTTTTCTGACATCATGGAATAATCTGGAGAGTATTATGTTAAGTGAAATGAACTAGTCAGAGAAAGAGAAATACCATATGATCTCACTTATATGTGGAACCTAATGAACAAAATAAACTCATGAACAAAATAGAAGCAGAAGCATTTTTACATAGAACAGATTGATAGCTGTCAGAGGGGAGGAGGTTTGGGGGGCTGGATGAAAGAAGTTGAAGGGATTAACAAAGGAAAACACTAACACATAGGCAGAGATGATAGTGTGGTGATAGGCAGAAGAAAGGGAGATGGGAATGGGTAGGTGGACATGAGCAAAGGGGACCAAATGGGGATGGAAAGAGACTCTGCTTGAAGTAATGTGTGTAAGAATATCACAAGTATATGCATTTGCCAAAACTCAACAAGATATTTAAGTTAAATGTTTGCAACTTTTCATATATCAACTATAGCTTAATAAAGCTATCAAAATACGTGTATAGAAAGACACAGATAAAGAACATATTAGTGAACTAGAATTATATATGAAGAATTGACCAAAATGTATTATAAGGCACAAATAGATAAATACATAGAGAAAATAAAGCCTAGATAGGCTTTGGATTTGGGAACAGCATGCTACACAGTTGGAAATTTACCCAAAGCCTCTACTAATCACCAAGTAAGCTTCAAAATTTGAGAGGAGTCTCTATAATGAAAAGCATAAAAAAAGTTTGAGCAACAATTTTTTTAGTATATGTGCTGCTGAAGCGAGCACTTGAGCAACAATTTTTTTTAAAAAGCGGTATCCCAGACATTCTCCAATCTCTTATAAAACTATATGTGTTTTGAAACAATCTTATAGTTTATTGAAAACTTTGGCTATTAAGACTTCAGTTACCCTTGGTATCTGGGCTGAATAGCAACCGCTAGTTTATCATTGATCCCTAATAAGAGAGATTGTCTTATTAAATGAAAAGATAAGAGACTTTCTGACCTGATCACCTCTTTCTACAGTGAGTGCTCTTTTCATCGAACACCCATTAGGTAAGATAAGCTCCCTAAATTTTATACTATAAAATGCAAGGTTTATGGCCAATATCTTAGCTAATTTTATGAATAGCCCAACTATTTCTTAACTCAAACTTCCAGCTCAGTGTGAGTCTTGCCTTGATTTACTGTTGAAAGAGGATCTCTGTGACCTTGGAAAAACTCAAGAAATGTTATATATCATAATAATGATAAATTGCTCATACTTTACAACAATTGATGTTTTCCACAGTAGGCTAACTTCAGATAGTTGTCCTAGCCATACTGACCTTATGAATATCTCAATATTGACAAAATTGTACCTTTGCAAAAAATCATGAACCACCACAAATGACCTATCTATTTAAAGTCATACCAATACAAATTTTTTTAGAAAGATACAAGTTCTTCACAAGTCCCCTATATCTTGCATAAATATATGTTCATATGAGATGTCCACCACTCAGAGAAAACTGTGGTATTGAAATAGTCAATCAAGTACCATAGCTTACTTGATATATACTAAAACCCACTGTAATAATAAAACCACCACTGAATAGAGGTTCAATTTAAAAAAAATTGTGACATGCAGAACCCACCATTACTTTAAAAAATATATATGTACACACACTGATATACTTATATGTATATTCAATATATAGAATCCAGAAGAAGTAACACATGCTTGAGTGTAGTTGTTAGGGTTCGTGAGTGTCTCACAGGAGATGGAAAGCAATTTAAATATTTCACCTAAAATGTCATATGATGTGCTTCAGTGTGACATTGTTAGGTTATATAATTACATGCTTATAACTTAATAACAAAAGATTTTGTAATAAAAAGGATGTTATTTGTGCCAGACCTTATATATCTATATCTATTTATATAGATAGATATAGATATAGATAGATATAAATATAAATATAGATAGATATATAAACTTGCCAACTCTGGCAACCTTTCCAATGATACTCTCTAACAGAGCTCATTGGTTCAGCTGTCTTCAGCTATTTATGAGTTGTGCATAGTAATACTTTTGTAGAGGCTGAGCTCCAAGTAATCCAAAAGCTGGGGGAAAGGGACTTGAAAGAGTCCCAGGAGAGTTTGAGGAAACACACTACAGTCATTTCTTTTGTTTTTGTTTTTTTTGAACAGCATCTGTCTGAAAGAGAAAATGAATGTTTTATTTTATTAGTTTAATTTTTAATGCTTGTTTTTTCCCAGATGATATCTGAATACAAAAGAGCTTAAACACTGACTTTGCTTAAAGAGGTTCTCTTCTTCTGTTTTTGGAGGTTACTTGTAGTGATAAATGCAATTCTTGTATTCTCATGGAACTCAGCATGGTAAAAAAAAAAAAAAGTCTGGCTCATTTACACTCCTGAAAACAATGGTATTATATTCTAAAGTTGAACATTTTCATGTCTATATGTCTTGGTACATAAATATTTTTTGTAAATTTAGGTATCTATACTTACACATATGCATCTAGAAACAAGTACAAGAATATTTATAAGAAAATGCTTCAAAATAACAAAGACTAGAAACAATACAAGTATATACTAGTAAGATATGAGAAAAATAAATTGAAATATATTTACAAAGGAAATTGTAAATTTTTCTACAGAGGAAAAAAGAATGCAGTGCAGCTACAGATTACATGGAACCATGTGAATGGCTATTAGTAATATAACATTGAAAAACAAAATAAAATGTCACAAGTTCCAAAGTACTACATATCATAATTTTCATAAATCTCAAAAACAAGTAAAATTAGCCAATGTATTATTTTTATCTGATACATATGACAAAGACACATTTTTAAAAAGAAAGTAATGACAAATACAAAATTCAGGAAAGGTGTTAGTTACTTATGGAGTGGGGTAAAGAGGGGCACAGGGAATCGTAAATAGATGTATGCCAAGAAACTAAAATTTTAATTTTGGATTGTGTGGTGAGTTCATAGGTATTTGATATACTTGTATTAATATAGGCAGTATTTGTATACGCCAAATATTATATTTTAAAAGATAAAGGAAATAGGTTGAACTTTATTTAAATGGTTTTTTGATAAAATGTGCAGGGAAACTTTCTGCACTACTCAGAGAGGAGCCCATATGACACCGTTTTGGGTTCCCACATAACTTAGAGGGAAACTTTCCCAATGTCCAGAGTCCTTGGTGACCTGCAAATGAAGAAGGAGGATATCCTCAAATTTCTTGCAGCAGGAACCCACTAAGGGGACACCAGCCTTGACTTCTAAATGCAATAGCACATCTATAAAAGAAAGAGTGATGGCATCTATATCATGTATTTGAAGAGAACCTGAGAGTAGCTTCTGCTGGCAGCTTGTGTGGTCGTTGCCATGGAAAACCCCATTGATGTTGGTATCAGATCTTCCCGAAATACCAGCAAGCTGTGCTCAAGTTTGCTGCTGCCACTGCAGCCACTCCTACTGGCACCTTCATTTCTGGAATCTTCACTAACCACATCTAAGTAGCCTTCCTAGAGCTGAGTCTCCTGGTGGTTACTGATCCTAGGGCTGACTGCCAGCCTCTCACAGAGGAATCTTATGTTAACTTGTCTACCATTGCACTTAGTAACACAGACTTTCCTCTAGGCTATGTGGACCTTACCATTCCTTGCAACAACAAGGGGGCTCACTCAGTGGGTCTGATATGGTGAATGCAGGCCCAGGAAGTTCTGTATATGCTTGCACTACCTCCCATAACCACACATCAGGGAGGTCATGCCTGATCTCTACTTCTACAAATATTCTGAAGAGACTAAAAAGGAACAGTTGAAAAGCTGTGACCAAGGAGGGATTTCAGGGTGAACAGACTGCTCCAGAGTTCACTGCTGCACAGCCTGAGTCACAGACTGCTCTCACAGGCCCCCTTCTGAACCTATTCAGGAGTTCCCTACTTAAGACTGGAGTGTTCAACCTGCCACTGAACACTGGTCTGCAGCCTTCACTGCTCGGGCCACTAAATGGGTAGGGACAACTGAATGGTCTTAAGCTGTTCCTCAACAAACTCTTAAACAGAGTATTTTCCCATCATGGTTTGATGGAAAAATAAACAGTTTCTAAAAGTTGCATGCATTTAAAACTATGAAGAATTCTGAGTTAAATAAGAAATAAGCATAATTAAGGCTGGATTTGTCAGGCTTTTCAATATAATATTATTTACTGACTGTCCAAATGGGGTATACTTCTTAATCAAATATTTTAGGGAAGAAGAAATCATGATTAGAAATACCACTATGTCTCCAAATTCTTCTACCATCAACCTGCTATTTTATTTAAAATTTATGTAATTATCCATTTAATACTTCCATCCAACATATAACTATCTTTGGGTGATGTGTTAAGCAACCATCTTTTAGTACATGAGTTAATTGGGTAATAACTTATTACTTTTGAAAGCAGTAAATAAATATCTCTGAGAAGATCGTCAACAGGACAGGTAAGTTTAATTTTGATAAGTGATAGAGAGAGTATGGAATGTAGGTCCAGGGAAGGTAGAAGTGGGTGGAAGTGAAACTTGTGAGCTCTGGTGATTACAAGTATATTGAAGTTTAGTGTAGGTTAGGGATTCTCTTGAGAGAAGAGTAACAATAAGACAGGAAGAGCAAGCAGAGTGTATTTATATGGCTTATTCGGTAGTTGCCATCAACTTTACACACTTAGTCTTTGCTTTTTGATTTATTCCAAGCTTGAATCAACCATGCTTGAACTAAATTTGTTGTGGTAGACATACCAGCGCCTAATTCATATTGCCTCAGTCAATTCTGGGGTTCATCTCTAGCTTTGATGTATGAGGGAGTACCAAAAACACCAGAATAATCTGGAGGATGGGTACCTTGTGGTACAGGTTTCCCCTGCTAGGTGAGTGTTCTAGGAACAAATTTGTATCAGTGTCCAGCTGGTGTTTCTGTGAGAGGCTGCAGTCATCATCTTCAGCAAATTTTTCTGAAAACTCTTTCAGTGTCTTTCCCCATATCATGATGGGTGACTTATGAGCACACCTGCCCACACTGCACTGAGTGTTTAGCAGTTTCTGACCAAAAGCAACATGACCCCTGTGCTCTAACCTCCCTATTCATCCCATTTCACCCTGAGTGACTTTTTATTTGTTTGTTTGTTTCTCCAGATTAAAAAAGTGTTCAAAGGGAAATGTTTTTCTATTGTGGAAGAAGTGAAACAAAAACCAAAAGCACTAAAAGGCATTGAAATAGAAGAGTTCAAAAATTGTTTTGAGGAATGAAAAAATGTTTCAATAGGTGTATTGCATCAAATGGAGGGTACTTTGAAGATTACTGAAGTTTAAACATGTAAGAGTAAATGCACATTTTTTATAAATAAATTCCTGAGTTTCTTGAAAATCCACCCTCATACTTTTATTTCATATATCAATAGTTCCTACCTTAAGAACCAGTGTCTCTCTCTACCTGAGGTCATAGTCAGCTGGAGTATATGGAAGAGTCAAAGCGTTTTGTCTTTAAAATGCCAAGAGCCTCAACTCAACCACTGAGGGAAAAGAGATGGCAAGTACCCTAGCTATCTCTTACCTTAGAGGTGTATTTACGTTGCGTTTTATGGATTCCCAGGGGACTGAACTCCAGCCACTCACAGATGTAACTTAGTCATGCATCCTCTTTATGGCCTTCTTCTGTTGACATTCCTCATTCTCACCCATGTTTTCAGAGATCATCTAGCAGTTAAACCTCTTGCACATAAACC
This sequence comes from Artibeus jamaicensis, assembly GCF_021234435.1. NCBI lineage: Eukaryota > Metazoa > Chordata > Mammalia > Chiroptera > Phyllostomidae > Artibeus > Artibeus jamaicensis. Next base: position 3,887,634 of record NW_026521717.1, read on the forward strand.
TTTATATCAGGTGCAGATTTTAGAGGATGGAAAATTGGCATGTATGTACTCTTACTTTACGAAACACCTAATTTCTTGTAGCATTTCTTATGGATACAGAAAACACTCGAGTAAAGTTAGGTGCTGTAGCATTTTAAGTATGGTATATAATTGTGGTACCCAAAGTTCTTTATCCATAGGACAAAGGTTTACAGTATTGTACAAGATAAAGTTGTTTCTGCTGCAGGGAGGTTTTTATCATTAAGCCTCAACTGTCAAACTCAATAAAGAAAAATCTAGAAGCAAATCTCTGAGTGACTGGTTTGAAGCTGTGGTACACGGTGGGGAAGATAAAAGTATGAAAAGGAGAAAGAGGAAGAGGATCATGCCTTCCAATCAGGAGCTGATGCTTTCCAGCATTGTCACTATACACGCATGTCAGTATAGGAGGTATCTTCAAAAATCATTAGTGATCTTTGAAGAGTTCAACACGTACTTTTATCCCATATTTTTTGAATTTGGAACACTGGTGCCTCACAGTAGAACCAGACTGATAGAAAACCAATTACACTCTGCTAAATTAGTCTGATACATAACTGAATATATTTCTAGGATACCAGGAAGTTTAACAATAAGGCATCAGTATAGTCTTTTGAATATTTTCTTTGAGTAAGTTCAAAATGGTACAATGAGACTTGTGACATTAATACATATGCAACTATATTATGCCCTGTGAGAACTATTTTACCAGCATATTGTTATTGGTAAATTATAATGTACCAACATTGTTTAAATATACATTAATGTTTTTAAACGATCTAAGAGCACTTGACTTACTATTTCTGAGGTAACTGCTCTTGGCAATTCCACAAGACAAAACAGAAAGTATCAGAATTCTTCCAACTCCCTTGAACCTAGTCAAGAATCTATGTTGAATACACTGAATGTTCACAGAAATGATAGGGAACCAGAAGAAAATTACTTCCTCTGATCTCTCAGCAATATCAGGGAGCTCACGCTGGCAATGATCTGCAACAGTCAGATGAGACATTTCCTCTGAAAGAGTGTGGCATCTATATTCAGTAAGGTCTTAGGAAGGTCTTAATAGAAATCAACTGTGAAGCACTGGGTATCCTCCTTAAACTTTCCTAAGGACAAAACAGTCCTAATAAATGTGGTTTTCTTGATAACTTAGCCAAGGATCTTAAACATCCCAGAACACACGGTGCTTCAAATGTGCATTCAGAAAGAGAAACTAGTATCTCTATATAGTTCAGTGTAACACTAAATCTGAAAAGAAAAAGATATGACCTGGATAATTTTATAACTGATTAGTTATTCTACTATGAGATGGTTCTAAAGTCTTAAGTGAAAAAAATTAAAGTGGCCTGGTTAGATATTGTTCATATGCAATATTACTAGAAAATGGCTTCAAAGTTAATTTAAACTTGGAGACCAACAATGAGCAAAATTTTTCATCTGTGATCATTTTCTTTACATCCTTTGATGTACTGGAACCAGATCATATTGGTTAGGGAGAGTTCATTGTGCTCATCTCTTCCAAACTCTGTATTCACTGACTTCATATTGGAAGTTTTATATTGGCCATATTTATACCAGAGAACTAAGAAATGAGCAAATGTTATAAACAGGAGCTCCCTCCTGTCTCAGTCTGTTGTTTAACATTTATATGTATGTGCCCATTTATTCTGAAATAAGAAATGAAAACAAGCAGAGATTTCTAACTTCTTGCCTTTGGCCAGGCAATTCATCTCTCTCAGGGACTTTGGTCATGATGAGCCTGGGCCCTGGGGCAACATTAGAATATTCATGAGTCAATGTGTTTTATCTAGTAAATGTCTAATTTTTAAACTCTGGGCAAGTAACCCAACCACTGTGAGATTTAGATTTCTCATATGCAAAAACGGTTATAATACCTGCCCTATCTATTTCATAGGCTTGTGGTGAGATTTCAAATTAATAATGAATAATGCATGCAAAAAACTAATTATAATGTACTTATAATTATATACTGTATAAGTAAATTTATAGTTAGTATACTTATCCATAATATTATGATCATAAAAGATAATAATGGACATTATTTAGTGTTTATTATGTGTCCTACACTGGTTTAAGTGCTCTACATGTTCTAGTCACTTTATCCTCATCATCTATATGAGGTAGGTGCTATTATTATTCCCATTTTACACAGGTGAAATCTAAGGTACAATGAGGTCAAATAACTTGCCCAAGATCACACAATTGGTAAGTGGCAGAGCTAAGCTTATAAACTTGGGCAGTATCTAGCTTCTGATCCTGAGTTCTAAGAGATTAAATGCATAAATTATCAGGGAGATCTCAGATAGTATATATAAAGGTAATGTACAAATATATGTTCTTTTAAGACCAAATAATTTTTATAGAAAAAATATTTACTCTAGGTGTGTGAACCTTAATTTTTGCCCTGTCACCAAGTTATGTAAGCCTCAAATCATCATAGTGAAAAAAAAAAACACAATGGACAATTTCTGTTTGCTTACTGTTTTATATCATATCAGGAAAAATATTGATATTACTACAATGTTAGAAAAAATCTAAGATTAATATTTTCATTGATCTTTAAAAACAACAAAACCTATATTATTTTCTTCTATTATGATGCAGTATAATCACATTATCATATATTGAAGGAGGAGCAAGAAAAATCTTCTTTCTAAAATCAGTCTTACTATGTTGTTGGTGGTTTTTTTTTCAGTATTTCTTTCTTGTGCAAGTTAGAGCTTAAAAGTATCATTTTGATCATAGCATCTATGTAATCTTATATTTTTACCTTAAAATCACAACATATTTTCCATGTTGCTAAATGTATATATAAAAACAATTTTAGGTTTGAATTATAGTATTTGGAGTAACTATAACATATATAAAGAATGTATTACTCTTCTCTACTTTTGGGAATTTAAATGTGTTTTTTAAGTTTTTAATTATAAATTCTGGTATATTTACCATTAGTATTTATAGCTATTGAAATATTTTGAATGATATTTTAATTTTTAGAGTTTTAGAAATACATTAGTTTAAATAAGATGAAAAATGTTTATTAACTTGGGCATTTATTGCCCCCCAAATTTATTTCTTTCTCTTTCTCTCTCTCTTTATATATGTAGAACATTTATTTTTAATGTCATTAGTAGAGTGGCAGATATTACATAATAGAGGTAGATAGTGGGATTTGTATGTCATACTAAGATTCTTTGTACATGAAGATGTCTGAGTTTTGCTTAAATGTCATCATTGGCCTTTTAAGATGATTGCTCTGAATGAAGACATAAAGTAGTAAAGGAAATCTAGAATGGTGGCTGGGAAAACACAAACAATATTTCCAATAGTTTATGGAAGATATAAACAAAGTTCTGATTTTGGTCACTAATAATAAAGAGTAGAAGAAAAAACATGTTTGTAAAAATAGCTAGACAGTAAAATGAACAAGACTGGTGATTAATTAAAGAAGTAGCAGAAAAGTTTCTTAATATAGTTTTAAGGGGTGAAAATTTCTTTTGATGATAAGCCAGGCATTGAACGACAAATACTATATGATGTCACCTTTAACAGGAAGCTAAACAACAAAACAAACAGCAAGCAAAATAAAAACAATGACACTGAAATAGAGAACAGGGGGACAGTGACCAGAGGGGAGAGGGGAGGGAATTTTAGGGGGAAAAGGGGAAGGATTTACAGGAACTAGTATAAAGGACACATGGACAAAAACTAAGGGGGGTGGAAATGGGAGGGAGGTGGGGACCCAGGGGTTTGGAATGGGAGTAAAAGACAGAAAACTACTTGAAAAATAATTAAATAAAAAACCAAAAATAAAAATGATATAGCTCCTAAAAAAAAGAAAGAAAAAAAATTTATGCTGTTTAGAGAAGAGAGAGTTTCATAATATAGTTTGGGATATGTTGAACTTGAAAGGTCCATTTTACATTGAAGTAGGTATGTTCAATAAGCAGTTTAATACATTAACATATATAAAGATAAATATATGTACTTAAAACTTTGGGAGATATTTTCATAAAGGTTTTATTAAACCATAAGAGTCGATGAGATGTCCTTGAAGATAACGTTTAAAGAGAAGAGGGTTAGAAACAGAAATAGGAGAAGTACAGAAAAGTGTAAAAGCAAACAAACAAAAGCAACCAACTAACCAAACTAAAGCAATGGTGAAAGAGATTTAAGTAGAACTGGCAGGAAACACTGTCATGAGACTGAGGAAATAGTAAGTTGTTAGGACTGTCACTGCAGTCAGGAAACTTGGTGCTTGAAAGGTGTCTTTTGATTTTAGAAAACAGAGGCTACCAGTGCAGGTGGAAAGTTTCTTCTTGGGTTGAGGGATAAGTGAGTGGGAGGAGGACAATTTGCAGATGCTCTTATATCAAAAGTGAATCAATTTTCATTCTTAATCTTTATTTATACTATCTTCTATAAGATAAATTGTCTTAGTTTTTCAACTCCTTTTTGGGTTTATTGGTGTCTTCTATTCTTTATTTATTTAAGCCAGCAGTCCCCAACTAATAATCTTGGAACATTTGTGTGTCCCCTTGTAAGGGTTAAGAAAGCCAAACTATTTTTGTAATAGTACTAAGACATGATTTCCATTATTAAGCTTCCATTTTTTCATTAGCAAATGATGGAGTTTTCCACAGGGTGCATAACAGACAAGTGATGATGTTATTCTGATGGTTAGTGACATAGTATTTGTGTATAATTGTACTTTTTAACTTGCCCAGTCTTTTTTTAAATACTCACCCAAGGATAATTTAATTGGTTTTAGAGATAGGAAGGGAGAAAGACAGAGAAACATCAATGCGTGAGAGATACATCAATGGGTTGTTGCACGCATACATGCCTAACTGGGAATCGAACCACAACTTTTTAGTGTATCTATGATTCTCCAACCAACTGAGCTACTCAGCCAGGGTTAAATTGCTTCATTTTGACTTTGAATATGGTCACTGTTAAAACATAAATAACCAACATAAACAAAAACTATTTGGATACCTCACTAATTAAGAGTAAAAGAGTAATGATACCAAAAAGTTTGAGAATTGTTGATTTAAATGAATTGGATTTTGTTTTGTCTTATGATTGGGAAGTTATATGCCTGTTTTTTTTGCCTGTTTTTATTTCAACATCACTTTACTTTTAAGAAAAAAATATACACACTGGTTGTAAACATAAAGAATTATCAAACCTATTGATATAGCTAAAGTAAAAGGAGATATTAAAGGTGATTAAAACTTGTTTTAAAGTTTTTTAATTTCACATTTTTATTTCTTTTTACCTCTCATATCCACTTACTAATTTTGGCAGTTCAAATCAATATAATTCATTTCTCAAGTCTTATTTTTTAAGTTGGCTGCTATCTTGTATACAATTTTTTCATGATGAATTTTCATAATTATTGGATTTTATATCTTGAACAAAAGGAGCAATTATATAGTTGAACCTTTTTTTAAACTTTTTTATTGTTGTTCAAGTACACTTCACTCCATTTTCCCCCTACCATTCCTTCCTACCCCAGCCATCCCCACCTCCCACCCTTGAGCCAACCCTGCTTTGGTTTTGTCCCTCATAGATGTTCCTGAAAACCCTTTCTCCTTCCCACCCCACAATGTCTCCTCTCACCTTGTCTCTGGTTATTGTCAGTTTGTTTTTAGTTTCAATGTCTCTGGTTATATTTTCCTTGGTTTTTTTTTTGGCAAGGTTTCACTTACAGGCAAGATCATATGGTATGGACCGTTATGCTAGTTTAACATTTTTTAAGTGGTCTTCATATATGAATTATAACATGACTAGCTATAGATTTATTAATTAAATATTTTTCATCTCACAAAACTCTGAATTACTTGTTTCATATTTTCTGGGTTTAATTTTGGATAGAGCTCAGAGAAAAACTTTATTTTATTTTATTTTTTGGTAGTATTGTAGGCTGAATTGTGCCTCACTTGCCTCAAATTTATATATTGAATTCTATAGTACTCAAAATGTGGCTGTATTTGAAAATAGGGTCTCTAAAGAGGTAATTAAGTTAAAATTATTGGATTATTGGGGATGAGCCCTAGTCCAAGATGACCTGTGTCCTTATAAGAAGAGATTCAGACACATGGAGGAAAGACCACATGAAGATGCAGAAAAATGATGGATATCTACAAGTCTAGAAGAGAGGCCTCACAGAAGCCAACCATGCTAACATCTTGGACTTGGACTTCTAGCTTCTGGAAGTGTGAAAAAAATATGTTGTTTAAACCACCTAATCTGTGGTATTTTGTTATGGCAAACAGAGCAAAATAAGAACAAGCCTTAATTACTGTTGTCTATAGATCTATAAGGGAATTTTTATGTGACATTATTCTAAAAGTTCACAACAATGATTAGTTGGTACTTTGAAACCACAAAATAGAATGCTTTTACACAATGTTAATTGATGTTATTTGAAAGAAGAAAATTTATGGTTAAGTAATTTTGGAAAGGCTAGATTATAACATCACCTCTTAAAGATGTTAAAATACATTTTTCCATCTTAAATATCTAACTAAGATGAGGGTCTAACTTGTTACTATTGTTTGAAATCCATCTTTTTAAAAAATTTGGAACATTAATTCATAAATATATGTTAAGAATTTTTTAAATTTCTTGTAATATTTGTTCCAGAATAATATCTTTCAGTCTGCAGACTTCAAAAGGTTGTTTTTTCCCCCATCACCCTGTATCTTATATCCAACTCAGATCAAAGGTTATTGTTCCCTTCCCAGTTGATAAAATTTCTTCTTTTAAAATACTTGGCCATGAGTGCAGTTTTATTCCTTTCTATTTCACATTTTCAATCTTCTCTCTTGTCTTTTTGTCTATGCTGTGTGCTCTGAGATAGTTCTTCAGATTTCTTTAATCATTGATTTATTTTTATATAGCATTGATTTTGCTCTTTTTATCCCTAAAGCTGATATGTTTTCAGATATTTAATTTTTAGTTTCCCTGAAATTGTTCTTTGTTTCATCCTGTTCTTGTTTACATTAGCAGGCCAAATGATTTGCCTGTTAATCATTCAGCATCCTTTCTTCTATTTACTATTTTGTCTTATTTAATATTTTATCTCTCCTTTCAGTATTCACATTCCTCCATTTAATAAGTGTGATATCTGCTTCCCCCAAAACATTTGCTGCAATAAATCTTTCAGAAGTTTCTTTTTACTTTTACCCTAAAGTGAACTTACTTTTCACCTTAGTTTATGATATAAATTCTCTTTATAGGCATCATGATGAGTGTGATCATGTGGGCTGTGTATGTACAGGTGTATTCATGTACACCTGTACATGAATTGCATACATAATAGGAATATTTAGATTAGTTGTTTGCCAATATTTGGGGTGGGAGGACTTTTCTTGATTGCTCATACTGCTTACTCAGGTGCTATCAGCATCTACTTTAAGTAAGTCATTCAGAAGACTGGTTCTGTTCTTACATGCATTTTTGGTGTCCAGTTATTAATTATCTAATAACAATAACTAATATTTACTGAGTTATTACTATGTGCCAAGTATTATTCTAAGTGTATCAGGAGAGTTCACTTATTTTAGTCTCCCTCCAAGAAACCTATGGGGAAACAGGAGCACAGAAAGACTAAGTAACTTGCCCAAGGCCATTTAATTATTAAGAAGTGAAGCCTGGGCACTTGACTATTGTGCAGTACCATCTATCTACTATGTGCTACCAGATTAGGGAGGGATCTCTCTCCCACTGCCTCCTTCTCTGACCACACAAAATTTTTCGAAATATTCACCAATTATATGAAATGGTTCAATATTCCCCTTCTTGCTTAGAAAAGTCACAACTTCAGAGTACATTACATATATATTTATTTCAACCTTAATCTCCCTACTATAAAATTCCCTTTACAAGAAGAAATGTTGCATTGGTCATGTTTTCTTTTCAAAAAAAAATTTTGGCTTATTTTTTTTAAGAAAATAATACCCAAATATTTAAAGAAAGAGATATTTTTATGAGTATATAATGGTATTATTCAGCTCAGAAAGTATCTTTGACATAAGAGGTACATGCAGAATCCTTTGTGTTAACACACCAAAGTTTTGACATAAACACACAGTGGGATTTGTTGGAAACGTCCCTTTTTGTTCTCACCTAGGCTTGGCAACCTAACTTAGGGGTCCTTTACTGGTCATGAAAATTCTCCCTGGAGACATGCAGACTGTTAACACTTCTAGTTACCAGAACTATCAAAACTGTGCTGGTTTTGTGCATCTACATGAACACATAGAAGGAAAAATTCAACCTTGTATTTTACGTGGAATGGTGAAGTACTCTGGTGTTCTGACCAGGCAGTTTGGAGGGTTGAGAACAAAGGTCAGGTGTAGGAATAAGGTCGTTGAGAGCAAAGGTCCACAATATAGATGAGGTGGTTTTAAGATAAAAAAACATAAAGTTTAGAGCTATGATGAAAAGTAAGACATTAATTCAAAAAGAAGGACCAATAGTGGCAGTAAGATAAGAATGAGCTAGTAGAATTTAGAGAGATACACATATTCTCTGATTTGTACAGAATGTGATTCTTGTATGGATATCTTTGGCTGTTTTCATGTTTATAAAGGAGATATTAAATCCAAATAATTTAATTTAGCTTATTAATAATTATGTTAATTATTAATCTATTAAGCCAAATTAATTTAAAAGGTGAAAGATTTATATGCTATGAAGAGGAACCAGAGTATAAACCCAATTAATTTAAACACCACCCCAAGTCCCTTCACTGGAGGTGTCAAAAACTAACTCTGGGACATTCCAAAAAAGAGGAAGGTTCTAAGCTAGAATTGTTTCTGTGGACAAATTGGGTTAAATTCACCAGACTTTCACTGAAATTAATTGAGTCTTTGGGAGTCTATTGCATCTCGTATAAAATATTCAAATATTGCATTTGGATGGATGAATGGGCAAATGAATGAGGGAAAGATTAGACTGTGAAATCTTAGTGAGCAGCAATGAAATACAGAATAGATTTATCTGGACCTGTACAACAGGGGTCACAAGACTTCTATGATACCCGTAGTCATTTTGACTAATTGACTTCTGGCAAAGTGAGATGCTTCAAAAACTTAATTGGAGAGTATTTCTTTCTTTAATAGTCTCCTCTTTGGCACGATGCTGATTAGCATAACTCTTGTACCAATTTTGATCCCTTCAGTGCGTCCTCAGCTTCCACCAGAGAGGCCTAATGATTCGTTCACCTTTTGTTAGCAACAATCAGACTATACTGTTAGTAGGGGCAAAAACTATTTCAACCATGAAAAAGACCATTATGGAAAGAGAAGTACAGTGAGTTTTGTGTGCTCTTGGCAATAACAAAGAGGTAAACTAATTGTTTGTCAGTGGGATGTAGTCTGTCACATATATTGACACTTTAATATCCTGATCTTTCTGACCAGGAGTCTATGGGTGGTAAGCAGCAAACAGACGTGAAAATTTGAAAGATCTAAAACAATGCTTTTAATAGTTGGTTGATGAATATGGGACTTCATAAATGAGGTCACTAGATTACTCTTGAATGTAAAATATGTGGTCAGTGAATCACTAATAGAAGTTATGTGTGGCAAATATTAGTGAGGAGGTGAAATGTGTCATCGTGTTGAAGACAGCTGTGTGTTCATGGGAGGTTTAATAAAAATAATAACAATTAGAGAAGCCATATTCTCAAAATATTATAAAATCATGAAAGGACACAAAAAGTTATAGACCTAGCCCTTGATTTAAGAATATGTGTCATACATAGGTGATTGCATAGTACTCCCAAAACAAAGCTCATGAAATTCCCCAAGGCCTGTATTTAACACCATAAATATGATAAATTCTCCTTAGCTTTATGTGCTCTTCCCATATACCCCAAAATACTGAGCTCATTTTTAGGAACTCTTACATTGCTACTGTGACTGGACATTTATTTAGAGCTTTTTTTTCCCCAAGACCTTTTTAGTCAACTACAGGTTGAAATAAATGGATAACAATTTTGTAAATGGAATTTATCCTCAGGTGAAACTAAGTAAGCTGTCTTCTTGCATGCTGTATTTTGGTAGAAGCAGCTACTCTGTGGTTTCAGTCATTTCCTTTTGAAGCTAGAGCTCAAAATGCCCTTAGTATAAGCATATATGTAGGTGTACTACTTTCTAGCTCATGCAGTTTTTCAGGTTGAGTCATTTTAGACTTATTTAGATAATTGACATTTACTTTATTACAGAAATCTCTACTTGTTCACCAAATGTATTTTTAATTCCTTATTGGGATATGTTATGCTTCCTTTGAAATGAGGGATGACCAAATAATGTAGTTTTAACTACAGGAATGTGAGTAGAAGTAATATATGTCATGTTCAGGTTGTGTCCAGATGAACTGCCTACATTAGTTGCTTTCTGCAATATCTTTAAATATTTAGCAATATTTAAAGTCACATGTTACATATATCACAGACACCATGAGCCTAAATTCCTGCATGGTGTTTTGGGACGATCCATTGTCTCATCCCTCCATTTGTCGACCTGGATCGACACTAGAATATGATGTAATCGAATAAAGAGTTTCTGTTGCATTGAATCACTGCATGTTGGAAAACACTGCATGTTAGAAAGGGATCTAACTTTCCAGTTTCCAATGACATTTGGTAACTCCTCTCAGAGCAAGTAAATATAAATAAGTATTATTTATATAATAGGGATTCTGAAAATATTTTAATATTTTTTTGGATTTCCCTAATCATACTTTTTTTTCTTTTTCTATAAACCACTTTTAATTAACTTGGAACAGAACCAACAACTCAAAACTTGTTAAAAAACATAAACAAGCATTTCACTAAATGCAGAAACACAAGATTATATCCGTTAAGGATAATAATAGAAATATTGGTTCATGATCATTTGGGCCTTTGTAGCAAAGACTAACCAAGAATCCTTTATATGGGAAGTTGGATAGAAAGCATATTTTTCTAGATTGAGTTCCTTCCCTTCATTTCCTTTTTTGTTTCTTCTATTCTTACAATTTTCTTACTATTCCTTCCTCTACATGTGCTACCTCATTTTCCATACCAAACCAGCTTGAAGTATAGTCAAGACACAATTCAGTGATAAGAAAATTATTATTATACACCTATTTAGTAGAATATCTGGAATTTCAGCTGTCTCTCAGGTTTCTTACTCTATTGGCAAGGCTTTCAATAACATGAGAGATTGTATCTGCCTTATGCAAACAGATCATAGAGCTAGCTGCCCTGAGGAAAGTCTAGTTCCAATGCTTAGTAGATGTGTTGCCTTGGGCAAATTTTAAGCCTCTTTGTGTCTCAGATGCCTTATTCATAAAATAATAATATGTCTTAATAATAATAGAAACTATCTTACAGTATAGAATCATTGTGAAGATGAGTTGATATATAGTAAGTACTTAAGATAATGCCTACCATAGTGTAGGAACATAAAAATTTTAGCTACATTGTTATTGTTGACAATTTTTTTCTATGCACACATTCTGAGTTTTTAAGCCTACTTCTATTAGCCTGGGTTTCTCTATTTCCCACTACCTCTTTTGTATCTTTTCTTTAACTTAACATTTTAGTTTCTTACATTCCCCTGCAGTATAAGCTTACTAATATATCACATTAAAATTTTTTCACTGACATGAGTGAAAAAATTGGTATCAGTTAATGAACCTCATCGTGCTTCTTCAGGGTGCTTTCTTCTCCTATTTGGAGCACTGCACAGTGCTTCAAGAACACAGTAATTTGAGAAATTAGGTCTTGAAGCTCAATTAAAAATTCCAATATGTTTAGCTATTGTCTTTGTCATGAGATTTTTAAGATAATCATACAAATATCTCAATGGGATAAATGCCCATTACAGCAAGCTGAGTACAACCATGCTGGGGCCTTTAAAACAAAAGTCAAAGCAAGTAGAAGGTATAAGTAGGCAAAATCCCAATCTGCTGATAACTCCTTCAATGAGCCACTTTTTTATCTCAAATTTCTAATAATGGATAAATTAGATACAATTATTATATTATTTTTCAACATGAAAAATATATTTTAATTTCTGTATATATACATGTTTGCATGTGTATATATATATATCACAATACATGTGTCATATAATAGTATTTTCAGTTCTAGTATCAACTTCACATCTTATTTTAGAACTTTGAAATTTCATTTCAGCTTCCACCAGACTAATATTTGATTATTTGCTTAGTTTTTTTCTTGTAAAATATAGTTTATAACTGGCCCTTTCTCAAAGGAGTGTAGTGAAAGTTAAACACATGAATGTATACAAATGTGTAAACATACTTTGCTACTGGAACTCTTCAAACAGTTATTTCAGATGATGAAAATCTCGATGTGGCAAAAAATATTGTGTAATGAAGTTTTGAAAATTCACATCCATAAGAATTTAAACTACCACAAGCTATTGAATTGGTAGTGAATTTTCTTAGTTACAATTTAGAATGATCAGACTTTTACAGAAAATGAAACAGATTCCCAGATAATAGTATTTGCATACAAATTTTTTTAATATACTTTTTTTTAAAGATTTCATTTATTTATTTATTTTTAAAAAATATTTTATTTATTTTTCGAGAGAGGGGAAGGAAAGGAGAAATACTGGGAGAGAAATATGAATGTATGGTTGCCTCTCATGCATCCCCTGCTGGGAACTGGCCCCCAACCCAGGTATGTGCCCTGACTGGGAATCGAACCACGATACTCTGGTTCACAGGCCCGCGCTCAATCCACTGAGCTATGCCAGCCAGGGCTTATTTTTAAACATATTTTATTATATATGTCATTACAGTTCTATTTCCCCCCTTATTCCCCTCCACCCTGCACACCCCTCCCCCACCATTCCCCCCTTTAGTTTATGTCCATGTGTCTCAAGTTCTTTAGATTCTATATTCCTCATAGTATTCTTGCCTTCCCCCTATCTATTTTCTACCTACCATCTATGCTACTTATTTTCTATACCTTCTCCCCACTACTCTTTCTCCCAGTCCCCTGTTGCTAACCCTCCATGTGATCTTCATTTCTATGGTTTTGCTCCTGATCTAGCTGTCCTCTTTGTTTTTGTTTTAGGTGTGGTTCTTAGTAACTGTGAGTTTGCTGTCCTTTCACTGTTCATCTTTTTTATCTTCTTTTTCTTAGGTAAGTCCCTTTAACATTTCATATAATAAGGGCTTGGTGATGATGAACTCCTTGAATTTGATCTTATCTGAGAAGCACTTTATCTGTCCTTCCATTCTGAACAAAAGCTTTGCTGGGTACAGCAATCTTGGATGTAGGTGTTTGGATTTCATGACTTGGAATACTTCTTCCCAGCCCCTTTTTGCCTGTAAGGTCTCTTTTGAGAAATCTGCTGACAGTCTGATGGGAAGTCCTTTGTAGGTGACTGTCCCCTTATATCTTGCTGCTTCTAGAATTCTCTCTTTCATTTTAATCTTGGCTAATGTAATTATGATGTGCCTTAGTGTGTTTCTCCTTGGGTCCAACTTCTTTGGGACTCTCTGAGCTTCCTGGATTTCCTGGAAGTCTATTTCCTTTGCCCAATTGGGGAAGTTCTTCTTTATTATTTGTTCAAATAAATTTTCCACTTATGGCTGTTCCTCTTCCCCTTCTGGTACCCCTATAATTCGGATGTTGGAGTGTTTAAAGATGTCCTGGAGGTTCCTAAGCCTCTCCTCGTTTTTTTTTGAATTCTTGTTTCTTCATCCTTTTCTGTTTGGTCATTTTTTTCCTCTTTCTGGTCCACTCCTTTGATTTGAGTCCCAGTTTCCATTCCATTACTATTGGTTTCCTGTGCATTTCCATTCATTTCAATTAGTTTAGCCTTCATATATTCCTCTAATTTGTGACTATAATCAACCAGTTCTGTGAGCATCCTTATCACCAGTGTTTTGAACTGTGCATCTGAAAGTTTGGCTATTTCTTTGTCACTTAGATTTATTGGCTCTGGGGCTCTGAGTTGTTCTTGAGCCATGTTTTGATCTGTTTGGGCCTGTTTCATATGAGGAGGTGTTCACCAGGGCGGGGCTACCCAGGTCGCTGGTTTGTGATGCTGTGTGTGGGGGCAGGGTCAGAGAGGGACTATGGCGGTCCCCTCTGCCACTTTCCGCCACTGGGGCCTGCAAGGTCTGTCTCACTGCTTTGCTCCTTCACCAGTTTATCTGTGCTCAACCGTGTGACTTTGGTCAGCCTTCAGTGAGTCCACCACCTTTTGCCCTCAGTGGGTCTGCCCGCAACTCCACACCTGGGATCTGCCTATAGCTACCAGCATGCCTGCGTTGCGTGACCCAGTCAGTCTGGTGGATCTTTCCTGCCCGACCCCGCTCTGCTGCTGGCTCTGCCCCTCTTACCGGTTTGGCTGAAGGGTTCATTGTTGTCAGACTTCTGTGTAGTTCAATTTTCTGTGGTTTGGCTGCATTTTGTTGCTAAAAGCTTTGTTGTTTTTAAACTTGGTTGTGTGAGAAGGCGCAGTGCTTCCATCTATGCCTCCATCTTGGCGGAAGTACTATTTTTAAAATATACTTAATGTTTTTCAGTTTGCTTCAACTGTGGAACTTTGACCTTGAAAAATATTTTAAGGACATGTGACAATAAGTCATTCTTTTGACATTTATATGTTTATTATCACAATCTGTAGTTTATTTCTCATGCATGCATACATGACTGCATGCACACAAATATACACAAAAAAGATCTATGCTATTTGCTCTGTACTACCACTACCTACAAATTTTGAAACTACCTCATTTGAAATAGATGTTTTCTTGCTTTTGTCAAACATAAATTATTTTTTCTTGCTAATAATCTAAGATTATCACAATGCAAATTTTGAAGTGTACTGGTTGTATATCCTATATGATTCTGTGGTATAAAGTTTTCTTTAAAACAAACATTTTCTGGGAAAGTGAAAACACATATAAATGATAATAGGGCCCTTATTTGTAAAGCAAATCTTGAAACTCTCTAAAGCCTAGAGTCCTAGAAATTATTAGATCACAGTTACACTTTGTCAAGACTAAATATCTTACAGCCTTGCCAGAAGAGAGGAAGACCTTAAGACTGCAGTATATTTGAACAAGAAGGTACTGACTTTGCTTTATTTTCCATTCTTCTTCCTCACTTTTTCAGGAGGATGAATCCATGCTGTGCTATTCTCTATACTAGTTGTCACCTTTGTCATGCAAATAAAACACCAGAATCAGAATGTTTCCTGTAGGATATAACATTATGCTTTCCTAACTTTCACTTCTCAAGATGTTGTATTTAGTTAGGTTAGAGCCTCTGAATTTAGGGCATCAGTGCAACATATGCCATTCACTCAAGGTGCTTTTCTGTTTGTATTCATTGTACAATTATTTGATATATTGGCCAGTTTTGCAACCCTTTTCTCTCTTAAACACACTCCTTTAAAAACCACTGTTTTTATTTTCTATAATTATCAGGTCAATCAAATGCATTTTGCATTTTAAGTAATATTTACTTAAATATATACTTAAAATATTTGCATTTTAAGTAATGAAATGTGTATAATTTTATTACTTAAAGAAAATACCTTTACATACAAATATTTTAATATCTTAATTACATATAGGAATATAGGACAAGTAGCTGCTATACTTTTGGAAGATTTGGTTCACTCCCTTGAACATGTATTTATTTTGTGTTGAGAAAATTATACCTTTTGCTTGTGGCATATGTTCAAATTACTCTTAAATTTGCTTCTCATCCAGACAAAGATATAAATACTATATTGTAGTTTTAAACCTTGCTTCTGCCCCGCCATGTAAAATGAAACCTGCAGATATACATTCAAGTAGCCATCCATTTTCACAGATGTTAGTATATATGGAGTCAACATGATAAACATCTCTATGCAGTTGCATTTCCTAATATAGAACAGAATTTCAAAAGTAGGCTGGGAAACAGAACAGAGCATTATAAGCATGATGGATTCTTCTGAAAATGAAAATTGTGAAACCAAGGGCCTTCAGTCATTTATTTTCTTTCTCTCTCTGTCTATACCCCTTTAGAACTAACCTTTCTCCAGACAATCAGTAATTTCCAAGACTGCAGAAGTCTTGGAATTTCCAGACCCAACAAATGTTCACAAGGTCTGGACATCTGGTAGACTAAAGAATATCTTGACCTAAGTTATGTTTCAGTCCCTAAGCCCTGAAGTGGTAGACTTCCTAACCACTTCCCATGAAACCAGACACAACAGACAGGGATGCCAGCACAGAACTTGGTACTGTCCTTGAGACTTGAAGGAATGATTTATTACCCTTGCCTCACCTCTGATCTATCAACTCTCAAAATATCCCTGAATCCCTAACCCTTAACTCATGATTCCTTGTAATTTTGCCCTATATAATCTGTAACTTACATGCCAATGGGGAATCAAAACTTTCAGAACATTAGCTCTTTTTTCTCTTGCTTGGTCCTTTCTTTCACTTCGTGCACACAGGCAGACAGACTTAATATTGGGTCTGGGTAACAATCTAACATATAAGAAGGCAAGGAACCATATGAATCTTGTCAATGACACAACTTTCTGTATTCTGTATGTAAGAAATATTTTTTTGAGTAAATTTAGTTTTGATTTTTAGTTTCTTTTATTTTTTTCAGAAGAAATTGATCTAACTTGAATTTTACTTAATCTTTTTCTAAGACCTAAGACAATATGATTGCTACTAATTCAGGCCAGATTAGTAAGAACAACAGAAAACACACCAAGTGCTTTGACATAGGTTTTAATGTAGGTGATTGGTAATCTCAGTCTGACTGACTAGGAAGTAATTAGCCTCTTACTGGCTGTGAAGAACTCCTTACATCTTGGCCACTAGGTCCCTGGACTCAGCCATCTCTCCTGAAGTATTTGTCATATTGATACCTTCCAGCATGAGCATGGTGATGGCATCTATAGCAGCTTCATCAGCTCATTCTCAACTCAGAAAGTTTTGTAGCCTTTCTCCTCCAGGTTCATCGGAGATATGGGATTCCCTTCACATCTTATGGAAGCCAAGAGAAGCTTAGATGCACTAAGTTCAGGTCCTTCTGTATAATCACAATGGGTGAAAAGTTTTTCATCATGCATATCCTGATGTGTGTGGAGCCATGTTATGAAGTAATCTCCTTTAAATACTCGACTGTTATCATGGAAAAAACTTCTTACTATCATTTCAAGCCCCCTCAGTCAATCTAACTTACCTTATACCTCTGGGCTTCTGACTAGAGAGGAAAGATTAGGACACATTGTACTAGCAACTGCACTTATCTGCTTTCCTCACATCATTGAAATCCATCAAGACTCTGAGGAACAGGTTTTGGTTCTGTGCTGGATCTACTTTATGATGAACTCTATTTTATACCTAAGTCTATAGGTCAATATAGTCAATGTATGCAAGTCATTAGTTAGGAAAAGGTTGTACTATTCCTAGATAAAGCTTGTTTTAAATATTGTCTTGTAAGTTCTGTTGTAAATAGGACAGACATTATGCATAAGAAAATGGAAATAAAAAAGCACACTATTATATTTCTTATTTTAAATAAACAAGCTTGGTTAAGAAAAGTGCCAGATGAATAGGTCAACATAGGAGACTAACATAAAAGTACTTTCAACCCCATCATCTACTCACGTGTACTGGGTTCTGAAGTAGCCATAATGAAGTGAGAATTCCCAGGTTCTGATTTTGTTGCCTCACAGGCCTGAAGTGAAAGAAACTTGAGACACAGTGTGCTCTGCTTCCTGCACAGCAGTTCTGCTACTCATGTTAAGTTTACTAGAGAAATCTTCTTACCTTACAGGCCTGATGATCTGGTTTTACTGTCATGGCTACTATGTCCTGCAATTTGAAGTCACAGCTTCTCAAGATGTGAGTCAGTCAGCCTTACCTGGGGCATATGTGGTCAGGGATAGTCCTAGAGATCAACTCCAAACCACTGCCTGGCTTTCTGAAGAACCACTAAAATCACATGTCTGAGCTACTGAAAGCATAACTATATTACAGTTCTTTCCTCTCCCTAGGACAATGGTGTTTGTTTCCCAGATATTTCCTTATCTGAGGAATACTATTCAAGGTCATTCTTCCAAAAACAGGAAAGATCATCTAAACATAATTTGCTTTTTATAACTACATACTTGGAGAACACCATTAGATCAAATCAACTTTTGTCAGAATTAAGAACAGTAGTCTTCCTTTATAAAAGCTATTCTTTTGAAGGGCTACTCTTCCAATATCTGTACCTCACTAACTATAAACTTCACTAGGGCAGGTTCCTTAATCAGTTTTGGTTCTCATTGTATCCTCAGTGACTGAAACAGGACCTGACAAAGAAATTGGCTAATAAATAGTTGTGGAAAACAAAATACTTATTAAGAAATAAAATAATTATACACTGTCTTGCTTTACATACTACAGATTCTTATAATATATTTTCCTATAAAAAACTTTAGTAGATTTGGCTTCCTAGTTTTTATTCAGTTCTGTGGACTTACCATGGTGAAAGAATTCCATTTGGCAACTGGCAAAGTTTCAAAGATTAGGAAATAATAAATTATTATATTCCTGAGATTACATCTTGGACCAATCCACACTTTGATTGGAAAGTACACTGACATAATATAGGCTATATCACAGTAATGACTATAATATTTCAATAATCAATCTTTAAAGAGTAGTCAGGAAATGATTGTAAGAGGCAAGCAACTGATTATTTTTATGACATTGGTCCTCATAATATGGTAATACATCTAAACATCTTTATTTGACTTAGTTAGTAGCAACTGGATCCTAAACTGGAGTTGAAATATTGACTAGAAAGATTATTCATAACCTACTGTATTATTTTTCCATTTGGGGGATTGTGATAAATAAAAAAGATTACAAATACCTTACTTTGCCTCAGTGAGTTTTTTCTTTCTTATTCTTTTTTTTCTAGTTGCTGAAGTATAGTTGTCTTGATTTCCCACCACCACTTTCCCCCATGCAACCCACCTCCCATGTCCCACCCCCAATCCTTGCACCTTTTGGTTTTGTACATGGGTCCTTTATACATGTTTCTTGATGACCCTTTCCCTTCTTTTCCCTGCTATCCCCCTTTATCCTCCCCTGTAATGACTGTCAGTTTGTTCTTTATTTCAATGTCTAGGGTTATCTTTTCCTTACTTGTTTGTTTGTTTATTAGGTTCCACTTACAGATAAGATCATATGGTATTTGTCTTTCAATGTCTGGATTACTTCACTTAACATAATGTTCTCTAGTTCCACCTGTGCTGTTGCCAAGGGTAGGAGCTCCTTCTTTCTTTCTGCTGCATTGTGTTCCATTATTTAAATGTATCATAGTTTTTAATCCACTCATTTAATGATGGGCATTTAGTTTGCTTCCAGAACTTGGCTATTGTAAATTGAGCTCCTATGAACCTTGGGATGCATAAGATCTTTTGAATTGATGTTTCAGGATTTTTAGCATATAATCCCAGCAGTGGAATTGGTGGGTCAAGAGGCTGTTTCATGTTTTCTGAGAAACCTCTGAGGAAATTACATACTGTTTTCCAAAACAGCCACACTGGGCACATTCCCACCAACAGTGCACTAGGATACCCCTTTCTCTACAACCTCTCCAACACTTGTTTGTTGATTTGTTTATGATGGCCATTCTCTCAGTGTGAAGTGGTATCTCATTGTGGTTTTAATTTGCACATTTGATGGCAAGTGATGCTAAGCATCTTTTCATATGTCTTTCTGCCCTCTGTATGTCCTCCTTGGAGAAGTGTCTATTCAGCTACTTTGCCTATTTAATAATTCAGTTGTTCATCTTCCTGCAGTGGAGTCATATGAGTTCTTTATATATTTTGGAGATCAAACCTGTGTCATAGATATCACAGGCAAATATAGTTTTCTATACAGATGGTTTCTGTTTCATTTTGCTGATGTTTTCTTTAGCCATGCAGAAGCTTTTTTATTTTGATGAACCCTCATTTGTTTAATCTTTCTTTTATGCCCCTTGCTCTAGGGCACATAGTGAAAATATGTGCCCTATTTTCACAGTGAAAATATTGCTGACTAGAATATCTGAGATTTTCCTGCTTGTGTTCTCCTCTAAGATTTTTATGGTATCATGATATATATTTAAGTCTTTTATCAACCTTGAGTTTATTACTGTGCATGGTGTAAGTTGATGGTTTAGTTTCAATTTCTCGCATACTGCTGTCCAGATCTCTCAACACCATTTGTTGAAGAGGGCATTTTTACTCATTTTTATGCTTTTGCCACTCTATTGAATATTAATTGACTATGGACACATGGGTTTATTTCTGGAATCTCTATTCTGTTCCACTGATCCATGTGTCTGTTCTTATGCCAGTACCAGACTGTTTTGATTAGTGTGGCTTTGTAATACAGTTTGATGTCAGGTATGGTGATTCCTCCTACTTCTTTATTCTTCTTTTTCAAAATTGCTGTGGCTATTTGGGGTTGTTTATGGTCCCATATAAATTTTAAAAGTGTCTGTTCTATATTTTTTATATATGTCATTAGTATTTTAATAGAGGTTGTGTTGAATCTGTAAATTGCTTTGGGCATTATGGACATTTTGATGATGTTAATTCTTCCAATCCATGAACACAGAATATGCTTCCATTTATATCTTTCTTAATGTCTTTTTAAAATTTTATTTAGTTATTTTTCAAGTACAGTTTTTTGTCTATTTCCCCCATCCCAGCTCCCCCTGCCCTGTCTCCCCACCTCCCTCCCACTTCCTCCCCCTAGTCTTAATGTATTTTTCAGAGTTGTATAATTTTTAAGTAAAGGTCATTTGCTTACTTCATTAGGTTTATTCCTAGGTACTTTATATTTCTTGTTGCTATAGCAAATGAGATTTTTCTTGATTTCTGTTTCCAATATTTCATTGTTGGAATACAAAAATGACTTTGATTTCTTGATATTGACTTTGTATCCTGCTACTTTGCCAAAATTACTTAATAAGCTGAGTAGTTTTTTGGTGGAGTCTATAGTAGTTTCTATGTACACTATCATGTCATGTGCAAATAGTGACAGTTTTACTTCCCCCTTTTCTGTTTGAATGACTTACTTTTTTTCTTGTTTGATTGCTTTGGCTAGGAATTCTAATACTATGTTGAATAGAATTGATGAAAGCAGACATCTGTGTCTTTTTCCTGATATCAGTGGGGAAGCTTTTAATTTTTGCCTGTTGAGTATGATGTTTTCTCTAGGTTTTTCTTATATGGCCTTTATTGTGTTGAGGCATGCTCTCTGTAGTCCCAGCTGGCTTTGTGTTTTTGTGGTAAATGAGTGCTCTACCACATCAAATACTTTTTTCTGCATCAATACTGTGAATATGTGATTTTTGTCTTTCCTTTTTTTAATGACTTGCTTATTGACTTGCTAATATTGTACCATCCTTTCATCCCTGGGATGAATCCCACTTGATCATGTTGTATGACTTTTTTGATGTATTGCTGGATGCAGTTTGCCAATGTTTTGTTGAAGATTTTAGTGTCTATGTTCATTAGTAATATTTGCCTGTAATTTTCTTTCTTTGTTGTGCCTTTATCTCTTTTGGCATAAAGACAATGCTGGCTTAATAACAAGAGTTTGGGAGTCTTCCCTCTTTTAGAATTTTGTAATAGTCTAAGAAGAATAGGGGTTACCTTCTTCTTATATATTTTGTAAAATTCCCTTGTGAAACAGTCTGGTCCAGGGCTTCTGCGACATGAGAATTTTTTGATTACTCCTTCAATTTCACCAGCTGTTATGAATTTGTTCAGGCTTTATGCTTCTTGGTTGAGTTTTGGAAGGTTATATTTTTCTATAAATTTGTCCATTTCACCCAGGTTTTCAAATTTCTTGGTATATATTTGTTCATATTAATTTCTTACAATCATTTGTCTATAGTATTAGTTGTAATTTCTCCTCTTTCATTTCTGATTTTATTTATTGGTTCCTGTCTCTTTTCTTGTTGATGAATCTGGTTAAAGTCTTGTCAACTTTGTTTATTTTACAAAGAAACAGCTCCAGGATTTGCTGATCTTTTGATTTGTTTTCTTTTAGTCTCTATGTCATTAATTCAGCTCTGATATTGATTATTTCCTTTCTTCTATTCTCTCCAGGCATTGTTTGTTGTTGTTCTTCCAGATATTTTAGAGGAATGATTAGGTTGTTTATTTGAAATGTTTCTATCATTTTAGGTAGGCCTATATTGCAATGAACTTCCCTCTCACAACTGCCATTCCTGTGTCCCACAGATTTTAGACTGTTGTGTGTTCATTTTAATTTATTTTCAGAAACATTTTTATTTATCTCTTGATCTCATTGATAACCCATTCTTTATTTACAGCATGCTATTCAGTCTCCATGAGTTTGAATATTTAAAATTTTTTTGTTGAGGTAGGTTTCTAGTTCCAAGCCCTTGTGGTCTATAAAATGATTTCTATGATTTTAATTTTCTTGAATTTGTTGAGACTTGCATGTGATCTATTGTAGAAAATGTTCCATGTGTGTTTGAAAAGAATGTGTATTTTGCTTCTTTGGGATGCAACATTCCATTTAAATCAGTTAAATGCATTTGATTTAATACTTTGTTCAGTTCCATAATATTCTTGTTGATATTTTGTTTGGAAGATCTATCCAGTTTTGACAGTGGAGTGTTAAAATCCCCTACTATAATTCTATTACTGTCTATATCTTCCTTTAAGTTCTCCAAGAATTTCCTCATGTATTTGGGTGCTTCTATGTGGGGTGCATACATGTTTATAATATTTATATCTTCTTGATGTATCCTTCCTTTGAGTATTATGAAGTGCCCTTTTTGTGGCTTTTGTTTTGAAGTCTATTTAGTCTGATGTAAGTATTGCTACCACAGCTTTTTTCCTATCCATTCACTTCAAATATTTTTCCAAGTCTTCACTTTCAGTCTGTGTAGGTCTTTTGTTCGGAACTGGGTCTCTTGCAGGCAACATGTGTATGGGTAATGTTTTATCCATTTAGCTACTCTGTGTCTTCTGTTTGAAGCATCCAAGTCATTGACATTTAAGGTTATTATTAGAGATTTCAACCCATTTACATTTAAGGTTATTAATGATAGGTACTTATTCGTTGCCCTTTTTCCCCCTTAGTACCTGTGTTCCTCTTTTCTCTCACTCTTATTTTTCCTCTTCTTAAAGCAGTCCCTTTATGATATCTTGGTGTTGGATTGGTGGAAATGTATTTGCTCATCCTCCTTTTGTCAGGGAAACTCCTTATTCTGCCTTCCATTTTAATTAAGAGCCTTTCTGGGTAGACTAGTCTTGGTTTCAGAATTTGCTTTTCATTGCTTGTAATATTTCTTGCCATTACATTCTGGTTTGTAGTGTTTCTGTTGAGAAGTCAGTTGCTAGCCTTATCAGGGCTCCTTTGTATGTTACTCCCTGTTTCTCCCTTGCTGCCCTTAGGGTTCTCTATAGATTTTTGAGTTTTGCCATTTTAATTTTTTTGTTTCTTGAAATGGTCCTCTTTGGGTTCCTCTTGATTGGGACTCTCTGTGCCTCCTGGGTTTGTGTGACCCTTTCTCTCATCAGATTAAGGAAGTTTTTCATCATTACCTTTTCAAATAGGTTTTCTATTTCTTGCTCCTCTTTTTTTCTTCCTGGTATCCCTATTATACTGCTATAATTACATTTTATATGTACTGCAATTCCATTAATTCCTATTTGTTCCTTTTGAGTTCCTTTTCCTTTTCTTACTCTGTCTGAGTGTTTTTTTCTACCTTGTCCACCATCTCATGGATTTGATCCTCTGCTTCGTCTAGCCTGCTTTGACTCCTCCTACTGTGTTCTTCAATTCAGAAATTGTATTCTTCATTTTCTCTAGGCTCTTGATAGTTTCTACTTCCTTTTTCATGCTGATATAGTTTGCAGTAATTTCTTTGTAGCTTTCTTGTATTTCCTTATAATTCTCACTGGTCTCATTGAGTTTACTAAGTGCTATTGTTTGAAACTCAATATCTGATAATTGACTTGCCTTTTTTCATTTAGCACTCTTTATGAGGATTCCTTCTTTCCTTTAAATTAGGAGTTGTTTCTTTGTCTTCTCATTATTTTTGAGACTCTTCTTGTTTGTTCTGCTTTTTAAGTTGATCTGGTTTGACTTCCTGACGTTGTGGTATGAACTTCTATGGTAGGAGACTTGTGAGATTCCATGGTGCAGTCTCCTTGATCTCTTGAACTTGATTTTCTTGGGATGTCCTTTATGACTTGTATGTTGATTCCCTGGATGTAATTGGGTTTTGATTATTGTTGGGTCTTTCTTTGGTGGGTTCTTCCCCCCAACTGGTTAACTGATGGTCACTCTGCCCACAACAACTTGTGTGTTGTTGTGCAGGGGTGGCCAGAACAAAGTCACAAAGCCCAGAAAACAAATCCACAAACACAAAAATAGCTACCCTGCTCAATCTGACTATGAACAGCAAATAAACCAGTATTAATAAGGCTGTAAAGAGATTAAGACTATTACAAGAAAGGAGAGTGGATATGAGATGACCTACTGAAGGAAAAATGATTTTGAGTGGGTAGAGGGAGGAGTTCTAAAAAGAGTAGGAAGTCAGAGCAATGCAAAGAGAGAAAGTAAACTTTACATCATGAATTAAAAAGGGAATAAAGAATGTAGAATGTATTATGAGAAGGGAAGCATATAGTATTAGGTCTAAACAAAAATTAAATTAAAATAAAATGAAAGAGAAAAGTAAAAAGAAGGAAAAAAGTAAATAAATAATAAAAATGTAGGAGCCAAATCAGGGAAAAAGATCTACCACTCTACTCTCAAAAACAAGTGAATTGAAATTAATAATGGTGGTATGGGAAAATAGGGAACAAAGAAAAGCTTAAGATGTATCCAGAATAATAGGAATTTATTTGGAAAGGGTAGAGGGTGAGGGAATACTAAAAATGAGGAACAAAAACCAGGATAAGACACAGAAAAACATTAAAATTTGAGGTAAAAGGAAAAGAACAAAGAAAAAATGACAATAAGGAAAAAGAAATGGTCAGTATGAAAGAGAAATAGAAGAAAAAAATAGGCTAAGACATGAAAAAATTAACAATTTGAGATTAAAAAGAGAGTAGGAGAGGGGACCAGTAAACGTTTATATTTGATATATTAAATTAGTGAAGATCTGGAGATAAAATTGAAAAAAAACAACCAGTACTACCCTACCCACAACCAACCAACAAAGAATGCTAAAGGCTGAAAGAGAATATTGGTAATTAAAAGTAGGAGAAAAAGATATGAGATGATCATTAATAAGAAAATTGGTGTAGCGTATCTGGATTGGGGAGAAGTAGTAAGAGTACAAAAAGGAAACAAACTGTAACTAAAGAGAAAACCAAATTTGAAATGAAAATAATGATTGGAAAGAAGAAGGTGAAATATGGTAAGAAGAGGGAGGGGCAAAATAAGTTAATTGAAATTAACTCTAGTATAAAATCTAGGGTCTTAATACGTACAAACTTGTTTGGAAAGAAATGAATGTTAAGCCGGGCAATGAAAGACAAATACCATATGATCTCACCTTTAACAGGAGCCTAAACAATGAAACAAATAAGCAAGCAAATATAATCAAAGACACTGAAACACAGAACAGGATGACAGGAACCAGAGGGTAGAGGGGAGGGAATTTCAGGCAAAAAAAGGGTTTACAGGAACTAGTGTAAAGGACAAATGGACAATAACTAAGGGGGGTGGAAATGGGAGGGAGGGAGGGAGCATTGAGGGGCTGGTCTGGGATGGGAGTAAAACACAGAAAACTGTACTTGAACAAAAATTAAATAAATAAATTTAAAAAATAAAACAAGCAAAAAAAATGAATGTTAAAAAACTATGCAGGAAAGAAAATATCACAACCCATGGAGATTACCATAGTGGACTTCATCTCAGTAGCTTCTAGAATTTACCACTGGTTTTTTGTTTTTTTTTTTGGATCTGCCTCTGGTGATGTCACATGTTGACCCTGTCTGACCATAGGCAGCCTGTTCCAGACTTTCAGGGATCTACTGTCTGTGGATATCTCCTTCAGTTGTTAATCTAGTTACTCTTCACTTAACAGTAAGGTTTAAGTACCATAGGACAGGGCAGAATACCTCCCACAGTTGAGGCTATTGTTTCCCCTCTGGCTGCTGCCACTGGAGGGGAGTGGTCTACCTGAGTACAATGATTGTTGCCATATAGGAAATGATTCAACACTGGAATCCCTGTGGCTATCCCTACTCTCTCAGTTCCATCTCCAGTCTCAGGTGTCTCCAGCCCACTCTGCCCCTGCGTTTGCCAGAGTCTTGGGTAAGTGGCTAAAAATGAAAATTTGTGTGTTGGCCCCAAAGAGCTGTTTAACAGCTCTTTGGCTCCCTAGCCCTTCACCTCTGGCAGAGAGCCACCCTACTGCTTTTCACCACCAGTTGTTATCTCTGTACATTTTTGGCTCTGGTGCTCTAGGCTGGGGCTCCTAGCTTAGGGTTTAGACCCCACACTTCTCAGGGGGGTCCAACCATCCACTGAATTATCCCTCCAGCACTGCTGCCTGTGGGCACCCAGCCAGCCCACTTGAGTTTCTACCACACTCTTTACCAATCAGGTTGTGATGAATATGATTCTTCTGTCTGTCTGAGGTTATAAGGCTTCACTCTCGCTATTGCTCAGTTGTTTGTTCTGGGTGATTTCTCCACAATTTAGTGTAATTCCAGATTTATCCTTTGAGGAGGCTATTGTGACTTCCATTCACTCCTCTGCCATCTTTTCTACCCTCAGTGAGTTTTTAGGAAGAATATGTTTATATGTAAATGTTTTGAAGTGTAAATTCATCTAGATGATCTTTTAAATATTTTAAGCTATATGTTAAACTTTGAAGGAAAAACATTATGTAACCAGTCTGTTGTCTTTCCTTCAGCCTGAGGGGCATCTAAGGCTTTGTTTGACCCTTGCTTCAATCTTCAATGAAGTGAACAAGGGGAATATGTTTGTACATGTCATATACAAGATAAATGAGTACTGCTGATGTTGATATATAATGCATGATACACCTGTTCTTGAGGATTGTAGAATGTTTCTTGAGTAACCTGTGATTCCAGAGTAACCAGTAATTGATGAATAATAAGTTGCATCAGATATAGGATTTACTTTTACACTTATGAAGCATTTTGATTTTAGTAAGGTAGAAAAGTTGATGAGACCCTGAACCTGAAGGATTTCATGAGTGAAGGTGATCCATACCCACTAAACTTCAACTCCCATGACCACATGCATTCCAACATAAAGAAACTGGGGCATTCAGCAGTCAAAGCTGTGAGTCATGAGCCTCTGCTCTGTGTTTCCTATGCAAGTCAGGTTGTCCATTATGTATGTTTACTTAAAGGATGTTTAAAGCCTATTTTTAGAGGCTGAGTAAAGTTTAGTTTGTCTCTTGAGTTTGTTTGGCAATTCAAACCCAAGACCTTGATCAAACCCAACTGCTTTCGATCAAGCATAGTGAGTAATATCCTTCAGAAAAAAATCTTAAATATGTTTATTTAAAACTTTCTGTTTAATGAAATCTTAATATTCTAAGATTTGAATATTCTTAGGGCAAATTCCTATAACAAATTACCACAAACTGGGTAGTTTAAAACAACAAAAAAATATTGTCTCCAACTTCTGGAGGTCAGAAGTCCAAAATCAAGATTTTGGCCAGGTCATGTTCTCTCTGAAGGCTCTAGAAAATTATCTTTGTTTGTTTCTTCCTTTACTCTGGTGGTGATTGGCAATCCTTGGCATTCATCCACTTGTAGATGCCAATCTTTGTTTCCTTCACATGAAATCCTTTTGTGTTTTTATATGTCTATCTGTGTTTAAATTTTATTCTTCTTATAAAATTAATCATTGGATTAGAACTCACCCTAATTCAGTATGAGCTCATCTTAACTTGATTACATCTGCAAAGACCCTATTTCTAAATATGATTATATTCACGGGTTCCAAGAGTTAGGACTTGATCATATTTTGGGAGGGCACAATTCAATCCTTAATAATTTTTCATATAAGATATTTTAGTTATGACACCTTTAACTTTTTGTCATAGATTGCTTGATGCATTTATTCATTAAAAATGTATGTATATGTTGATTGATTGATTGCACCAGTAAGAAGAGCTTTATTTTTGTTTGTTTTTTACTTTTCTTTTTTATTGAATTTATTGGTGTGAACTAGTTAGTAAAATTATATAGGTTTCAGGTGTACAATTCTACCACTCTTTGAATGAAGTAAGAAATCATGAGTGTTGTGAGTAGAGAAATGATAAGTTTTCAATTGTGTTTTTAAAGGATCATGAGACTTTTGTGGGCATTATAAGTGGACATAGAGATTTTAATTAGTGAAAAAGATAACAAGTACCCTATGTGAAAGTGGGAAGACCAAGTTGTGGTTTATGGGAATTGATTATCTAGGAGATGATTAGTGGCTTTAAAAAAATAGTAATGGAGATGATGAAAAGTGGTGGGATTGTAACTATGTTCAAATGATTGACCAGAATAATTTTGATAATAAAAATTGCTATACATTTTTTGACCTGATCAACTCAATACATGGAGTTTCCATGTACTAAGAATGCAAGGCCTTCAAAGTCAAGTGTGCATGTAAGTGTGTACATTTATGCATATATGTGTGCACATTTGTGTGTGCACATGGAGAAGGTATGTATGCTTTTAATTTTTGGCATACTAGTTTTAAAATGAGTATTGGAAATCCAAATGGAGATAGTAAATAAAAAGTTGATGCACAAATCTACAGTTCAAGGAAAAGATTATAGCTAAATATATAACTGCTAAGCCATGGTAAAATTAAATCATAATAAAGCCATATGACTGGATGAAGACACTTTGCCTAATAGCTCATCAACAAGTTCTACAGTGTTTACTCAGTTACATCAGGTATAGTTATTACAATATTAAAAACATTCCTGTCTCTTAAATTTAAGATAGAACTTTTTCAATAAATTGGGCTTTATGCTCTGGAACTGTTAACTAAAGTTGATTCAGGAGGGAATATATCTTATAAGAAATATCAAAAGATACTAGCTAATTGACTTGGATGATTTGTTAACACCTGGTTAAGAATGGCATGATCTACCTGACTGCCTTATTGAGCCCTACATAATCTACCTCTGTCATACTAGTCACTAAATTCTAGTTTGACTTTGAATTTTTTCTTTCCCTATATTATAAGGGCATTTGTCAACACAAAAGTAGGCTGTCAGTTCTCTTTCGTATATCTATAGGATGATTACTTATAGATAGAGATATAACATTAAAAATATACTCTTTGCTCAAAATTAACATTTTCAATGTGATTTACAAATAAACTTCTACTCTTTATTTTCACTGATTGCTCACCTTATTTTCAATGCTGAAATCCTTGTTTGAATTTTTTACTTAACTACATTTGATTATTATTCATAATTTTCTTTACCAAAACCAAATTCTCAGTGACCTTATTCATGGATGATTATCTCTTGATAAGTAAAGAATATAAGTCTCAACCCATTTCTGATAGTTCAGTGTTTTCTTAGTAGTACAGTGTTTTTTAAAGACAATGTTTATTATTTTTCTTTAATAGAAAAAACAATGCAGGGTATATCTTCAATTTTAAATTTGGATACAAGAAATAGGGATATACTTGGTATATTAATCATACTCTGAAAAATTAAAACATAAAAATCTATGCAGTATTGATTATGTGTAATAAGATGTCTGTTCTTAAATTTTATTTTTCCATTTATGCTTAATAAAATACATGAAACAGAGGTATAGTTGCAAATGGAATATAGAAATAAGTAACAAAATGTGATCACCTGGTTCTAAATTGTATTAATATTCAGGATAACATTGACTATTAAATTTATATTCAAATAGTAAAACCACATTATGTTAAATATTATTTACATATTTATATACTTTTCCTTTAGGTGAAAACTCAGCCTTGCTTTAAAAATAGATCTAGCAATAAAACATAGAAACATCAGGAAAGGGATTAAAGTATCACATGAAGACAAGTAATATGTATCATTCTTTCTTTCTTTTTAGAAACTTCTACATACTTCAAGAATGTATTTTCAAGAAAATTATTGGAACCTAATAATTAAGAATAATTATATAAGAAAAATGATAAAATAAAATAGTAGTAAAATAGCCACATCTATTTTTTAATCTTAAAAATTTAAACATTAAAGAATTCTAAACATCTTTGGGTTGTCATATATATATAATTATACTGTCATTCAAATCTTGTCAGAAAAACAATATTACTGTGGCTACATTAGGATTTTTACTCTTGTTCTGTTAAGTGACATGTTTTCCATTACTTCAGTCTCTATTATTGTGTCTCTTGTTAATCAGTGAGATAAGCGGCATACTTCAAAAGAAGCCATCTCTAAAAAAATAAGATTAAAAACATAGAAAAATTGTAAATAGAATGAAAAGAAGATAGAAAGTTGAGTGTATCATAATAGTAGGAAGCAACAAGAAAGACAAAGAATAGAAAGGCTAAAAAATGTTAAAATTAATATTAAAGTCTTACCAGTCCTCTCTCCCTCAAAGTAATGTATGCCAGAAAAATCCATAGCATCTCACTTCCTTAAGGCCTTATTTCTAGTCTTCCTAGGGAAAACCTCTTTCTAGATATTTATTTTGCTTTTATCTTCCTCTTACAAGCATCTGATGTGTTTTCATGCTCATAGGTCTCTGTTGAACTTAGCCATGTTTTGTAATAGAATGAAAATGTCAAACTTTTAAATAATCTATTACATTTCTAAGATATTTTGACTTCCCTGAACTTCAAAACAATTTTGGGTCATTGATTTTAGTCATATTATATGGTAAGATTCTTAAATAGTGCAGCATATTTTTGTTGACTCTGTTAAATGCTTTTATTTGTTGGGAGGCGATAGGTCTTATACCAGTAACTGATGATATCTTGCTCTGCTCCTTGAAATTATCTCTGAGGGTCCTTAAGAATCTACTGCACTCTTATTCACTTCTAAATTATTTTAACTCTTTAAAATCAAACTAATATATTCATTCTATTATAAAAGTCAAATTGTGCCCTGGCTGCTGTGACTTAGTGAACTGAGTACTGGCCTACAGACCAAAGGCTCAATGATTCAATTCCTAGTTAGGGCACATGCCTGTGTTGTGGGCCAGGTCTCCAGTAGTGGGCACAACCACCATTAATGCTTCTCTTCCTCTCTCCTCCCTCTTTTCCCTATCAATCAATAAATACATACATACATACATAAATAAAATATATTTTAAAAAGTCATATTGTTCTAAAAGGCTTATTACAATAAGAAGAAAAGGCAGCCTCTGCCTTCTGTGGCTCTTACTTCCCAAAGACGATCATTTTCACTCTCTCAAGCTTAACATTTAGTATGTAAGTCCATATTTCTAACTTATATGTGTAGAATGTTATTTATTAGTATTCATTCACTGGAAATATATTTTACATATTACATTGTATAAAGTTAAGGTATATATGTTGTTTTGATATATTCATATATTGTAATATGATTGTCATTATAACTTTAGTTATACTGTTTATTATTATTATTATTATTATTTTAAATTCTCATTCAAAAATATGTTTATTAATTTTAGGGAGAGAGGGAGGGAGGGAGGAATGGAAAGGGACAGAGAGAGAAATGTTAATGTGAGAGAAACGTCAATCAGTTGCTTCCCATATGAGCCTCCACAGGGGAACATGCAAACTTTTGGTGCTCTGACAACACTTCAACCAACTGAACTACCTGGCCAGGGCACTCTTTCTTTTCTAAAATGTATTGGGGTAACTGATTAATGGCATTACATAAGATTTAGGTGTACAAGTCTACATAAATAATCTGTTTATTACATTGTGTGCTCACCAGCCAAAGTCTAGTTTTCTTCATCACAATATATTTGACCCCCTTTTTCCTTTTTGTCCCCCCTAGCACCCTTTCCCTATGGCAATCACCACACTGTTGTCTGTGACTATTTTTTTATTGTTAGTTTGTGGCTTTATGTTTTGTATACTACATATGACTTTTAATTCTGCTACAAATCTACAAAAATTGAAACAATATGGTATTGGTAGAAAAAATAGATACACAGATGAATAGAATAGGATTGACAGCCCAGAAGTAAACCCACATGTTTATGGGCAATTAACTTTTGAAAAACACATAAAATAGAAACAATTGATAAAGGAAAATATCTTTAATAAATGGTGTTGGAAAAATTGGAAAGCCACATGCAAAAGAATGAAACTAGGCTTTTATTTGATACTCCACAAAAATTAACTCAAAAGGGATTAAAGATATGAACATAATACCGAAACAATAAAATACATAGGAGAAAACACAGATACTAGACTTATGGACCTTGGTCTTAGAGGGGCTTTTGTGAACTTGACCTTAAAGGCAAGAAAGATAAAAGCAAATAAATGAATGGGAATACATCAAACTATAAGGCTTCTGCATGGTAAATAAGCCATCAAAAAAAAAACAAAAGAAATTATTTTGGTCATTTTTCCCTCATTACTTCCCCCCACTCCAGGAATCCCCACCCCCTGGATCCTAATTAGCTTTGTCCGTGTGTCCTTTATACATATTCTTCGACAACCCTTCCCCTTAATCCCTCCAATATCCCCTCTCACCACCATCTACTTACTGTCAGTTTTTTAATTTCAATGTTTCTGGTTATATTTTTCTTGCTTTGTTTTGTTGATTAGGTTCCACTTATAGGTGAGAGCATATGGTATTTGTCTTTCACTACCTGTCTAATTTCACTCAGCATAATGCTCTCCAGATTCATCCATACGGTCGCAAAGAATAGGAGATCCTTCTTTTTTCTGGCACATAATATTTCATCATATAAATGTATAACAGTTTTCTGACCCACTTATTTACTGATAGGCACTTAGATTGCTTCCAGCCCTTGGCTCTTATAAATTGTGCTGCTATGAATGTTAAAGTGCATATGTTCTTTTTTATTTTATGATTTTTTATTTAATTACTGTTCAAGTAGAGTTTTCTGTCTTTTACTCCCATTCCAGTCCACCCCACCAGCTTTCTCAACCTTCTTCCCATTTCCACCTTTGTTAGTTTTTGTCCTTGTGTCCTTTATACTAGTTCCTGTGAATCCTTCCCCCTTTCCCCTGAAATTCCCTCCCCTCTCCCGAATTTCCCCTGAAATTTGTCACTGTCTACCTCTTCTGTTTTTCAGTGTCTTTGGTTATATTTTGCTTGCTTGCTTGTTTTGTTGTTTAGCTTCCTGTTAAAGGTGAGATCATATGGTATTTGTCTTTCACCACAAGGTTTATTTTACTCAGCATAATGCTTTCCAGTTCCATCCATGCTATTGCAAAGAGTAGGAGCTCCTTCTTTCTTTCTGCTGCATAGAATTTCATTGTGTAAATATACCATAGTTTTTGGGTCCATTCATTTACTGATTGGAACCTAGGTTGCTTACATCTCTTGGCTATTGTAAAATGTGCTGCTATAAACATTGGGGTGCATAGGTTCTTTTGGATTTGTGTTTCAGGGTTCTTAGGATATAATCCTAGCAGTGGAATTGCTGACTCAAAAGGCAAATCCATTTTTAGTTTTCTGAGAAAATTCCATATTGCTTTCCATAGTGGTTGTACCAGTCTGCAATCCCACCAACAATGGATTAGGGTCCCCTCTTCTTCACAACCTCTCCAACACTTGTTTGTTGCTTTGTTTATGATAGCCATTCTGACTGGTGTGAAGTGATATCTCTTTGTGGTTTTAGTTTGCATCTCTCTCATAGCTAGTGATATTGAGCATCTTTTCATGTGACTCTGGATCCTTTCTATGTCCTCCTTGGAGAAGTGTTTGTTCAAGTCCTTTGCCCATTTTTTAACTGGGTTGCTGTCTTCTTAGAGTGGAATCGTGTAAATTCTTTGTATATTTTGGAGATTAAAACCTTGTCTGAGGTATCACTGGCAAATATGTTTTCCCATGAAGTTGGTTCTCTTTTTATTTTAATGCTGTTTTCTTCAGCCATGCAGAAGCTTTTAATTTTGATGAGATCCCATTTGTTTATTCTTTCATTTATGCCCCTTGCTCTAGGGGACATATTAATAAAATATTGCTGCATGAAATATCTGAGGTTTTCCTGCCGATGTTCTCCTCTAGGACTTTAATGGTGTCAAGGCTTATATTTAAGTCTTTTATACATCTTGAATTTATTTTGGTGTATGGTGTAAGTTGGTGCTCAAGGTTCATTTTTTTGCACATAGCTGTCTAGTTCTCCTAACACCATTTGTTGAAGAGGCTATTTTTACTCCTCTTTATGTTGCTTCCCCCTTTGTTAAATATTAATTGGCCATTGAGATTTGGATTGATTTCTGGGCTCTCTGTTCTGTTCCATTGGTCTATGTGCCTGTTTTTATGCCAGTACCAGGCTGTTTTAATTCCAGTGGCCTTGTAATGCAGTTTGATATCAGGTATTATGATCCCTCCTACTTTGTTCTTCTTTCTCAAAATTGCAGCAGATATTCGGGGTCATTTATGGTTCCATATAAATTTTTGAAGTGTTTGTTCTATGTGTGAAATATGCCATTGGTACTTTAATAGGTATTGCATTGAATCTGTAAATTGCTTTGGGTAGTATGGGCATTTTGATGATGTTAATTCTTCCAATCCATGGTATATATTTTCATTTGTTTGTGTCTTCCTTAATTTCTTTCTTCAGTGTTGTGTAGTTTTCTGCATACAGGTCTTTTACCTCCTTGGTTAGGTTTATTCCCAGATATTTTATTTTTGTTTTTGCTATATTGAATAGAATTTTTTCTTGATTTCTGCTTTCACTGTTTCATTGTTGGAATACAAAAATGCCTTTGATTATGGATATTGACTTTGCATCTCTCTGTTTTGCCAAATTCATTAATTAGTTTGAGTAGTTTTTTGGTAGAGTCTATAGGATTTTCCATGTACACTATCATGTCATCTGCAAACAATGACAGTTTTGTTCCTCCTTTCTGATTTTGATGCCTTTTATTTCCTTTTCTTGTCTGATTGCTGTGGCTAAAACTTCCAATACTATATTGAATAGTAGTGGTGAAAGTGGACAACCTTGTCTTGTTCCTGATCTTAGTGGAAAAGCTTTTAGTTTTTGCCCATTGAGTATGATGTTGGCTAAAGGTCTCTCATATATGGCCTGTATTGTATTAAGGAATTGGTGTTTCAGTATTCTTAGGGTATAGTCCCAGCAATGCAATTGCTGGGTCAAAACTCAGTTCCATTTTTAGAACAAAACAAAAAATTTACTCTATTTTCTTTTTTTAGTCATTACAGGTGTTATTCGCTTATTTATTTTTTTATTGTTGTTCAAGTACAGTTGTGTTCATTTCCTCCCCACCACTCCCCACCACCCTACCCATCCCCACCTCCCACCCTTGGTCACTCTTTTCTAAGTAATTAATTTAAAAATTATTTTCTCCCCAGAAAGAATATAAAGATTTTAATTTTTTACACCTCTTCCTTCTTCTATCCTCAAATGAAGTTCTTTTTCCACATGTATACCTTTTAAAACTATTTTATTTTAAAATATTTACAAAAGATTTGCAAACATACTATAATTCCTGTATAATGTACTCTTCACCCAGCTTCCTCTAATGTTTACATCTTATAGTCATAGTCAAATTTAAGGAGTGAACATTGGTATAGTACTATTAAGTAAACTACATATTTGGTTCAGATTTCAGCAGCTTCAGCACCAATATCCTTTTTCTGCTCTAGGATCCAATCTAGGGAATCACATTTCATTTAATTTTCATGTGTCCTTAATTTGGTTTATTATATTTTCTTAGTTTTCCTTGTTTTTCATACCATAACACATTTAGAAAACACCAGTCAGTCATATTATAGTCTGTCCCTCAATTTTTGTTTTTCTGATGCTTTCTCGTGATTATGTTGATAAAAATTACTGCAGTGTGTATTGTATTGTGAAAGCATTGTTGTTAAATGTTAAAATTAGTGGACAAAATTTTAAAGAGAAATATTTTCATAGCCCCAGATTAATTCTCCCAGATACATATTAATTACTGTGATATTACCAATGTCCATAAATTATTTGATGCACCTATCTATAAAAAGTGGAGTTTAATTCTTCTGTTGAGTATGGGTTGAATTTAGCAATTTACTGATAATAAATAGAGTATGGAAAGGGAAAAGTAGTAACTTCACAATGAAGAAATCTTCCAGATATGATTGTAATTTAACAAAGTGGTCAAAGTTAACATCATCAGTAAGTAATGCTGATATCATACCCTTCCTATTATGATGAGAAGGACCCCAGAACTAAGGGGAATGTGAAAGAGATATATCCTCTAAATTAAAATATCCTATAATTTCCATGGATACTGTATGCATATATATTTTTTAAACTTGAGAATCACAAACCATGTTTTACCCAGTCAATTGTAAGGTATATATATTCAGGGTTACCAGAGCTCAAAGAAAGTAGGAACACATATAAACAACAATAACGTTTTTTCTAGTTTACATGGCCTACACTGAAACTCTTCTGGGTCTAGTGGTCTTGATATTTTTTTTAAACTGACACTACAGTGGCTTTGTGCATGCATTCTAATTTTAAGATTGTGTGTGTGTATCTCTCTCTCTATGTGTATATATTTGTACATTGTATATAGGTACACTGTATATATTATGTATATATGTTTGTATGTATGAGTATATGTATGTATACATGTATATGTATATATGTATATATGTGTGTATATATACATATATATATGTTTGTATCTAAAGGATTGCTTTTTTAAATTTAGTGCAAACAGTTGATTGAAAAGTATACAAAATGGTGAATTCCAGAGGCTTTCAGTAACTAAAAGATAAGTTCAAACATAGGGCATGTGACTTGGTTTATCTTACAAAGGTTCTGATAGAAGAAAAGGCATTGCCCCAAACTGAGCAGGGATGAAAAGCTGTACACTGGATGAAATTCTAGCAGTTACAGATCTAAGCACATGGCAGGATGGCCCAGATGACTCACTGTTAGGGCCCAGAAAGTGTAGTGTTTCTCATGCATCTGAAGACTCCTGTGTTTTATTTATTTTGCTGGGATATGGATTATATTGCCTTTTCTAGGTCTCTTACTTTGAAATGATAATAGCTACAAACTCATTTTCAAGTCTATTTTGTAGGTTTGTAACTAAAAATTAATGAGAGAAGAACAGATGCTCCCCAACAGCTCTGCAATGAGTAAGGAGGATTCAGAGGACAATGCCCACTCCCAGGAGAGAGCTTCCTCTTACAGACCCTAGGCAAACTGAAGAAAAATAAAAATTGTAAGCAGGAAAAGAGAAATAGAGAAAAGAAACATGACAGAAATTTACTTAAAGTTGTTTCAGCCCATGTGTGCTTGCTTGCTTGCATGAGAGCTTTTATGTCCAGCCCACAAAACAATATGGAATGTGACCTGTATGCAGCCTCTACATTTGCCTATATATAAGTAATTGTATATTATGATAGATTTATGAGGAAGAACACTCCTGGATGATCATCCTATATTAACCATTTCAGCTATTTCCATAGAGGTAAAGTGGAAGTTAGTTTTTTTTGATGCATTGCCTGAGTTTCTAGCTCCCACAGTAACCGCTGGTGGGTGAGGAGGCATTCAGAGTATGCCAACCCATAATGGGAAAGAGCCAAAGCAATAATTTTTGTTGCTCCATTACAATGAAGCCTTTTAACTTGATTCAATGAGAATTTTG
This sequence comes from Artibeus jamaicensis, assembly GCF_021234435.1. Lineage (NCBI taxonomy): Eukaryota > Metazoa > Chordata > Mammalia > Chiroptera > Phyllostomidae > Artibeus > Artibeus jamaicensis. The sequence continues at coordinate 3,925,521 of NW_026521717.1, forward strand.
TACTGAACCAGACTTAGTTCAATTTACAATTTATTAATTCATAGTAGTTAATCCATGTACATTTTACAGACTTGCCTTGAAATATATTTTCCTAAAGTATAAAATATATTTTACTAGATTCTACTATTAAAAAGATTGTTTGTGTCCTTCAGGCATCACTCCTTTATAACCTGCCTCCTGGCCTTAGAAAAAGCACTGTAAATGAAAGAGGGAGTCTCCTCACTTAATTTCATACATCAGGTCATCATCAAAATATTTATTTCTTTATCTTCCTACACAGAAGGTGACAAAAGGTTAATAAGAATGCAAGTGGAAAATAATTAAGGGTCTTAAATCCTTTTTAATACAATAAAATGCAAAACAAATCAAAATAAATAAAGTTTAGTGTGACTACTATATTAAGTAATATGTCTTGATACTCACTGCAATCATAAAGTGTTGCTGTTATTTTTCTTTTGAAGGACAGAAGAAACCTGATATATAGAGTAAAACTGCTTCTTATTGATATGGCTAGGAAATAATTTAAAGAAATAATGATGCAAACAGTAGGTAATTTCTTCAAAACTTTCTAGAATGCCTTTATCAATGGGTAATATCATAAGCAGGTAATGCTTTGTTACCATTTTCAGATTTCTGTCTTTAGATTATTCCTTAGGCTTCTTTTTTTCTTTTTAATTTAATACTAGGTTTGTCTACAAGGTGGAGTAGTCAAATACAATGATGATCAAACACAAAATAGATTTTTTGCCTTAAGTCCAGAGTTAATTAGTCTAGAGTACCTAAGGCAACTTCATAAAATACTTAGGGAATCTGGCTTGCTTTTTCTATCATCTTTAGCTTGTGGCTTCTGATTTCTTATTCTCAATTTGGTTGTTCAAGTCCTAGCCTCCCAAATTATGCTTCATTTCAGCCAGAAGAAAGGATGAAAACCAGTTGGAAAAGGGCATGCCTATCTCTGTACGAAAAATTCCAGAAGAGTTCTTTTAGTTCAAATATATTTATGTCTAACTATAGTAGGGGGTTGGGCTATTTAGTGTTTTATCTGTGGTCCAGATAAAAATCAGGCTTGCAATTATTAAAGAGGAAAGTGAGAAGAGGTATTGAGAAACAGCTTATGCTTTCTAACATGCTAAGGCTTTTAATGTGCTAAACAGGATATGTGATAAGAATAATGTATTTATGTAGAATTTATAATTGTTGTAGGAAAAAGTTCAGGCATTTGTGTATATTGTGTTTCAGTCCCTGAGGGTAGGATATACAAAATTTACAATACATGGTAGTCAGCAGTACTGATTTTATCCAAAATTATGTGATTCGGTTAGTCACTCTCCCAGTGTAGTCTAAACTAAAAATGTAATAACCCTAATAAAAGTATATTAAAACCCATCAGACTCATTAATTTTCTATAAATTATAATGTCCTAGAATATTTTTCCACCAATGCCTTTGATACCAGTAATCTTGAAAAATAATTAAAAATTAGATAGCTTTGGCCAGTTGGCTCAATCAGTTGGGGTGTAATCCTGTACACCAAAAGACTGTAGTTTTAATCTCTGGTGAGGACACATACTTAAGTGGCTGGTTTAACCCTGGGCAGGGTATGTATGCATATAGGAGACCACTAATCAATCTCTTTCTCTCTTTCTCTCTGCCCCCTCTCTTTCCTCCCTCCTCTCTCTCTTCCTTCCTCTATCTTTCTCAAACCAATAAACATATTCTCAGGTGAAGATTAAGTGTTTTTTAAATTAGATGACATTCACCTGAAAACAAAATAATTGTAGTTTTACTTATTCTTAAAAAGGAAAGAAGAGAAATGCCATCCATAAAAATGTGTGTTTTTGTTTATTTTTGTGAAACTTCTAGTACATCAAACAAGCTTTTGTAACCATTCCGAAGGATTGAATGTAGATTAATAAAAACATGTGCATTAAATTGTCTTAAAAGTGAAAAGTTTAAAAACAAAGATAAAACTGAGCAAAACGGATGTGAGATTTTTCTGAAATAAAATGTTTTTATGCAGAAGAACATAGTCTAAATAAGTAATAAACTGCAATTGAAAGCAATTACAAAATAAACATGGAGGGTGCAAAGAGAGTATATGGAAATATATAACAACATAAAAAATTTAGGAAAGAAAAAAACATTGATTAAGAACAGCATGAAGTTGATGAAACAAGTGTACTATATTTAAAATCACAGATTCACTGTAGACTTTATCTTTATGCTGAAGGAACTATGTGAAAAGTGAAAATAATAGCCCTGGGTAGGTGACTCAGTTGGTTGAAGAGTCATTCTGTGCATCAAAGGTCATGAGCTTGATCCTTGGTCAGCACACATACCTAGGTAGCAAGCTCTGTCCCCAGTAATAGGGTATATGGAAGGCAACTAATCAATGTTTCTCTCTCACAGTGATGGTTTTCTTTTGATCCCTCTATCTTTCTCCCACTTCTTCTCTCTCTAAAATCAGTAAACATATCCTTGAGTGAGGATTTAAAAAGTGAACATATTATGAAGCTAAACAACAAAACAAACAATCAAGCAGAAAAAAAAGACACGGAAATAGAGAACAAGGGGACAGTGACCAGAGGGGAGAGGGAAGGGAAGTTAAGGGGGAAAAGGGGGAGGGATTTGGAGGAACAAATAGGAAGGACACAGGGGCGAGAACTAAGGGGGGGGCAGAAATGGGAGGGAGGTGGGGAGCAAGGGGCTGGGGAGGCTGGGATGGGAGAAATAGACAAAAAAACTGTACTTAAAAAAGGATGATTTATGTAAGGTAACCAATGTTAATGACATGGTTTGTATTCATCTACACCCTCTTTCATGAGAGAAATACCATATGATTTCACCTTTAACAGGAACCTAATTAAAAAATGAAGTAGCCAGCAAAATATAACCAAAGACATTGAAATTGAGAACAGGCTGAGAGTAACCAGAGGGGAGAGGGGAGGGGATAATGGCATTAAATGGTGAAGTGTTTAGAGGAACAATTATAAAGGACACATGGACACTAATGGGGGAGAGGGTGGAAATAGGGGAAGGAGATGGGGAGGGCTGGGGTGGTGGCATGGGGTTGGAGGAACATGTAGAAAACTACTTGAACAGCAATAAAAATGTTAAAAATAATAAATTAATTAAAATATTTGTGAAAAAAGTGAACATATTAATGACATTTTCAATAGTGCAAAAACAAGTGGGTTTCCACATTTAGTTAAATCATCAAGATTTCTTTTTGTTTACACAAGACAGGAATATCCACTTCCAATAACTTATTCAAAATAATACTGTAAGTTCCAACCACAGTAATAAAAAAAGAAATAAAAAATATCCCAAAAAGAGAAAGTAAAATTGTCATTATTTACAGATGACATGACAGTGTACATAGAAAATCCTATAGACTCCACCCAAAACTACTCTACCTAATAAATAAATTAGGCAAAACATCGGATACAAAGTCAATATTCAAAAATTGAAGCCATTTTTGTATAGCAACAATGAAATATCAGAAAGAGAAATTAGGAAAAAATCACATTTACTAACTGTATCAAGAAGATAAGTAAAATACCTAGGGATGAACTTAAACAAGGAGATAAAAGACTTGTACTCAGAAAACTAAACAACACTGAAGAAATAAATTAAGAAAGATACAAACAAATGGAAGCAGGTCCCATGTTTGTTGATTGGAATAACTCACATTATCAAAATGTCCATAATACCCACAGCAGTCTATAGATTCAACACAAACTCTATTAATATACCAATGATGTATGTGACAGATTTAGAACAAATGTTGCAAAAACTTACATGGAACAAAAAAAGATTCTGAGTAGTCTCAGCCATCTTGAGAAAGAAGAACAAAGTAGGAGGGATCACAATACCTGATATAAAACTATATTGTAAGACCAGGGCAATCAAGTCTGATTGCCCTGGCACAAAAGTCTGATACTGGCATAAAAACAGACACATAGATCAATGAAACAGAATAGAGAACCCAGAAATAAACACATGTCTCCGTGGTCCATTAATATTTGACAAAGGCATAAAGTAAGGTAAAAATAGCCTCTTCAACAAATGGTGTTTCAAGAATGGGAATGGTACATGCAAAGAGAATGAGACTCGACCACCAAATTTCACCATACACAAAAACAAACTCAAAAGGGCTAAAAGATTTTTAAATGTAAGCTATGATACCATAAAAGTCCTAGAGGAGAATATAAGCAGGAACATTTCACATAAACCAAACAGCAATATTTTTTTCTAATATATCCTATAGGGCAGGGGAAATAAAAGAAAGAATGAACCAATGAGACTAAATTAAACTAAAAAGCTTCTGCAGGGCTAAATAAAACATCAACAAAATGAAAATGGAAGCAACCATAAGGAAAAACATATTTGCCAATGATACCTTACGATTTCCAAAATTTATAAAGAACCCATATGAGTCAATACCAGAAAGACAACCAATCCAATTAGAAAATGGATAAAGGACCTGAACAGACATTTTTGTAAGGAGGACATAGAGAGTGTCCATAGGCATATGATAGCATGCTCAACATCACCAGCCATGGACAGGTGCAAATTAAAACCACATAGATGGAACTGGAAAGCATTATGCTGAATGAAATAAGCCAGGTGGTAAAAGACAAATACCATATGATCTCACCTTTAACAGGAAGCTAAACAACAAAACAAACAAGCAAGCAGAAAAAAAAAAAAGACACTGAAATAGAGAACAGGCTGACAGGGACCAGAGGGGAGAGGGGAGGGAATTTCAGGGGAAAAGGGGAAGGATTTACAGAAGCTAGTATAAAGGACAAATGGGCAACAACTAAGGGGGGTGGAAATGGGAGAGAGGTGGGTAGCACTGCAGGGGTGAGCTGGGATGGAAGTAAAAGACAGAAAACTATACTTGAACAATTAAAATAAATAAATTAAAAAAAACAATGAGATACTACTTTACACTGGTCAGAATGGCCATCAGTAGCAAGTCAACAAACAACAATGGCTCACCAGGTTGTGGATAAAAGGGAAGCGTAATACAATTTTGATAGGAATGCAGACTGATGCAGCCATTGTTGAAAACAGTATAGAACTTCCTCCAAAAACTAAAAATAGAACTGTCCTTTGACCTGGAAATTCCACTGCTGGGATTATATCATAAGAATCCTGAAATAACAATTCAAAAGAAGCTATGCACCCTTATGTTCATAGCAGCATTATTTACCATAGCCAAGAGCTAGATATAGCCTAAGTGCCCATCAGTAAATGTGTGGATCAAAAAAACTATGGTATATTTACACAATGGAATACTATACAGCGGAAAGAAAGAAGGAACTCCTACTTTTTGTAAGAGCATGGTTGAAACTAGAGAGTATTATGTTAAGTGAAATAAGCTAGGTGGTGACAGACAAATACCATATGATCTCACCTATAAGTGGAACCGAGGGAAAGTGGAATAAGCAAAATAGAACTAGAGGCATAGAAAGAAGGAACAGATTAACAGCCACCATGAAGAAGAGGGAGAAGATAAAGGCCAAAAGAAGGGGAAGGGTCTAGTCAAGGAACAGGTATAAATGACCCATGGATACGGACAACAGGGTGGGGATTGACTGTGGGAGCTAGGGGTGGGCAGGACAAGGGGGGACAATGGAGGGGAAACTGGAGAAACTGTAATAGAACAACAATTAAAAATAAAATTAGAAAATATGTTTTTAAAAAGAACATTTAGAAAGCAGAGAGGACACAATCAGAAGAAAATCTCCTAAAACCTATCCTTCTCCTTGACCAATAATTCCACATAACAAGATATTTGTTTGATCTTGCAGCATAGAAAAATTATATTATTTTGTTTTTGTAAGACTTAATATAATTTTCTAAGTAAGTCTGCAGATATTTTACTTTGGTAGCCATGCAACAAGGAATAATCACCACTTTAACAAATAGTTTATCAGGCATCACTCAAATTCACTCATAAGTGGAACAAAATAGTGATAGTCTTTAAAAAGAGAGGGAGTAGGGAAGGAAGAATTCTATACTCTTTCATGAGCCACTAAGTTACCAGAGACAAAGGCTGAGATAACATTCAGGTTTGCCTTTACAACTAATCAAAAATATAACATTTTCAAAAAGTTGAAATGTGATTATTTTAAAGGTTTTACTTATTATTTTTAGAGAGAAGGGGAGGGAGGGAGAAAGAAAGTGAGAGAAACATCAATGTGTGTTTGCCTCTTGCTCGTCCCCAACTGGGGACCTGGTCCACAACCCAGGCATATGCCCTGACTGGGAATTGAACCCATGACCCTGTGGTTCACAGGATGGCACTCAATCCACTAAACCACACAGCCAGGACTAAAAATGTAACATTTTTGTTAAACTTGATCTGGAGCTATTTAAAATAAATAAATAAATAAGATTTTAAACTCCTTACAAAGTAGTTTTTTCTTCTCTTGTATCACATGCAATCTAATTTTTTTTGTGTATCTCCCATTCTCAAAATTATTTGTCATTATTTCTAGACTCTATCATGGTAAGACACCAAAGTAATAATGTTATTAATAAAAAATATATTTGCCAATGATACCTCAGACAAGGCTTTAATCTCCAAAATATAAAAAGAACTTACACGACTCTACTCTAAGAAGACAAGCAACCCAATTAAAAAGTGGGAAAAGGACATGAACAGACACTTCTCCAAGGAGGACATACAGAAGATCCAGGGATACTTGAAAAGATGCTCAATATCACTAGCTATCAGAGATGCAAATTAAAACCACATTGAGATACCACTTCACACCAGTCAGGATGGCTATCATAAACAATGCAACAAACAACAAATGTTGGAGAGGTTGTGGAGAAGAGGGGACCCTAATCCATTGTTGGTGGGATTGAAGACTGGTACAACCACTGTGGAAAACAGTATGGAATTTTCTCAGAAAACTAAAAACAGACCTGCCATTTGATCCAGCAATTCCACTGCTGGGATTATATCCTAAGGACCCTGAAACACCAATCCAAAAGAACCTATGCACCCCAATATTCATAGCAGCACATTTACAATAGCCAAGAGCTGGAAGCAACCTAGGTTCCCATAAGTAAATGAATGAATCAAACAATTATGGTACATATACACAATGGAATTCTATGCAGCAGAAAGAAAGAAGGAGTTCCTACCCTTTGCAACAGCATGGATAGAACTGGAAACTATTATGCTGAGTGAAATAAGCCAGGCGTTGAAAGACAAATACCATATGATCTCACCTTTAACAAGAAGCTAAACAATGAAACAAACAAGCAAGCAAAATAAAAACAAAGACACTGAAATAGAGAACAGGTGGACAGTGACCGGAGGGGAGAGAGGAGGGAATTTCAGGGGGAAAAGGGGAAGGATTTACAGGAACTAGTATAAAAGACACATGGACAATAACTAAGGGGAGTGGAAATGGGAAGGAGGTGGGGAGCACTGGGGGGTGGACTGGGATAGGAGTAAAAAACAGAAAACTGTACTTGAACAATAATTAAATAAATTTTTTAAAAGAAGTATAAAAAACATAAAAAAGAATATATCTGAGATGACTTTCCAGTCTTTACTTCATAAACTGGAAATTTTTGGCATAGAATTCAATTGTAATTATTGATGCTGTCTTATTTGACATAAAAGATTCATATAATGACACAGTGAGCAGACAGAAAGGGGATTGAAACCTGGATATGAAACAAGAGTCTGAGAGGAAGCAGTAGAATCCTTACAAATGCAAAGGAAATGAGACGGTTTACTCAACATTGGAGAAGGTGCCACCTATAGAGCCAAACTTATACAATGAATGCCATGTATATATAGGGAAGAGAGAAAAGTGTTATAGATACAAGAAGGCAGACATATAGAAGCATTAATACCAGTCACAAACTTCAAGGGGGTAACATTCACAAAGACCATTATGTGTGTCAGCTTTACCATCCTCAATTTTCCCTGAATTTCTCAAGTCAATTATTAATGTCAGAGGCAGGTGCATACTTTTAGCTCTCTGAGAAGCAAGAATCAAGTACAACAAAACAAGTAGAGCAGATATTAAGAGTTTCCAAAGCAACACCACTTTTCCAACATAGATTCCAATGATAAACCCAAGGCAGATTTTACATTTTAGTCTTATAAGTAGGAGATGATCTGTCCTTTATAATTGAAAATTTCCATAATGGGTAATGATTTTTCCTTGAAAAAATTAAAGAATATAGTCCTGGCTGGTGTAGCTCAGTGGATTGAGCATGGGCCTGCGAACCAGACAATCGCGGTTCAATTCCCAGTCAGGACACATGCCTGGGTTGCAGACCAGTTCCCTACAGGCCAATTCCCAGCAGGGGATGCATGAAAGGCAACCATACATTGATGTTTCTCTCCCTCTCTCCTTCCCTTCCCCTCTAAAGATAAATAAATAAAATCTTTTAAAAAATTAAAGAATATAAATATGAATCTTTGCCAAAAGTCCAATGGTAAGAAGTGTGTAAAAAATTGAATAACTCAGTTCTGTCCATCACATTCTACCAGTCAGAGGTCTGTGCACTGACCCTTTGTTACTATATTTGGCCCTTAGGTGAATATGGCTTTTATCACAAGTCAATATTCAAAGACATTACAAATAGCCAAGAGGAATTTATTGCTCCCAAAGGTGGAGAAATTTTGGAAGTTCTATGAAAAGAAAACTCTCAGTTTTAGATTCACTAGATGTTGTGCTGCACATGAAAAATCTCAATCCATTTATTTTCTGAATAATGGGAAGCTTGGAGCTCATTGCATTGGTTTCACGGAAGCTCAGTGTTACATGATTATCCACCTCTAGCAAGTGTAAATGCCAGAAGAAATCAGTTTCTACATTCTGGTGTAACCTACCTACCTAGTCTATCTTACATTTATTTTCCTTTGATCCAATTTTTTCAACCATTTTTTCAAACGCTTTTCTATTGTATTTTTGTAAAATATTCAAATACCATTATTGATCAGCATGAAATATAAATAAATCCATGATTAAAATCTAAATATGATAAAGCTCAAACTCAAAGATTAAGGTCCATTGGAAGGAAAAGATCATTATTTGTCCTATTTAATATGTTAAATGTTTTATCCCATTTATAAATGTCACAATAATAAATTATACATACATCTTATCACATTAAAATACGCAAAACCATCTGAAAACATTTTTTCTGTTTCGTAACTAGTTTGGTGCAAAACATGACCTTGATTGACGTGAAAATAAAGCTTTTTATTGATTCCATACTGTGAATATGCTTAAGTTTCTCTGAGCAGCAGTGTGTGTTTCATTACAGGGTGTTTTACCAGACCCTGTGCTATGTAATATATGGTATATTAAACTACTAGTAGTACGGTATAATATACTACTTTTGTCACATGTCTAAAGTAATTTGATGGAGTGTCACCCCCTTATTTTTAAGTTATGACAATTTTTCAGTAAACTTTCAGCATAAATTTTTCTTATTTTTAAAGATCACTTAACATTCGCTACCCATAAAGTGTTATAGTGAACTAACAATGAGAAGGTGTGCTCCATTGCTTCTGTTTTGGTCATGAGATATCTGGTCCAGCGCAGTCCAATGTATACAATTAAATACAGACCAGAAAGAAATAGCAATACAATCACAAGCCATAGAGCAGAGATTCTCCTTCTATGATGAATTAGAAATATTTCATCAGTGCTACCAACAACAGTTTTCTGATGAACATCAATTTTTTTAAAGATTTTATCTATTTATCTTTAGAGGGGAAGGGAAGGAGAGAGGAAGAGAAACATCAATGTATGGTTGCCTTTCATGCGTCCTCTGCTGGGAACTGGCCTTCAGGGAACCGGCCTGCAACCCCAGTATGTGCCCTGACTGGGAATCCAACCGCGATTGTCTGGTTCGCAGGCCCGTGCTCAATCCACTGAGCCACACCAGCCAGGGTGAATTACATCAATTTTTAAGGAAACTTGCAGGGTCATGATACAATGTTAAATGAGGAAAAGGTAACTTTCAAGAAGTGGGGTACCAAATTCAAACTTATATTTAGATAGGTGAAATGGGAGGGCATTAATTTTTATAGTGAATATACCTTTATTTTCAAAATATTTTAAAATATTAAGTAATATGTGCACTAAGCATTGTGCACAGAACTTTACATTTATTATCTCATTTAATGTTCATCTCGTGCTTGAGGTAGATTCCATTATTCTTTGCATTTTACTGATAAGAAAAGAGGTTCAGGAAAAAGACTTACTTACCTTTGTTGTCTTTCAATCAAGGGGTGGGAAGCATGACAGGGAAAGAAAAAAGGTGGTATATTTGTTGCCACATAGCTGGCTATTGTTATACCTTCGATATATCATAAATAGCACAGGTTCCTGACACCTGAATAAAATATGAGATCTGTCCATCAAAACTCCATCCTTTGTTAATATAACAAAAACATTTTTCATGACATCAATGTAACTTGGTAGCCAAAGAGGGTAGACTTGAATGTTTGTATGTAAATAATGATGACTTTACTGTACTACTCAATGGAGGGTGGTAGTACGCATTGTTGTTAGCATGTGTATAGTGTGGCCATTAAATTCAAAATGACTAAGCTAAGAGAGCAACAAATCTGCATCAAATTTTGCGTTAAGTTTAAACATTCCTTCACAGAAACTATTCAGATGATTCAGAAAGCTTTCAGGAATGAGGCAATGAGAGCAGCACAAATAAAAGTATGGTAGAAATGCTTCAAACATGGTAAAAAATTTGTTGAAAGTGATCCACATTCTGGAAGGACTGCAACAAGTAGAATACCTGAGAATGTTGAACATGTACTGGCTGAAATCAATAAGAAGCGACAGTGCAAAAACTAGAAGCTGATCGAAAGATTCTAAAAATTACTGGCTTTTCCCAAAACTAAAATCACCTTTGAAAGATTTCAGACCATGGAAGAGATTCAGGAAAATATGATGGGGCAGCTAATGGATAATCCAATAAAGGATTTTTCAGAGTGTTTTGAACAGTGAAAGAGATGCTGGGAGAACTGTTTGTGGTCTTAATGTGCCTACTTTGAAGGCAACTGAGTTGTCATTGTCCTATGTGCAATATTTCAAAAAAAGAGGAACAAATAGGTGCTTGATACTCCCAAATCTTGGATCCAGTAAACAGTATGGTGTTTGGGATACTCTGGGAAGAAATGTAGCCCTTGTGATTTTACATGTCACCAGCTACAACCAAGTAAAAATATGCTATTTCAGATACTGGATTTCGTTTTGCTTAGTCCTTATTCCCAAATCCCTACTCCCACATCCTCTTTTACAATTAGGAAAGAAAGAAAAAAGCTTCCTAAGGAGAAGTCCTTCACCCTCCAAACTTCTATTTCACTAAAGCTTGGATATAATTTCTAAATATGTCTTAGGCATGTCGTGGCCAATAGAACCATGGAAATGCTCCCTAGCTGCCATCTTCTACCATAAACTTTTTTTTTTTTTTTGGTTTAAACTTTTGGTCAGTTTTTCAGTTTTTTACAGCCCAAGTTATTTCTAATGAATACATGTGTCATTTTGTTCTTTTTTCCACAGACAGTATTATACCTTGGGTGAAGTTTCATAATTATGTAGTATGACAGTTTATGTGATATGTTCACAGTTTCTGTTCCCCCATGAATTGTGTGCAGCCTTATGTTTCTGTTTTAGACACACTAAATCAGGAGTGTCAAATTCATTTTCACCGGGGGCCACATCAGCCTCAAGTTGCCTTCAAAGGGCTGAATGTAATTTTAGGACTATATGAATGTAACTACTCGTTATCAGTTAAGGGGGAGCTCGACATTGCTGCTGGGTAAGAACCAAAGTGCCAAGCTAAATAAAACAAGGTGGAGGATGGATTTGGCCTGTGGGCCTTGTGTTTGCCACCTCTGCACTAGGTGGTTCCCTTTTCCCAAGACATACGAAAGCTGTCCACTCTTCTGTGACTCTGCTTAGTGCTGTAGCTTCTTTCAAACAGGTGTCATCACTGTGAAGTGTTTTTTGGTTAGTACAGGAACCTCAATGCTCTGTGTTTATCTTTCTGAATATTACCTTAATACTCTATTCAAATCCTATCACAATATTGAGTCTTTATTTTAATCATATATTTACATATGTATTTCCATCATTAAGTTATGAGCTATAAGAGGTGAGGAGTCATGTCACATGTGTCAGTAGGTTTTTGGTAAAAATTTTGTTGTTAAATTTATAAGTTGACTAATTTCTTCCTTTTTTGAACCCCCTTTAAAATTTATTCTTACTTCCTTGTAGGAAAAAATCATTTACTTTTCTTTATTCTATAACTCAACAGTGGGCTGCTCAGCGGGAATATATAGGTGCATTCTTCGTGCACCGCTTCATTTTAATTTCTCATTTCAGAAACAAAATACTTAAAACTAAAGCCTCCTGTTTTCTTACTCATCTTTGTATATTGCATATATTTAACTTACATTCATACTTAATGAATCAAATTGATCTGTTAATAGTTAATACATTAAGCATATCTCAATCATCATGTTAATTGTTACTTTCCTTATGTGGATGGGAGTGTGGTATGAGTAATGAAGGATATACTATAATTCTCCAGTTCTAAAAACTAAAGGAGTTTTAAAAAACTGTCTCTATTTTAGGTAACAGTGAAAAGTTAATTTGTTCTAAAAGGGAAACAGATTCCACATTCTTAATTCAGAAGTGTTTGAATAATACGAAAGAAGAATCTGTTTTCAAGGATTTCTAGTTTCCCCTTCTATTAGTCAATCAAATTCAAGTGCAATTTAATAAGTTAATTGCAATATGTGGTTGACAGAGGCAAGGGACAATGTCTGGTGTGAGGACTTCTCTATAAAAACTAAGAATATGATAACTCATGATAACTAAGAATCCTATTATGTAATTAAGGACTCTATTTTGCAAGACTTACTCAGAGTCTACCCAAAAATTATAGAGTCTACCCAATTGTCTATTATGTCACCGAAACAGAAATGGAGATAATATTGATCAATATTAGTTTGGATCTTAACTATTCAAACTGATGGCCCAAAGGTCTAAAATGAAAATAGTATCACATGTAAATCTGGTTGAGATGTCACTTATCCTGCCAGATGTATTTAGGAACTGAAGCATAAGAAGGTAATAAACAATCATGAAATTCACTAGAAAGTATTTTAGAAATTAAAAAGCAGTTTCTGTGATAAGCAAAAGAATGGGTAGGGAGAGAAAGTGAAGGAGAACTTTTATTATGTAACAAAAATTAATAAAAAATGATTTAAGAAAACTAGTAAGTATATATATTTTAAAAGTTGTTTTTCTAGAAACTAAAAGGCTTTAGTTTTAAGAATTTTGTTTCTGAAATGAGAAGTTAAAATAAAAAAATGCATTACAAATAAAATTTTATAATTTTTCCAAATGTCATATAATAATTAAGACAGTTTAGAATTTTAATAAATGTTACTTTAAAATTGAACTTATATTTACTATTTGAGTATTTAGTATCTTTAAAGCAATATTTCTAAAGTGATTCTCCTACATATTAATTTTCAGTAAATGTAAAATGTTAGAATACCTCTTAAATTTTAACATTTTATAGAGAGTTTAACAGAGCATTGTATTGACTGTAAAACAATTGAGTAAAATGAAAGAATTTTCCACATATTAAATTTTTTAATTAAAATAAAAGGGAAAATCATTGAGTGATACTTAAATGAAAAAAGAAATCAAAATATCAAAAACTTCTTGCCCAAAATAGAAATAACTCATTCTTCTTTAAGCAGCATGGTAACTGATTTAAAGACTGTTGAAAATCAAATCTATTGCAGTTAAGGTAGTTTCTCTGCATTAGGAAAATGAATAAATTAAAAGTGTGCTTTAGCAATTTAGTCCTCTTAAGCAGAGATTCCGAAAGCTCAGTAGAAAATGTCAAAACCTGCTGATATCTAACAGTCAACTCAAGTTTGTGTATCCCAGTCCACTCTACCTTTCCATCAGGCAGTACATGTGGAAATAGAAAAGCAGCTTTCTAATTAATCAAAGTCAGATGTGCCTGAATGCCTGGAGTTGCTGCTGATCCTTGTCCCAGCTTCTCCCATGTTCTCGCTCTATGTTTTTACCTTGAAAACTTCTGCTCTGAGCTGGGAATGCCTGAAGGGCTTGCACGGTAAGTCAATGTGAAATTATCTCAGCAGGAAGAAGTTGCTTTTCAGCTTAAATGATTTAAGGCAGCAATTTTTCACACTCTCAAACTCTGACAAACGCCCAGATTGCCTCTCATGTCTGACTTCAAAATATTCAAAGAAAAGCTATTTTTATTAAAAACACTCTAGAGAAAATTGTATGTCACTGGTTCTCTGATATAACTTCATTTCTCCTGACAGTGACAATTTTCACCTCAGTACAATTTCTTTATTTTTTCCAAAGCTAATTCTGCTTAATATTAGTATTTATACAAACTCATATCAACTTGTCTTTGTGGAATATTCAAGGGTGTCAGGTAAATGTTGCTCACTGTCACTCATTTTCTTTGGGTGTTCAAAATGATCAATTGATTTAAAACTACACCTAGTTACTTTGGATATTATTGTTTTATTTGTAAGGGAGAACTTAACAACTGTTAAAACCCTTCATTTGACAAGCCTGTGTCTGCAAAAACTCAAGGATTTCCAAACTTGGTGGCATGTGTCTGTTGCCAAAAAAATTTTTAAAGTTTATCTTAATAAATTTGTTTTATGATTCATATATACCATGTTATACAGTGCCTGTATTGTCTTATGCTGCTTACATGTTAATAAGATTACAGTGGATGTCATATTGCACTGAAACATCACATTTGCTTTATTATGAATGCTGGCAGTGCAGAAACATCACATTATAATCACTTCAAAAAAGAAATACATTACGCATATTTTCATATGTGTTTATAATTCCACTAAACCTCAGCAGAATCAAACTCAGTAGGGACCAGAATGACAGAAGGTTTAATGTTTCAGAGCCTGCTGAAGTCTTGGTGCATTGATATATAGCAGCATGGTTAATATGTATTAGGTGACTTGTGGCCTGTGACCTCAAAGCATATCTTCTGGCCTTATCACATTTCCATGAGAAAAAGTAACTACTGGCATGTGAATTTTCCACAAATCATTTAGAGATTTTTTAAGGGTTAATTTTATTTTTAACTGTGAAAGCCTGAAGTAAAGTGTTTATAAAGGTAATGTGAGCAATAATCATTATCCAAACACTAAAGCAAGTGAACAAACTTTTAAAATTCATGTACAAATTTCCTTCAAGTATGAATTGTATAGCGTACTAAATGTATTATTTCTAAATAAATCTGGATTATTTTTATTTTATTTATAGCCATTACAGAGAAGTTAAAAAATTACCTTATAGCCTTCTTCTATACACAGTGCTGAGGTCTGAACAAAAGTGTACTTCAAATGCGGCAGAGAAGTATGTTTTATGAAATTCATTGTTACAAGCATGTTACACCACTCCTACAACAACACCTCTTTTTAAAAAGTTGTCATCTTTTCCTGTCTTTGACTTGCAACATGTTTTCTATTTGGAAATCATAGCTACTTCTATTTCACTGAGCTTCCTTGAGTTTTATTTACCACAGTGACTAGCTCACTGAAGGGAGAAATGATTTATGTTTTAATACATTCTTAACTTATATATTCTAACATTGTATATTTAATACAAAGTTAGCATGTATATTCTTCTATATGAAGCACTGCTTTAATTTTGTTTTATTTTTTATTGTTGACACCATTACAGATATCCCCCATTGTTCCCCCTTTGCCCACTTTACCCAGCTCCAGCTCCCCACCCCAGCCTCTCCACATTGTGGTCTCTGTCCAAGGCTATGCATATATGCATATATGTTCTAGATAATTTGTGGATATATGATGAAATCTGTAGGAGTCAATAGCTTAAGAATGGTTGTAAAACCAATTTACTGATAAAACAATTCAGCACATATATGCACACACACAAGATTGCCTCTTAGAAATGTTTAAATAGTTTATTATGGGCTAAAATTTAATCAGCATTTTTAAAAAATATGAGTTTTTAATAAATACTTGTATACTGAGTATATTGTTTCTTTTTTGATTTAACAAAATGCCATGATGTAACATTAAGATTTTTATTTCTAATAAAATAAAAAGCATTGATAAATTTAAAATACAGTATACCCATAATTTGGTAAATTAAATGCTTTGTTTCTATTTTGCAATATAAGCATACAAATGAGAAGAAAATATATAATATAGGATCTAGGTAAAATACAACTTTATTTTACTATGTATTTTCACTTTGTTATGAGAAAATTAATAATTGCTTCCCTGAACTATTACTATATTAAATATATATACCACTGAGGTTATTATTGACCCAAAGGAGTATTTCACATTAAGCTTTAACTTTAATAAAATTTCAAAATGATGCTATTCTAATAAATTAGCTAGAAAATTATATTATTTACAAAAGCACACAGCACATAATTTGCTAATTTAAGATCCTATAAAATATTTCCCATTGTTCATCCATATACATATTATTTTCTCTACACAAAGATGTATAGATAATTCACTAAATGAAATTATGAATGAAATAAAGTTATATTTGTATTTATATATCTAACATTACATTGTCTTTTTTTCACCAAAACCATTCAGTGAAGTATATTTCATATTTTCTGTTTCAATTCTTTTAAAAAGAGAATAATGGTGTATTACTTAAACTTGTTTTCTTTTATCTAAGTGTACAACATTTGAGTAATTGCTTATGAAATAGTTAAAATATGCAATACTTTAGTAAAAATTCAAAGTTGTGTAAGCACACACATAGCCCTTGTATTTAGGTTAAGAAATAATTCAGTAATACCAATTTAAGTAACCCTGACCTTTGTCCTTGAGTCTAGTCTGAAAATTTTTCTGATACAAAAAAATTATCTGGGTGTTTTCAGTGTGATCCATGCCAAAATAACAGTGATATAAACTGGAAAAATGTGCATTAGTGAATATGTTTATTGGCAAGACCTGAAAATTTTATAAGTAAAACAAACAGAGAGGTTGCTTACTTCTTAAAGGAAATTGGTCTCACTGAATTTTTTTCAGGAAAATATTGTTGTCCAAAATGACATAAATCTCTATTGCTATCTTTAAAAAATTAAGTGGAAATGCTAGCAATCCCAAAGAGCTGCATTAAATTTTATCTTCTTTACTTTTTCCTAATCAGCATAAAGTTCTTTAGTAAAACAATTTTTCTAAAAGCAATCAGTAAATATATCTCTATGAAGAAATCTATTTAACAGCAAAACTAGATTTATTTCTATTGATCAAGGGATGTTCAGGGTCATTTTGGTGAATTATGCCTGATTTCATTTCCTACCAGAAATTTTTCAGTGATGCTCAAAAGAAAAATGGCAAACTACTGCATAATCATTTGCATGCTTTTCACTTATTTTAAGCACTGCTCTTCAAAAAAAATAGAAGCATATATATGACACCAAATATTTATTTTTATTACATGGATCACCATTACTAATGTGTGTGACTTAGTTTTTAGTACATACCTAGAAACCTGATATTATTTTATAAAATTTATTAGTAAAGAAATCAGGTGTCCATAAAAAAGATTGTGTTAAAGAAAAAGTCCAAGTTTACCTTAAAAGAACAGAATTAGTAAGATTAAAAAGTAACATATTTTTTCTTAAATAGAAGTAATTTTTAAAGACTTTATTAACACTTTTATATCTGAAATTTATTCTCAAGCAAGAAGGAAATAAAAAAGAATTGAAACTCCAGAAAAATTACTTTGCTGTGCTGTATGCCATGTAAAGTGTATATTAACCATTTTGTGAGAAATGTAAAAAAGGTGAATGTTCTAAAAAATATTTTGAAGTGGTATTTGTTGTTGTCCACTTAAATACATGACTGAATAAGCCATACTAGCTTAGATCTCTTTCAACATCAATAAAAATACTTAATTTTTATGTACTTTGTCAATGTATTCTAAGAATATTTCCTGACATGAAATACTGTACATGCCTCTCTTCTTTTGAAAGTGTTAGAGAATTTTACAAATAAAGCAGTCTTAAAAAAGGATGATTAATAAATTCACATTAATGTAAAAATGTTCTATACTTAACTTATAGTGGAAAGATTTTTTATGCGAATCTTAAATTACATTTCAATAAACAAATAAAACTGTTATTAATCAATTAGGTAATAATTACCTTTTCTTTTTTATATATCTTCATTTTTACTTTTATCAGTGTGTAAGTAATATGTTTGATATAGCAAATGGATAAAAATACAGTTAAATTACTAATGTAAAAAACTTATTTTACTATTTTTAAAATTTGGATTCATGAATTCTAATTCACTAAAGGTCAGTTGTTATTTTTGCTATGCATTGTTAATAAAGTCCATGCTTCACAGCTGTTTAAAATTATAAAATCACTTTTGTTTATTTTGTTACATTAATGATAACTGAACTGTTGTCTTACACCACAGTTAAAAATGTTGGTGGTATTTTGTGCATTTATACAAAGTAGTGTTGATATCAGAACCTGCTATATTTATCTTTAACTAATTTATAAAATGATTTACTGACAAAAATAAGGTTACAGTTTATGATATATAAGAATTTTTTTTCATTTCTAATATCAAAGTAGTATTCTAATGTAATATCCAATAGTCATCCTTTCAAACTTTCAAACCATTAAGGTAAATTAAATAGAGAATTAAATGAGTTTAAAATAATTAATGTGATATATAGAAGTATTTGTATTGAAAATTAACATTTGAGTACCCTAGACTAACAAAAATATGTTATAATTAATCCTATATATCTAAGCAGATTGTAATTATACTTACAACTTGTAACTCTTTATTTCACATCTTTTAATACTAATGTGAATATATTTTAGTGGTTAGTATTATAACACTAAACTGTAGTCGTCAAATTAGAAAAGTTAAACAGTTAGTAATATGATTTCCAAATGGTTTACATGTAATATAAACAATCTATAATCTATTTTACTGATTAGTTTTCTATTATATATAATCTTGTGATTTTACAATACATAAGCATTATGAAATATAAGTAAACTAAACTGTTTTTATACATTATGTTTCTTTGGAAAAGATTTTAGAAATCTAGAGATTAAGGTTTATTAGAGTCAGTTTTTAAACTGAATATTAATAAACTGATAAATTATTCTCTTTTTATAGCAAATAATTATCTATATATAAACTCTAAAATGTTGTTTAAAGTGATTAATATGCAATGCCCCATTATGCATCTGGGAGTGTTGATGCATAACTTTTATTTCTAATATCATGTAATGGAAAGGACATGTTCATTTCCTCTAATAACTACTAAGATGCACTTAATAAAATGAAATGTAATAATACTTATAATTTAATCTATTAGTGTAATTAATTTTAAAAGTGTACCGCTCTCTTTAATGTGGATAACAGTTCTAATTTATAAAGTGTTGTGATGCAGAATTGACAATGCCATTGTTTTTTACACTTTAAGATAATTCTGCAGCCTTCATATCATCTGCATACTAACCTCAGGAATACCAAGGGCAAACAAAAGATAATTAACATCAGAAACAGGCAAATGTAGGAGCTACTGTACTGACTGAAGATTCTTATTTAATGAAATATATCTGAAAACCACAAAAAATAGCTATAGAAAACCTTGTCTCTGAAAAAAATAATTTCAGTATTTTATTCTTTATATAAGCATCTTCCCCTTATTCCACTTTATAAAGATAACTTATTCAACAACATGGTCGTAAGTTGGTTGGTCATCACCTATAACAGAATGAGTAAAAGTCATTTTGAAAGAAATACATTTTAAATTATATTCATATTTTTAATAATTGTAGTTGATTTAATACCAGTTATGATCATGGATTTATTTATAATATTTATACAAGAAAGATAAAATAAACTACTGACATAATAATGTTTATCATGTTTTTGAATTTACTAACTGGAGTAGTATAAAAAGAATTTTACACAGATAAACAGATTATTTTAATCTCAGTTGCAGTTCGTATTACATTATATGCAGATATTATAATGTGTTTAAGTAATGGTTCTAATTTACCCAATTCTATATTTATTTATATAAAATTATACTAATAGAAGAAAATATACTGTGTTAACTTTGATCATATCACTGTCTGACTGCTTCAGTAGAATTATTTATATCTTCCTAAGTGTCCTTTAACTTTTCATAAATCATCACTATTAGTGTGATTCACACATGTGGGTATTTTCACTTAACAATACAACACAAAACAATCATTAAATGTTTTAAATACATAATTTCTAAAGTTATTAAATTATAATTATAAAATTGTGCTTAAAATAAGCAAAATGGCAATTCATGGTAAATTAATATGTTAAGGACTTTTTAAAAGGCTTTTCTGATAAGTATCATGCTATTAACAATTTTAACTGAAGTGAGTTATGACATGCCTCAGAGTTTACAATCATAAAAAAATCACATTGGAACATGGTTTTATATCACATTAATTTTTATACAGCATGGATACAATCACAGTTTTGGTCTTCAGGAAATGATCATGTGTTGTGGAGCTCTGATGTAATACAGTTGCTAGTTCTTTTCCCAAACACCACCACTAAGTGGATATTTCCCAAAACCTCTGCACTGGCCTTTTAGGATATTTCTTGTTTTATATTAATACCAACTCTCAGCACAACTTTCAAAATGAGTCAAAAAGATTTTATATCATATTTAGTTTATCTCAAATCTACATAAAGCATGAGTTAAATGTGTTATATGATTAAATTTTAAAATATTAAGTAATTGTCTATAAAAGAATACACAGTTAAAATAAATATCTTTTATACATTTGTTAAAATAAATATTTTTATTATCTTTAACATCTTTCCACTGGCTTATTCCCTCCCTGTACATTTTTTCTTTTGTTATGTCCCTGGAGCCCCATCTTTGGTCTTCTGCTTACTCGGAACATCTCACATATCTTATTCAATGACCACAACAACACCAATTTTCAGTTACTATCCAATGTCCTAAAACTCTCACCTAATATTTGGACCTAATAGTTACTTTTATCTTAATGTGCTTCCAGATGAACAAGTATAAAACATCATTTTTCTCCACTTCTACCCTGGTCTCACTGGTGACATAAGCCAAGAATCTAGGAGTCATCCTAGACTTCTATTTATTTCTTTTTTAATCAAACAAAAAATCCTACTATTCTATTTTTAAACATTCTTGTGATGTCTTCTCTTCATTCACATTTAATTTATTTAGTAGATTCTACCATTATTTCTCACTTCTAATGGTTTTAATCTCCAGTTTCACATCCTCACAATTAATCATCTAAATTAAGGACCATTAAACTTTCCTACAAAGAGCTTTATAATAAATATTTTAGGCTACGCATTCATGTCTTTGTTCAACTACTCAACTCCATAGTTGCAGCAGGAAAGTAGATATCCATACTAGTAAAAGGATGGATGTGGCTGTGTTCCAATAAAACTTTATTTACAGTGCTGGGCAGCATCACTCAGTTGGTTGGGAATCACACTTCAAAGCGAAAGGTCATGGCCCTGGTCCATTGTTAGGGTGTGGACAAAAGGTAACCAATTAAAGTTTCTCTCTCACATCAATGTTTCTCTTCCTCTTTCTCTATGACTAAGATTACAAAAATAGAAGATAAAAAATTGAAGAAAGGGGAGCAAAAGAACCATTTTACAAGCTGCCAAGCTATGAGTTTTGGTCTCACTTCTGCTCCTATGAAGAAATATGGTGGTGGTGGTGTATATGTGTAAGTATAAATAGTGTCTGTGTATTCTATACACATTTATCTTACATGCTTTATAGGTTTTCCAAAAATTAGTAAGAAAACATAAATTTAATGTTAAAACAGTGCATTACTTGACTTTCCTTTGAAGATGAATGTCTTATTTCAGGATACTTTGGTGTTATGGCTCATTCATAATGAGAAGTTACAGAATTGCAGATGTGAGAAAATACCAGGTAATATAGAATTCTAGGCAGATAAATACTCAATAGCTGAAAATAGACTATCTTGGGCATATTACAAATATGGCAACCCTTGTGTTAACCAAATTTGATCTAAAATGTTCTCCTCAATAAAAAGCAAGCATACTGTTTCCTTTGCATGTAATTCTAGATAATGTCAGTTGATAATTTTATGATCAATATCTATGATATGAAGTCCTTATGGAACAACAGGAGATCTTATTGTCAGAAAATCCTTTCACACTGAGGAAAATGCAAATTTATTCATTAATGCACAAAATATGCTGTTGTTAACTGATATCTACTTTAAACATTGTATGTAATTTCTTCTTAGTAATATATGTGTTTACTTAAAATACTATTATATGTGTATCTATTAATAATTTTATAGACTTGTAATTTCAGCTATGTAGCTCAGGTATATCGATTCATCAGTGACTTGGAAAGTTTAAGACAAGTAATCACCAATCCCAGTGTTTGATTATATGCCCATCTATATCAAATAAATTGAGTTACTCTTTTAATCTTATGTTGCTAAACATTAGTTGAAGTCAAGGCACATAACTAGTTAACTATTTCTATTAAAATGACTCATAATTGTATTGATTTGACTGAGTTAAAATATTTAACTAACACTAAAGCAACAATCTTTTTTATTTACCTGAAAATAAGTTTTCAGTAAGGAAGGTTTTAATTGTATACTTATCTTAGTTATCCTTAACAATGCACTGTGGCTGGTAAAGATGGCCACAACTCCTTGACACACTTCCTGTGGATAACTGGGGTCTATTTTTTCTCTCTTGGAGTTCGGGCTGGTATTTAACTGCTTTGGTCTACAGAGTTTGTTGGAAGTAATGTCAAGCCACTTCTGAGAATGCCTTTAGGAGGACTGACAATTCCATCATGGTTTCTTGCAGCCTCAAGCTGCAATGTTAGAGTTCAACTTTATGTAAAAAGTCCATGCTGTGAAAACCATGTGGACAGGGGATGAGACTACATGGTCCTACTGAGCTCAGCCCTCCAAACATTCTAATCCAAGTATTAAGAAGGTAAAGGAAACTATATGGGACCTTTTGTTTTATTTTGTATTAAATACTTTTGAATTTCATTATTGTCCAAATAGTTTTCTGCCTTTTACCCTCACCCCACTTCACCACCCCAGCCATCTCCATCTCTCTCCCCTGCTTCCACCCCCTTGTTTTTGTCCATATGTCCCTTATAATTGTTCCTATAAACCCTTCACATTTCTGCACTATTATTCCCTCTCCTCTCTCTTCTGGTTACTGTCAGTTTGTTCTTAATTTCAGTGTCTTTGGTTATATTTTTCTTACTTGTTTGTTTTGTTGATTAGGTTCCAATTAAAGGTGAGGTCATATGGTATTTGTCTTTTACCACATGGCTTATTTCACTTACCATAATTGTCTACAGTTCCATCCATGCTGTTGCAAAGGGTAGGAGCTCCTTCTTTCTTTCTGCTGCATAGAATTCCATTGTGTAAATGTACATTAGTTTTGCGATCCATTCATTTACTCATGGCCACTTAGGTTGCTTCCAGTATTTGGCTATTGTAAATTATACCACTATGAACATTGGGATGCATAGGTTCTTTTGGATTAGTGTTTCAGGGTTCTTAGGATATAATCCTAACAGTGGAATTGCTGGGCCAAAAGGCAGTTCTATTTTTAGTTTTCTGAAGAAATTCCCTACCGTTTTCCATAGTGGTTGCACCAGTCTGCAAAATCCCACCAAGAGTGCCACTAGGGTTCTCTTTTTCTCTACAACCAAGCAGTTGTGGAGAAAACAACAACACTTGTTGTTTGTTGCTTTGTTTATGATGGCCATTTACACTGATGTGAAGTGGTATCTCATTGTGGTTTTAATTTGCATCTCTCTGATTGCTATCAATACTGATTATCTTTTCATATGTCTCTGAACCCTCTGTATGTCCTCCTTGGAGGAGTATCTGTTTAAGTCCTTTGCCCATTTTTTTAATTGGGTTGCTTGTCTTTCTGGATTGAAGTTATGTAACTTCATTATATATTTTGGAGATCAAACGCTGGTATGAAGTATTATTGGCAAATGTTTTCCAAAATACACAGTTGGTTCTCTTTTAATTTTAATGCTGCTTTGATATAGTAACAAGAAAAATGAAATGCCAGGAATAAACCTAAGGAGGTAAAAAACCTGTATTTAGAAAACTACCCAACACTGAAGAAAGAAATTAAGGAAGACACTAATATATGCAAACATATATCATGTTCATGGATTGGAAGAATTAACATCATCATAATGTCCATACCACCCAAAGCAATTTAGAGATTCAATGTAATACCAATTAAAGTACCAATGGCATATTTCACAGATATAGAACAAACATTTCAAAAATTTATATGAAATCATAAATGACCCTGAATAAGTGAAGAATTTTTGAGAAAGAAGAACAAAGTAGGAGGGATCACAATACCTGCATTACAGGTACTAAAATGCCACTGTAACACAAATTGTATTATAAATTGTAATTGTAATACAAATTGTATTATAAGGCCACTGCCATCAAAACAGCCTGGCACTGGCATAAAAACAGACACATGAACCAATGGAACAGAATAGAGAGCCCAGAAATAAACCCAAATCTCTATGGTCAATTATTATTTGACAAAGTGGCAGCAGCATAAAATGCAGCAAAATTGCCTCTTCAACAAATGGTGCTGAGAGAGCTGGACAGCTACATGCAAAAAAGTAAAACTTGATCACCAATTTACACCATGCACAAAAATAAATTCTAGGTGGATAAAGACTTAAATATAAGTCATATCACCATAAAAGTCCTTCAGGAGAACACAGGCAGGTAAATCTCAGATATTCCATGCAGCAATATTTTCAGTGATATGTTCTATAGAGCAAGGAACATAAAGGAAAGAATAAACAAATGGGATCTCATCAAAATTAAAAGCTTCTGCATGGCTAAAGAAAACAACATTAAAATTAAGGGACCGGCTCTGGCTGGTGTAGCTCAGTGGATTCAGCATGGGCCTGTGAACCAAAGAATCGTGGTTCGATTCCCAGTCATGGTACATGCCTGGTTTGCAGGCCAACTCCCAGCATGTGACACACAAGAGGTAACCATACACTGATATTTCTCTCCTTCTCCCCTTCCCTTCCCCTCTAAAGATAAATAAATAAAATCTAAAAAGCAAACAATTAAGAGACCCAACCATATGAGAAAACATATATGGTTCCTTTTAGATCAGACCAGACATTAGCAGAATATCATCAGGTGACTTCAGTTGATTTCAATGTAGAACAAGAGTTGTTCTATTGAGACATAAAAATTTGTGACTCACACATGTGAAAATAGGAACTTGATTTAGAGATGGCTGGTTTTATATTTCCCAGAAAATGAGAAAACCAACAATAGAATCCAAAAATTCAGAATTTGCATTTACTTCTTTTTTAACTGAACCTACCAGTACTTTGTTTCTGGTGTCAGAGAGTCTATACACATAAGGCTTTTCCCCAACACCTTGTATCAAGTCTGATAAAATTCTCAGGAGGTGCATCAAAGTGTTTTCTTAATGAATCAACTCACAGGGTTCGTTCAAATAGTGATAAGAATTTTCTGTCCAGCCAGAGGACACAATATATTATTAACACATAGGATTATTTTGAGACTGTAGTTACTAGGGATTTTAAAATAATGACAATATTTGTAAGCAAGGTGTTTATATTTTATTTCTATGTTTATGAATGAAAATTTCATAATGTCAGAAATTGGGCATAATTTTCTCCACTACTTTTTAAAAACAATTATTGTACTCTCTGTACTATATTTGTAAGCATAAGAATCAGATGACTGGTGAATTAGTTAATTACTGAAGTAAGTTGCTTAAGTATTGTAGACCTAAACTATAAATTCATATCACCATTTAATTTTCTTCTTAGATTCATTTTCTCCTTAAAAATTATCCTAATATCCCTAACTATTCTCCCTGTAGCAATATTTTTAAAAGGGTATTCTTATTGATTGTTCACATTCCTTAAGTATCACATAAATTTTATCTCTATTTCTGAGCACTACTTCACCATGTTCTATCAGGTAAGATACTGTAAACCTTCATTAATTACTATCATCTTTTCTCTTAACTTTTTTAAATTTCTGAAACTTTCTTTAATTTGCCTTCTCTAATTTGGATACCTAAAATTAGACATGCGACTCAGAGATGTTTTTTTTATTTTAGCCTTTTTTATATTCTTAGAATATTAATCACAAAATTATTTACCTCTTTAAGGTTTTCATTTCCAGTGATATTCTTGGTAAGATGCATTCAAAAAGATTTAAATATAATTGAAGTACAAGTCTACAATTCTGCATTAACTCTCTAAGTGATAAATCTTACAGTATGCTAAAATATTAGTAAGGTGAATGTTTCTGTAACCAAAAATATGGGAAATATTTCTAAGAAAGCTGAAAAGTACCTGGAGTTTTCTAAAATGAGAATTTATGAATTGTTGAGTGAAAGATTATATGTCATGCAATTGGCTTATTGCAATCCTAGGGAAGTCACTTTTTACTTAAATACTTTCAGAAAGGCTGATTGCCTTAGTTACAATTGTTTATGTATGTTACCAGAAAATAGACACATTTTAAATGAATTTAAACCTAGCTATTTCTTGTGTTTGTGAATGCGTGTTTGTATAATGTATATAATATTTTCTCCCTTCAAGGTAATAAAAAGCCAAATAATGGACTGACTAAAATATTACAAACAGGAGAAGTATAAAAGCAATTTTGTAGCTAGTAATTGTGCGAAATAAATATTTCTAGCCATTTTCCATAAAATTTGGTACCTGTACACATACTCATTTTGCTGATATAAATCTATTCCTGTAATTTTAATAATACAAAGATAAAGTGCTATTAAATATTTGGAAGATGTTGAGAAAGTTGAACTAATCTAACTAGTAGCAGACAGTATTGAAGAGCATTCCATTTTCTAGAAACATAATAATTCAAAATTTTCTGCTTATATCTTGCCTAAACATTTTTAGACAATTTTTTCTTGAAATGCCTTCCTTTTGGGGGTTAATCATTTTCATACACAGTCATTATTATAAAAAAATAAAATTACTAAAGAATAGAGGAGAAATTTGTAGAGAATTATTTATAAATCTATAAAGATATTCTACAACATCCAAAACCATCATTTATTAGACAATGAGCCAACTATTTAGATAGAAAGCCAATACCCTTTTCTCTGATTCACTAAATTTCATAGATGATTGTAGACCTTCATGAGGAGGTATAGTGGCCATTATTGAACTGGAAATCCTATTTGTTCAGTGTTGGTTTTCATGAAAGTCATCAGTGTTGTACTGAATAGCATGAAAATAGATTTCGGTTATGAAATCAAAATAATGAGGAAATATGAAGAACAACTCATAGGGAATACATTTCATAGGGATAGTAAGTTTGCAAGAATAAGTTAATACTTATTAAGTATCATTAACTGACACTTAATGGCACTCTATTAAGTAGTTTCTGTATATTAACTCATTTAATCATAACAATTCTAATTATTATAAGTCTCATTTTATAGATGGAGGAACTGAGACACTGAGAGGTTAAGTAACATTTTACTTTCTAACCACTAATAATGTGTAGAATTGGTCATTTTACTTCGGTAGTCTAGTTTCAGTCTGCTTTAGTTACTCCAGTGATTTTCACACTTGGAAGTGCATGAGAATCACTTGAAGGCCTGTTTAGAAAACAGATGTCTTGGTACCGCCTCCAGAATTCTGATTCAGTTTATCTGGAGAGAGGATCAAAATTTTGTATTTCTAACAAGTTCCCAAGTAAAGGTAAGAGGGTGTGGATTTGTTACTGTTGGTTTTTAGCTAGGTATTGAGAAAGAAAAAAGAACAAAAGAAAGTAGGCATTGAATTTAATAAAATGGGAAGCACAAACCTGTTAGCTTGTCTAGCCAGGAATCTACAGCTTCCCACTCCAGGAGACCACAGCATTTCTCTGCCAAGAGGATTAATACTTCTTCCATCTCCTGTATGGTACCAGACTGCCAGGCGGGGACAGAGGATGGCAGACACATGCACAGTAGAAGCCAAAATGACCAGGGGCAAGGCCTTAGCCAAAGAGGCCTGTCATTCTTGCCAGGGGGAAAAAGGAATTGGTTGGGAGGTGGGCCCATCTGAAGCCCTTAGAAGTTTGAAAAGTTCTTGGCCATTTGGAAAAGGCACCTGGTCCATCCCATACCCAGACTAATATAATCCCAGGCAAACAAAAGAATGTAGCCCAGGCTCACTTACCTGGTAACATACTGGCCAGGGCATTCATGTGCTCCCTCATCCAGGATCACATGGCCATGTGGGTCTAGCAGCTACCAGGGTACAGCCACATGGACTCTGCCACTGGAAGTCATGGAATGACCAGGAAAAAGCAAAGCTACCTGGATGGGGCCTGAGACTGCTTAGCAGCCTCCTTTAGTTTCTAAAGACTAAACTTTAATATGAAGCAGAAAGTCTGAACATTGGCTTTTGTCTCAACATTGCTGAGGATATGGTTGGACTTTTTCCATGTTGGAGATGCAAGGGGCATCTTCTATATCCACATGAATAAACCATGCCACACCACAATCCCCTGTGTGAATCCCCTGTACTTTAATTGCTTTTCTCCTAATTTCATAAAAAGACCTAATTCCTACCCCCTAAAACATTGAAAAAAAACAGAAAAAGCTTCACACAGGAGTTTCTGACTTGTCTCAAAGTGTAAGTGTAAATTGAAGTTAACAGTGACACATGTGCTAGTGAACAGGACATGTGCAAAATTATAGAGCTGAAAAAGAGCACATTAAATATTGGAAATTATTAAGAATCAGATTGACTACAGCTTTGGTTGGAGAAAATGGGTGGGAGACTGAGTAAAAGAAAATTAACATGAATATGTAGAAATGTATTAAAACATGAGGACTTCCTGGACTTTGGATGAGTAGTCAGTGAAAGGTTTTAAGAGATAGGAACAATAGTGCTTTCTAGGACAGTAACTCTGGCAAATGAACTGTTAGCAGAGATAACCTAGAAGCTTTTTGGAAAATAGCTTAACTCAAGGAGTCTTGGAGGCAAAGAGGCCAGTCCAGGCAGGATGGGAACAGGGAGTGATCTAAGAAAACGACTATGGGTTTGAACTGAAAAAATATATATTAAATAAGTAAATAAATCATGCCTGAACAGAGCTGTTTTAAGTGTTTATGAGTTTTGACTCAATATGTGAAATAAGTCTATAAATCAGGAACTATTATTTTCTCAGTTATAAAGATAAGGAAAGGAAATAGAAAAGTCAGGTATTTAGCCAAGGTCATAGTGCTTGTCAGTGGTACACCCAGGCTTT